>NC_092526.1:359166-718333 GCF_037038585.1 Patagioenas fasciata
CTTGTTGGATTTCTTGGGACCTTTTGAACCATTGGAACAACGGGAATGCTCCCCCCCACTGTGACCTTGCCTTTCTTCAGTGCGATCTTGACGTGCTGGAGCACTTCCCCGCGCCGTCCTCTTGCCTTTTACTGGGGAGTCTCTTGAATATCCACAGCACTCCCCCCTGCCATCCTTTACCAGATTTTTTGACACTTCTTGACATCTCCGAGTGCTCTCACTCACCCTTGTCTTGCCTATTTTCAGGGCGCTCCTGTCCCGCTGGATGCTCCTCCCTGCTGTCCTATTGCCAGATTGAGAATTCTCGACCTGTCCCAGCGCTACCCCACCGTCCTTCTGCCTTCTACCTGGGAAGTCACTTGAAGAACTGGAGCACTCCCCCCTGCTGTCCTCTTGCCTTTCTTCACTGAGATTTTGGCCTGCCAGAGCACTCCTCCCTGTTGTCCTCTCACTGGATTTCTTGGGACCTCTTGACCCACTGGGTTTCTCCTCCCGCTGTCCTTTTGCCTTTCTTTAGTACAATCTCAGCCTGCTGGAGCGCTCCCCCTCGCCGTCCTCCTGCTGGATTTCTTGGAACCTCTTGACCCATTAGGGCGTTCCCCCTGCCACCCTCTTGTGTTTTCTGGGGGAGTCTTGTGACCAACCAGAGTGCTCCCCCCCACCATCTTCTTCCCCTTTTCCTGGGTGCTTCTTGATCCACCAGAGTGCTCTCAAAGCTGCCTGTTACCATCCTCTAACCATTCTCTTGCCTTTTTTTGGGGGAATCTTGTGACTCACCGGAGCGTTTTCCACCATTGTCTTGCTGGATTTCTTGACACCGCTTGACCTGTTGGAGCGCTCTCCCTCACAGTTCTCTTGCTGGATATCTTGGGACCTCTTGAACCACTGGGGAGCTCCCACCTGCCACCTTCTTACCGCATTTATCGAGACTTCCTGATCTGCTGGATTGCTCTCCCCACCGGCCTTCCTCTTGCACTTTTTGGGGGAGTCTTCTTGACACGTCCGAGCGCTCTCCCTCACCCTTGTCTTGCCTCTAGTCAGGGCGCTCTTCTCCCGCTGGAACGCTCCTCCCCGCCATCCTATTGCCAGACTGAGAATTCTTGACCTGCCGCAGTCCTGCCCCGCCATGCTCCTGCCTTCTGCCTGGGAAGTCACTTGAAGAACTGGAGCGCTCTCCCCCGCTGTCCTCTTGCCTTTCCTCAGTGGGATTTTGGCCTGCTAAAGAGCTCCTCCCTGTCGTCCTCTTGCTGGATTTCTCGGTACCTCTTGACCCACTGGGTCTCTCCTCCTGCCGTCCTTTTGCCTTTCCTTAGTACATTCTTGGTCTGCTGGAGTGCTCCCCCCCACCATCCTCTTGCTGGATTTCTCGGGACCCCTTGTCCCATATAGGACATGCCCCCCCACCACCATCCTGTTGTGTTTTTTAGGAGAGTCTTGTGATCGACCAGAGCGCTCCCCCCTTGACATCCTCTTCCCCTTTTTCTGGGTGACTTTTGAACCACTGGTGAACTCTCCCCCATCATCCTCTTGCCACATATATTGAGACTTGTTGATCCGCCAGAGCGCTTCCCCCACTGTCCTCTTGCCAGATTTACTGATACCTCTTGTCCTGTCAGAGCGCTCCCTCTCGCAGTCCTCTTTGTTCAGTTTGTAGGGTAGGAGGGGGGATCTCTGATTACAGAAAGGTCCCTTTGTTCTAGGAGACATTCCCTTGCTCCATGCTTCAGGTTGCCCATCTTCCCTCTCATTTTCAATGTGCACGTCCATCACCTTCCTCCTCTTCTTTCTTGATCCCTCGACTCCCGGATGAACTCAAATCCTCTTTCTTGATCACTCTTTCTCGTAAGTTCACAACCTTACTTTCCTTTCTTGCTTTCGCCTTTGTGAGCTGCTCCACCCAAACCGAAATGCCCTGAAGACAGAAATAAATACACCCACCCCAGGCCCGTACAGTCACATAGGGGGTGAGTCCGGTCGCTGACGCATCCCCACATCCCACAGCAAGCCCACCTTGCCTTGGCCCCGGCCCCCCGCACAGGCCTTCCCACCAACCCAGCCCCTCCGTAGCAGCACAGTTTCCCAGCATGCACCCCACAAAGACTTTCTTTGCCAGTCACCCCTGGCACTTACAGCAACACACCACATCAGCATCAAGAGCCCTGGGAGTGGAGAGCTGGCCAGGCCCTCACCCCGGCAGGATCCTCTTCCCCCTCCTTTACCTGCTGGCAGACAGACACCTCCCAAGGGATGACCACCCTGCTCCCTTAACTGCTCCCAAGTCCAAGAGCCCAGCCCCTGCTCACCACCCCCACCTCCCAAAACACAGCCAACAGCCCCTGCTCCCATTTTACCACTTTACCCCCGAGCACGGTTTCTAGGGGTGGGAGGGGGACGCACTTATCACAGATCGTTCCCTGTGCTTAAGGATACATTCTCCTTCTCGCTGGCTCAGGCTGCCCATCTTCCTCCTCACTCTTGACTCGTAGCTCCATCACCTTTCTCCTCTTTTGTCCCCTCCTGACTCACAGGTCCACCACTGTCATCTTCTTTCTTGACTCTGCTTGACTCACAGGTGCGCTCCAATCCTCTTTCGTGATCGCTCTTCTGTGTCAGTACACGGAAGACCGGGCACGTGAGAAACTGCAAGAGTCAACAGCATGAGAACAAGCATTAGTGGAAAAATACAAGAACAAAGGACTGTATGCTATGTGATACATCAAGGACAGAGGAGTTGATACAGGATTGATGCATCAAGGACAGAGGGACAGCTTGTGATAGACAAAAAAGGTGTTTATGGCAGTGACTTTGGTGGGAACACAAAACACATCACTTATGTAATGACTAACTTAGCTAATCAACAAATGCTTGAGCAAGCATCATAGCGAGTATAAACGCAAGCCTGAATTTGTAATAAACATCTCTCATTGCACCTTAAAAGAGAGTCCGTACCGCATTCGCTACAAATGGCGCCCTGGAACAGGGACTTTCAGCGTGCCTATAAAGGCAGTAGCCGCTCTGGTAGCGAAGCCCAATCGAACCAGGAAACAGGACCGGGAACCAGGACAGTGCGCGCCCACCACCAACGAAAGGTGAGCGACTGGGAACCATGGGAGGGAAGTTATCCCTTAAGCAAAGACAAACCCTGGATGTCCTTCAACATGCGCTACAAATGCAAAATCAGGATGTATCAGGGGTCTGATTGGTGAGTTTATTACAATGGATTGCTAATCATGTGCTAGACTTTCCTACAACTGGTACATTTCAGTTGGAGACATGGCACAAAGATGAATGAGAATTATATGAACAGGTAACGGCTGGAGATAAAGCTGCTTGCAAATATTCATCTACTTGGGGAAAAATTATGACTACTAAGATACAGGATACAGGACTGATACATCAGGGGCAGAGGGACAGCTTACTATAGAAAAAAATGCGTATATGGCAGTTACATCGCTCATGTAATGTCTAACTTAGCTAAAGAGCAAATGCTTGAGCAAGCATCATAGCGAGTATAAATGCAAACCTGAGTTTGTAATAAATGTCTCTCATGGCACCTTACCGTGAGTCCACGCCAGATTCGCTACACTCTTCCTCATAGGTTCACCACCTTCCTCTCCTTCCTTGCTTTTCCTTTGCACGCTGCTCCACCTGAAGAGAAACACACAGAGGACTGAGCTACACCAGCCCAAGGGCACTACAATCAGACAGGGGCTGAGTCCGGGGGCTGACACCTCCCCACACCCCACAACGAGCCCACCTTGCCTTGGCCCCGGCCCCTCGCACATGCCTTAGAGATATCATAGCTCAGTACAAATCCCCACAGTCCTCACCTGCTGTTTGGTGCTTGCGGAGGGTCACACTCCCTGTGCCCCAGGGCACTGGCCCTACACGGCCAAGCTCGGCAGCGGGACTGTCTGGAGCTGCCGCTGGCTGGTTCTCCAGCTTTAGGGTCACCCGCAGAAGCCCGCTCTCCTCAGCTCTGCACACCCATCCAGTTGCGCCGCCCAGGCAAAGTCAGCTTCACCCTCTGCTCTACACCTCACCTGCAAACAACCAACTCTTCAACTGACAACTGTCCAAAACCCACCGACAAACTCTCCACACCTCAGCCTTTCGTTTGCAACTGCTGCCTCTAGTGCATCTCACAGACAAGCCTTCAAAATCCCCTCATCCTGCAATAACACTCCAGCACTGATCACCTGTGGGAACAACTACCACAATACCATGCAAACACCAACCAGTTCTGGCACGGAAATATCACTTTCTCCTCAAGATTCCACCCTACACCAACTGCTGACAAACACACGCTGTCCTCACCAAAGCCAAACGCTGCAACAACCAGCGACAACTCAAATTTGCGTGGGCGGTGCAAAATTGCAGGGGTGAGCTAACGCAGAGCTGGGCTTGAAAGCTGCAGAGTGTGCACCCTGTGGTATAACGTGGCGAGCTACTGCCATTCTGCCTTCTCCCTGGGAGAAGCGCGTGAGCAGAGGCTGCTTCAAGGCACGATGGGAACGGTTTGGTTCTCCGGGTCTCTCAGGGCGAGAGCGATAAATGTGATCTGTGTCGTGGCGCAGGAACTTCCCGTACACTTGCTCCTCCATTCGGTCTCGGGTGCTGCAAGAGAGGGAGCGAGAGATTCGGGGCAAGATTGACAACCTCGGCGTCCCCGTCCCAGCCACGGGTCACCCAAACCTGCAGACATCCCGGGAGGCCCCCTAAGATTTACACTCCCCTATGCCCCACCCTTGAAGCCTGGACATCGCCAGAACCATAGAGCAAGTATTTCTTGAGGAGGCACCCAAAGGGTCCGTGTTCTCTTTCAGGCAGATGCTAGCGCAAGATTGCAAATCATCTCACAGCTACCAGGAAGGTAAAAAATAACGTCTTGAAATGGGAAAGGAACAGGTATTGTTTCTCTTCATCACCTCCCTCATTGCCACGTTATCAAGGTCTCCCGCAATGTTCCACAGGAAACTTGAAGCTTGGAATTCCTGGTATTCTGAACCTGGGCAAGAAAGGAAGAAAAGCATGAGACTGATCATAAAGAGGGTGGCTGCTCGTAACATGGAAAGAGCAGTAACAAGGTAAAAAGATATCACTTTTCCTTAGAGAGCTCTCAAAGCTGCCTGTTAAGGACAAGAAAAACAAACTTGTGACGGACCATTACTTAAAATCCAAGGCCCAGGAAGCGATCTAATGTACATTGAAACGCGGGCCACGAGACAGTGGAAGTGCCACGAGCTGAGACTGAAGGGACAGAGGATGAATTTCCAAAGAAGTTTAGGTTTCGATGTCAAAACGGAAAATTCTACGTCATTAAAATATAATGCAAAAGTCAGTGTAAAATCAAGTAAGGCAACGACTCCAAATGAACTCCCAGGCGCTTCAGTCACTCAGCAGATCAAAAATGCGGATCATTTCTCACCTGCCCACCTCCCAAACCCCAGCCTATGTCCCCTGCTTCCAGCTTACCTGAGCCCAGATTAAAGGAGGATTTCAGAGGCCATGCCAAGTTCTGCTGCTCCTCGTTCGGGTTGCCAGTCTTCCTCCTCGCTCTGGAATTGCAGGTCAACCGCCTTCCTGTTCTTCTTTGATTGACGCTGAGCTGCCGCGTTACCCGCTGCCGTCTGAGCGGATCTCGGGGAGCCTCTGGAACCGCCAGAGCGCTCCCCCCACCAACATTCTCTTGCCTTGTTTTCGGGGTTCCTCTTCACCAGCTGAGGCGCCCTCCCACCCCCCGCCGCCCTCTTACCTTTTTCTAGAGGTCTCTTGAGCCACCAGCAAGCTCCCCCGCACCTTCCCTCAGCGATCTTGGCCCGCCAGAGGCCTGCCCCTCGTCAGCCTCCTCCCCTTTTCCTGGGTGCTGCTTGAACCACTGGTGGGCTCCCCTCCACCATCCTCTCGTCCTTTGTAGGGGAGTCTCGTGACTCACCAGAGCGCTCTCCGCCGTTGCCTTGCTGGGGTTATTGACACCGCTTGACTTGCCAGAGCGCTCCCCCTCGCAGTTCTCTTGTTGGATTTCTTGGGACCTTTTGAACCATTGGAACAACGGGAATGCTCCCCCCCACTGTGACCTTGCCTTTCTTCAGTGCGATCTTGACGTGCTGGAGCACTTCCCCGCGCCGTCCTCTTGCCTTTTACTGGGGAGTCTCTTGAATATCCACAGCACTCCCCCCTGCCATCCTTTACCAGATTTTTTGACACTTCTTGACATCTCCGAGTGCTCTCACTCACCCTTGTCTTGCCTATTTTCAGGGCGCTCCTGTCCCGCTGGATGCTCCTCCCTGCTGTCCTATTGCCAGATTGAGAATTCTCGACCTGTCCCAGCGCTACCCCACCGTCCTTCTGCCTTCTACCTGGGAAGTCACTTGAAGAACTGGAGCACTCCCCCCTGCTGTCCTCTTGCCTTTCTTCACTGAGATTTTGGCCTGCCAGAGCACTCCTCCCTGTTGTCCTCTCACTGGATTTCTTGGGACCTCTTGACCCACTGGGTTTCTCCTCCCGCTGTCCTTTTGCCTTTCTTTAGTACAATCTCAGCCTGCTGGAGCGCTCCCCCTCGCCGTCCTCCTGCTGGATTTCTTGGAACCTCTTGACCCATTAGGGCGTTCCCCCTGCCACCCTCTTGTGTTTTCTGGGGGAGTCTTGTGACCAACCAGAGTGCTCCCCCCCACCATCTTCTTCCCCTTTTCCTGGTTGCTTCTTGATCCACCAGAGTGCTCTCAAAGCTGCCTGTTACCATCCTCTAACCATTCTCTTGCCTTTTTTTGGGGGAATCTTGTGACTCACCGGAGCGTTTTCCACCATTGTCTTGCTGGATTTCTTGACACCGCTTGACCTGTTGGAGCGCTCTCCCTCACAGTTCTCTTGCTGGATATCTTGGGACCTCTTGAACCACTGGGGAGCTCCCACCTGCCACCTTCTTACCGCATTTATCGAGACTTCCTGATCTGCTGGATTGCTCTCCCCACCGGCCTTCCTCTTGCACTTTTTGGGGGAGTCTTCTTGACACGTCCGAGTGCTCTCCCTCACCCTTGTCTTGCCTCTAGTCAGGGCGCTCTTCTCCCGCTGGAACGCTCCTCCCCGCCATCCTATTGCCAGACTGAGAATTCTTGACCTGCCGCAGTCCTGCCCCGCCATGCTCCTGCCTTCTGCCTGGGAAGTCACTTGAAGAACTGGAGCGCTCTCCCCCGCTGTCCTCTTGCCTTTCCTCAGTGGGATTTTGGCCTGCTAAAGAGCTCCTCCCTGTCGTCCTCTTGCTGGATTTCTCGGTACCTCTTGACCCACTGGGTCTCTCCTCCTGCCGTCCTTTTGCCTTTCCTTAGTACATTCTTGGTCTGCTGGAGTGCTCCCCCCCACCATCCTCTTGCTGGATTTCTCGGGACCCCTTGTCCCATATAGGACATGCCCCCCCACCACCATCCTGTTGTGTTTTTTAGGAGAGTCTTGTGATCGACCAGAGCGCTCCCCCCTTGACATCCTCTTCCCCTTTTTCTGGGTGACTTTTGAACCACTGGTGAACTCTCCCCCATCATCCTCTTGCCACATATATTGAGACTTGTTGATCCGCCAGAGCGCTTCCCCCACTGTCCTCTTGCCAGATTTACTGATACCTCTTGTCCTGTCAGAGCGCTCCCTCTCGCAGTCCTCTTTGTTCAGTTTGTAGGGTAGGAGGGGGGATCTCTGATTACAGAAAGGTCCCTTTGTTCTAGGAGACATTCCCTTGCTCCATGCTTCAGGTTGCCCATCTTCCCTCTCATTTTCAATATGCACGTCCATCACCTTCCTCCTCTTCTTTCTTGATCCCTCGACTCCCGGATGAACTCAAATCCTCTTTCTTGATCACTCTTTCTCGTAAGTTCACAACCTTACTTTCCTTTCTTGCTTTCGCCTTTGTGAGCTGCTCCACCCAAACCGAAATGCCCTGAAGACAGAAATAAATACACCCACCCCAGGCCCGTACAGTCACATAGGGGGTGAGTCCGGTCGCTGACGCATCCCCACATCCCACAGCAAGCCCACCTTGCCTTGGCCCCGGCCCCCCGCACAGGCCTTCCCACCAACCCAGCCCCTCCGTAGCAGCACAGTTTCCCAGCATGCACCCCACAAAGACTTTCTTTGCCAGTCACCCCTGGCACTTACAGCAACACACCACATCAGCATCAAGAGCCCTGGGAGTGGAGAGCTGGCCAGGCCCTCACCCCGGCAGGATCCTCTTCCCCCTCCTTTACCTGCTGGCAGACAGACACCTCCCAAGGGATGACCACCCTGCTCCCTTAACTGCTCCCAAGTCCAAGAGCCCAGCCCCTGCTCACCACCCCCACCTCCCAAAACACAGCCAACAGCCCCTGCTCCCATTTTACCACTTTACCCCCGAGCACGGTTTCTAGGGGTGGGAGGGGGACGCACTTATCACAGATCGTTCCCTGTGCTTAAGGATACATTCTCCTTCTCGCTGGCTCAGGCTGCCCATCTTCCTCCTCACTCTTGACTCGTAGCTCCATCACCTTTCTCCTCTTTTGTCCCCTCCTGACTCACAGGTCCACCACTGTCATCTTCTTTCTTGACTCTGCTTGACTCACAGGTGCGCTCCAATCCTCTTTCGTGATCGCTCTTCTGTGTCAGTACACGGAAGACCGGGCACATGAGAAACTGCAAGAGTCAACAGCATGAGAACAAGCATTAGTGGAAAAATACAAGAACAAAGGACTGTATGCTATGTGATACATCAAGGACAGAGGAGTTGATACAGGATTGATGCATCAAGGACAGAGGGACAGCTTGTGATAGACAAAAAAGGTGTTTATGGCAGTGACTTTGGTGGGAACACAAAACACATCACTTATGTAATGACTAACTTAGCTAATCAACAAATGCTTGAGCAAGCATCATAGCGAGTATAAACGCAAGCCTGAATTTGTAATAAACATCTCTCATTGCACCTTAAAAGAGAGTCCGTACCGCATTCGCTACAAATGGCGCCCTGGAACAGGGACTTTCAGCGTGCCTATAAAGGCAGTAGCCGCTCTGGTAGCGAAGCCCAATCGAACCAGGAAACAGGACCGGGAACCAGGACAGTGCGCGCCCACCACCAACGAAAGGTGAGCGATTGGGAACCATGGGAGGGAAGTTATCCCTTAAGCAAAGACAAACCCTGGATGTCCTTCAACATGCGCTACAAATGCAAAATCAGGATGTATCAGGGGTCTGATTGGTGAGTTTATTACAATGGATTGCTAATCATGTGCTAGACTTTCCTACAACTGGTACATTTCAGTTGGAGACATGGCACAAAGATGAATGAGAATTATATGAACAGGTAACGGCTGGAGATAAAGCTGCTTGCAAATATTCATCTACTTGGGGAAAAATTATGACTACTAAGATACAGGATACAGGACTGATACATCAGGGGCAGAGGGACAGCTTACTGTAGAAAAAAATGCGTATATGGCAGTTACATCGCTCATGTAATGTCTAACTTAGCTAAAGAGCAAATGCTTGAGCAAGCATCATAGCGAGTATAAATGCAAACCTGAGTTTGTAATAAATGTCTCTCATGGCACCTTACCGTGAGTCCACGCCAGATTCGCTACACTCTTCCTCATAGGTTCACCACCTTCCTCTCCTTCCTTGCTTTTCCTTTGCACGCTGCTCCACCTGAAGAGAAACACACAGAGGACTGAGCTACACCAGCCCAAGGGCACTACAATCAGACAGGGGCTGAGTCCGGGGGCTGACACCTCCCCACACCCCACAACGAGCCCACCTTGCCTTGGCCCCGGCCCCTCGCACATGCCTTAGAGATATCATAGCTCAGTACAAATCCCCACAGTCCTCACCTGCTGTTTGGTGCTTGCGGAGGGTCACACTCCCTGTGCCCCAGGGCACTGGCCCTACACGGCCAAGCTCGGCAGCGGGACTGTCTGGAGCTGCCGCTGGCTGGTTCTCCAGCTTTAGGGTCACCCGCAGAAGCCCGCTCTCCTCAGCTCTGCACACCCATCCAGTTGCGCCGCCCAGGCAAAGTCAGCTTCACCCTCTGCTCTACACCTCACCTGCAAACAACCAACTCTTCAACTGACAACTGTCCAAAACCCACCGACAAACTCTCCACACCTCAGCCTTTCGTTTGCAACTGCTGCCTCTAGTGCATCTCACAGACAAGCCTTCAAAATCCCCTCATCCTGCAATAACACTCCAGCACTGATCACCTGCGGGAACAACTACCACAATACCATGCAAACACCAACCAGTTCTGGCACGGAAATATCACTTTCTCCTCAAGATTCCACCCTACACCAACTGCTGACAAACACACGCTGTCCTCACCAAAGCCAAACGCTGCAACAACCAGCGACAACTCAAATTTGCGTGGGCGGTGCAAAATTGCAGGGGTGAGCTAACGCAGAGCTGGGCTTGAAAGCTGCAGAGTGTGCACCCTGTGGTATAACGTGGCGAGCTACTGCCATTCTGCCTTCTCCCTGGGAGAAGCGCGTGAGCAGAGGCTGCTTCAAGGCACGATGGGAACGGTTTGGTTCTCCGGGTCTCTCAGGGCGAGAGCGATAAATGTGATCTGTGTCGTGGCGCAGGAACTTCCCGTACACTTGCTCCTCCATTCGGTCTCGGGTGCTGCAAGAGAGGGAGCGAGAGATTCGGGGCAAGATTGACAACCTCGGCGTCCCCGTCCCAGCCACGGGTCACCCAAACCTGCAGACATCCCGGGAGGCCCCCTAAGATTTACACTCCCCTATGCCCCACCCTTGAAGCCTGGACATCGCCAGAACCATAGAGCAAGTATTTCTTGAGGAGGCACCCAAAGGGTCCGTGTTCTCTTTCAGGCAGATGCTAGCGCAAGATTGCAAATCATCTCACAGCTACCAGGAAGGTAAAAAATAACGTCTTGAAATGGGAAAGGAACAGGTATTGTTTCTCTTCATCACCTCCCTCATTGCCACGTTATCAAGGTCTCCCGCAATGTTCCACAGGAAACTTGAAGCTTGGAATTCCTGGTATTCTGAACCTGGGCAAGAAAGGAAGAAAAGCATGAGACTGATCATAAAGAGGGTGGCTGCTCGTAACATGGAAAGAGCAGTAACAAGGTAAAAAGATATCACTTTTCCCTAGAGAGCTCTCAAAGCTGCCTGTTAAGGACAAGAAAAACAAACTTGTGACGGACCATTACTTAAAATCCAAGGCCCAGGAAGCGATCTAATGTACACTGAAACGCGGGCCACGAGACAGTGGAAGTGCCACGAGCTGAGACTGAAGGGACAGAGGATGAATTTCCAAAGAAGTTTAGGTTTCGATGTCAAAACGGAAAATTCTACGTCATTAAAATATAATGCAAAAGTCAGTGTAAAATCAAGTAAGGCAACGACTCCAAATGAACTCCCAGGCGCTTCAGTCACTCAGCAGATCAAAAATGCGGATCATTTCTCACCTGCCCACCTCCCAAACCCCAGCCTATGTCCCCTGCTTCCAGCTTACCTGAGCCCAGATTAAAGGAGGATTTCAGAGGCCATGCCAAGTTCTGCTGCTCCTCGTTCGGGTTGCCAGTCTTCCTCCTCGCTCTGGAATTGCAGGTCAACCGCCTTCCTGTTCTTCTTTGATTGACGCTGAGCTGCCGCGTTACCCGCTGCCGTCTGAGCGGATCTCGGGGAGCCTCTGGAACCGCCAGAGCGCTCCCCCCACCAACATTCTCTTGCCTTGTTTTCGGGGTTCCTCTTCACCAGCTGAGGCGCCCTCCCACCCCCCGCCGCCCTCTTACCTTTTTCTAGAGGTCTCTTGAGCCACCAGCAAGCTCCCCCGCACCTTCCCTCAGCGATCTTGGCCCGCCAGAGGCCTGCCCCTCGTCAGCCTCCTCCCCTTTTCCTGGGTGCTGCTTGAACCACTGGTGGGCTCCCCTCCACCATCCTCTCGTCCTTTGTAGGGGAGTCTCGTGACTCACCAGAGCGCTCTCCGCCGTTGCCTTGCTGGGGTTATTGACACCGCTTGACTTGCCAGAGCGCTCCCCCTCGCAGTTCTCTTGTTGGATTTCTTGGGACCTTTTGAACCATTGGAACAACGGGAATGCTCCCCCCCACTGTGACCTTGCCTTTCTTCAGTGCGATCTTGACGTGCTGGAGCACTTCCCCGCGCCGTCCTCTTGCCTTGTACTGGGGAGTCTCTTGAATATCCACAGCACTCCCCCCTGCCATCCTTTACCAGATTTTTTGACACTTCTTGACATCTCCGAGTGCTCTCACTCACCCTTGTCTTGCCTATTTTCAGGGCGCTCCTGTCCCGCTGGATGCTCCTCCCTGCTGTCCTATTGCCAGATAGAGAATTCTCGACCTGTCCCAGCGCTACCCCACCGTCCTTCTGCCTTCTACCTGGGAAGTCACTTGAAGAACTGGAGCACTCCCCCCTGCTGTCCTCTTGCCTTTCTTCACTGAGATTTTGGCCTGCCAGAGCACTCCTCCCTGTTGTCCTCTCACTGGATTTCTTGGGACCTCTTGACCCACTGGGTTTCTCCTCCCGCTGTCCTTTTGCCTTTCTTTAGTACAATCTCAGCCTGCTGGAGCGCTCCCCCTCGCCGTCCTCCTGCTGGATTTCTTGGAACCTCTTGACCCCTTAGGGCGTTCCCCCTGCCACCCTCTTGTGTTTTCTGGGGGAGTCTTGTGACCAACCAGAGTGCTCCCCCCCACCATCTTCTTCCCCTTTTCCTGGGTGCTTCTTGATCCACCAGAGTGCTCTCAAAGCTGCCTGTTACCATCCTCTAACCATTCTCTTGCCTTTTTTTGGGGGAATCTTGTGACTCACCAGAGCGTTTTCCACCATTGTCTTGCTGGATTTCTTGACACCGCTTGACCTGTTGGAGCGCTCTCCCTCACAGTTCTCTTGCTGGATTTCTTGGGACCTCTTGAACCACTGGGGAGCTCCCACCTGCCACCTTCTTACCGCATTTATTGAGACTTCCTGATCTGCTGGATTGCTCTCCCCACCGGCCTTCCTCTTGCACTTTTTGGGGGAGTCTTCTTGACACGTCCGAGCGCTCTCCCTCACCCTTGTCTTGCCTCTAGTCAGGGCGCTCTTCTCCCCCTGGAACGCTCCTCCCCGCCATCCTATTGCCAGACTGAGAATTCTTGACCTGCCGCAGTCCTGCCCCGCCATGCTCCTGCCTTCTGCCTGGGAAGTCACTTGAAGAACTGGAGCGCTCTCCCCCGCTGTCCTCTTGCCTTTCCTCAGTGGGATTTTGGCCTGCTAAAGAGCTCCTCCCTGTCGTCCTCTTGCTGGATTTCTCGGTACCTCTTGACCCACTGGGTCTCTCCTCCTGCCGTCCTTTTGCCTTTCCTTAGTACATTCTTGGTCTGCTGGAGTGCTCCCCCCCACCACCCTCTTGCTGGATTTCTCGGGACCCCTTGTCCCATATAGGACATGCCCCCCCACCACCATCCTGTTGTGTTTTTTAGGAGAGTCTTGTGATCGACCAGAGCGCTCCCCCCTTGACATCCTCTTCCCCTTTTTCTGGGTGACTTTTGAACCACTGGTGAACTCTCCCCCATCATCCTCTTGCCACATATATTGAGACTTGTTGATCCGCCAGAGCGCTTCCCCCACTGTCCTCTTGCCAGATTTACTGATACCTCTTGTCCTGTCAGAGCGCTCCCTCTCGCAGTCCTCTTTGTTCAGTTTGTAGGGTAGGAGGGGGGATCTCTGATTACAGAAAGGTCCCTTTGTTCTAGGAGACATTCCCTTGCTCCATGCTTCAGGTTGCCCATCTTCCCTCTCATTTTCAATATGCACGTCCATCACCTTCCTCCTCTTCTTTCTTGATCCCTCGACTCCCGGATGAACTCAAATCCTCTTTCTTGATCACTCTTTCTCGTAAGTTCACAACCTTACTTTCCTTTCTTGCTTTCGCCTTTGTGAGCTGCTCCACCCAAACCGAAATGCCCTGAAGACAGAAATAAATACACCCACCCCAGGCCCGTACAGTCACATAGGGGGTGAGTCCGGTCGCTGACGCATCCCCACATCCCACAGCAAGCCCACCTTGCCTTGGCCCCGGCCCCCCGCACAGGCCTTCCCACCAACCCAGCCCCTCCGTAGCAGCCCAGTTTCCCAGCATGCACCCCACAAAGACTTTCTTTGCCAGTCACCCCTGGCACTTACAGCAACACACCACATCAGCATCAAGAGCCCTGGGAGTGGAGAGCTGGCCAGGCCCTCACCCCGGCAGGATCCTCTTCCCCCTCCTTTACCTGCTGGCAGACAGACACCTCCCAAGGGATGACCACCCTGCTCCCTTAACTGCTCCCAAGTCCAAGAGCCCAGCCCCTGCTCACCACCCCCACCTCCCAAAACACAGCCAACAGCCCCTGCTCCCATTTTACCACTTTACCCCCGAGCACGGTTTCTAGGGGTGGGAGGGGGACGCACTTATCACAGATCGTTCCCTGTGCTTAAGGATACATTCTCCTTCTCGCTGGCTCAGGCTGCCCATCTTCCTCCTCACTCTTGACTCGTAGCTCCATCACCTTTCTCCTCTTTTGTCCCCTCCTGACTCACAGGTCCACCACTGTCATCTTCTTTCTTGACTCTGCTTGACTCACAGGTGCGCTCCAATCCTCTTTCGTGATCGCTCTTCTGTGTCAGTACACGGAAGACCGGGCACATGAGAAACTGCAAGAGTCAACAGCATGAGAACAAGCATTAGTGGAAAAATACAAGAACAAAGGACTGTATGCTATGTGATACATCAAGGACAGAGGAGTTGATACAGGATTGATGCATCAAGGACAGAGGGACAGCTTGTGATAGACAAAAAAGGTGTTTATGGCAGTGACTTTGGTGGGAACACAAAACACATCACTTATGTAATGACTAACTTAGCTAATCAACAAATGCTTGAGCAAGCATCATAGCGAGTATAAACGCAAGCCTGAATTTGTAATAAACATCTCTCATTGCACCTTAAAAGAGAGTCCGTACCGCATTCGCTACAAATGGCGCCCTGGAACAGGGACTTTCAGCGTGCCTATAAAGGCAGTAGCCGCTCTGGTAGCGAAGCCCAATCGAACCAGGAAACAGGACCGGGAACCAGGACAGTGCGCGCCCACCACCAACGAAAGGTGAGCGATTGGGAACCATGGGAGGGAAGTTATCCCTTAAGCAAAGACAAACCCTGGATGTCCTTCAACATGCGCTACAAATGCAAAATCAGGATGTATCAGGGGTCTGATTGGTGAGTTTATTACAATGGATTGCTAATCATGTGCTAGACTTTCCTACAACTGGTACATTTCAGTTGGAGACATGGCACAAAGATGAATGAGAATTATATGAACAGGTAACGGCTGGAGATAAAGCTGCTTGCAAATATTCATCTACTTGGGGAAAAATTATGACTACTAAGATACAGGATACAGGACTGATACATCAGGGGCAGAGGGACAGCTTACTATAGAAAAAAATGCGTATATGGCAGTTACATCGCTCATGTAATGTCTAACTTAGCTAAAGAGCAAATGCTTGAGCAAGCATCATAGCGAGTATAAATGCAAACCTGAGTTTGTAATAAATGTCTCTCATGGCACCTTACCGTGAGTCCACGCCAGATTCGCTACACTCTTCCTCATAGGTTCACCACCTTCCTCTCCTTCCTTGCTTTTCCTTTGCACGCTGCTCCACCTGAAGAGAAACACACAGAGGACTGAGCTACACCAGCCCAAGGGCACTACAATCAGACAGGGGCTGAGTCCGGGGGCTGACACCTCCCCACACCCCACAACGAGCCCACCTTGCCTTGGCCCCGGCCCCTCGCACATGCCTTAGAGATATCATAGCTCAGTACAAATCCCCACAGTCCTCACCTGCTGTTTGGTGCTTGCGGAGGGTCACACTCCCTGTGCCCCAGGGCACTGGCCCTACACGGCCAAGCTCGGCAGCGGGACTGTCTGGAGCTGCCGCTGGCTGGTTCTCCAGCTTTAGGGTCACCCGCAGAAGCCCGCTCTCCTCAGCTCTGCACACCCATCCAGTTGCGCCGCCCAGGCAAAGTCAGCTTCACCCTCTGCTCTACACCTCACCTGCAAACAACCAACTCTTCAACTGACAACTGTCCAAAACCCACCGACAAACTCTCCACACCTCAGCCTTTCGTTTGCAACTGCTGCCTCTAGTGCATCTCACAGACAAGCCTTCAAAATCCCCTCATCCTGCAATAACACTCCAGCACTGATCACCTGCGGGAACAACTACCACAATACCATGCAAACACCAACCAGTTCTGGCACGGAAATATCACTTTCTCCTCAAGATTCCACCCTACACCAACTGCTGACAAACACACGCTGTCCTCACCAAAGCCAAACGCTGCAACAACCAGCGACAATTCAAATTTGCGTGGGCGGTGCAAAATTGCAGGGGTGAGCTAACGCAGAGCTGGGCTTGAAAGCTGCAGAGTGTGCACCCTGTGGTATAACGTGGCGAGCTACTGCCATTCTGCCTTCTCCCTGGGAGAAGCGCGTGAGCAGAGGCTGCTTCAAGGCACGATGGGAACGGTTTGGTTCTCCGGGTCTCTCAGGGCGAGAGCGATAAATGTGATCTGTGTCGTGGCGCAGGAACTTCCCGTACACTTGCTCCTCCATTCGGTCTCGGGTGCTGCAAGAGAGGGAGCGAGAGATTCGGGGCAAGATTGACAACCTCGGCGTCCCCGTCCCAGCCACGGGTCACCCAAACCTGCAGACATCCCGGGAGGCCCCCTAAGATTTACACTCCCCTATGCCCCACCCTTGAAGCCTGGACATCGCCAGAACCATAGAGCAAGTATTTCTTGAGGAGGCACCCAAAGGGTCCGTGTTCTCTTTCAGGCAGATGCTAGCGCAAGATTGCAAATCATCTCACAGCTACCAGGAAGGTAAAAAATAACGTCTTGAAATGGGAAAGGAACAGGTATTGTTTCTCTTCATCACCTCCCTCATTGCCACGTTATCAAGGTCTCCCGCAATGTTCCACAGGAAACTTGAAGCTTGGAATTCCTGGTATTCTGAACCTGGGCAAGAAAGGAAGAAAAGCATGAGACTGATCATAAAGAGGGTGGCTGCTCGTAACATGGAAAGAGCAGTAACAAGGTAAAAAGATATCACTTTTCCCTAGAGAGCTCTCAAAGCTGCCTGTTAAGGACAAGAAAAACAAACTTGTGACGGACCATTACTTAAAATCCAAGGCCCAGGAAGCGATCTAATGTACACTGAAACGCGGGCCACGAGACAGTGGAAGTGCCACGAGCTGAGACTGAAGGGACAGAGGATGAATTTCCAAAGAAGTTTAGGTTTCGATGTCAAAACGGAAAATTCTACGTCATTAAAATATAATGCAAAAGTCAGTGTAAAATCAAGTAAGGCAACGACTCCAAATGAACTCCCAGGCGCTTCAGTCACTCAGCAGATCAAAAATGCGGATCATTTCTCACCTGCCCACCTCCCAAACCCCAGCCTATGTCCCCTGCTTCCAGCTTACCTGAGCCCAGATTAAAGGAGGATTTCAGAGGCCATGCCAAGTTCTGCTGCTCCTCGTTCGGGTTGCCAGTCTTCCTCCTCGCTCTGGAATTGCAGGTCAACCGCCTTCCTGTTCTTCTTTGATTGACGCTGAGCTGCCGCGTTACCCGCTGCCGTCTGAGCGGATCTCGGGGAGCCTCTGGAACCGCCAGAGCGCTCCCCCCACCAACATTCTCTTGCCTTGTTTTCGGGGTTCCTCTTCACCAGCTGAGGCGCCCTCCCACCCCCCGCCGCCCTCTTACCTTTTTCTAGAGGTCTCTTGAGCCACCAGCAAGCTCCCCCGCACCTTCCCTCAGCGATCTTGGCCCGCCAGAGGCCTGCCCCTCGTCAGCCTCCTCCCCTTTTCCTGGGTGCTGCTTGAACCACTGGTGGGCTCCCCTCCACCATCCTCTCGTCCTTTGTAGGGGAGTCTCGTGACTCACCAGAGCGCTCTCCGCCGTTGCCTTGCTGGGGTTATTGACACCGCTTGACTTGCCAGAGCGCTCCCCCTCGCAGTTCTCTTGTTGGATTTCTTGGGACCTTTTGAACCATTGGAACAACGGGAATGCTCCCCCCCACTGTGACCTTGCCTTTCTTCAGTGCGATCTTGACGTGCTGGAGCACTTCCCCGCGCCGTCCTCTTGCCTTGTACTGGGGAGTCTCTTGAATATCCACAGCACTCCCCCCTGCCATCCTTTACCAGATTTTTTGACACTTCTTGACATCTCCGAGTGCTCTCACTCACCCTTGTCTTGCCTATTTTCAGGGCGCTCCTGTCCCGCTGGATGCTCCTCCCTGCTGTCCTATTGCCAGATAGAGAATTCTCGACCTGTCCCAGCGCTACCCCACCGTCCTTCTGCCTTCTACCTGGGAAGTCACTTGAAGAACTGGAGCACTCCCCCCTGCTGTCCTCTTGCCTTTCTTCACTGAGATTTTGGCCTGCCAGAGCACTCCTCCCTGTTGTCCTCTCACTGGATTTCTTGGGACCTCTTGACCCACTGGGTTTCTCCTCCCGCTGTCCTTTTGCCTTTCTTTAGTACAATCTCAGCCTGCTGGAGCGCTCCCCCTCGCCGTCCTCCTGCTGGATTTCTTGGAACCTCTTGACCCCTTAGGGCGTTCCCCCTGCCACCCTCTTGTGTTTTCTGGGGGAGTCTTGTGACCAACCAGAGTGCTCCCCCCCACCATCTTCTTCCCCTTTTCCTGGGTGCTTCTTGATCCACCAGAGTGCTCTCAAAGCTGCCTGTTACCATCCTCTAACCATTCTCTTGCCTTTTTTTGGGGGAATCTTGTGACTCACCAGAGCGTTTTCCACCATTGTCTTGCTGGATTTCTTGACACCGCTTGACCTGTTGGAGCGCTCTCCCTCACAGTTCTCTTGCTGGATTTCTTGGGACCTCTTGAACCACTGGGGAGCTCCCACCTGCCACCTTCTTACCGCATTTATTGAGACTTCCTGATCTGCTGGATTGCTCTCCCCACCGGCCTTCCTCTTGCACTTTTTGGGGGAGTCTTCTTGACACGTCCGAGCGCTCTCCCTCACCCTTGTCTTGCCTCTAGTCAGGGCGCTCTTCTCCCCCTGGAACGCTCCTCCCCGCCATCCTATTGCCAGACTGAGAATTCTTGACCTGCCGCAGTCCTGCCCCGCCATGCTCCTGCCTTCTGCCTGGGAAGTCACTTGAAGAACTGGAGCGCTCTCCCCCGCTGTCCTCTTGCCTTTCCTCAGTGGGATTTTGGCCTGCTAAAGAGCTCCTCCCTGTCGTCCTCTTGCTGGATTTCTCGGTACCTCTTGACCCACTGGGTCTCTCCTCCTGCCGTCCTTTTGCCTTTCCTTAGTACATTCTTGGTCTGCTGGAGTGCTCCCCCCCACCACCCTCTTGCTGGATTTCTCGGGACCCCTTGTCCCATATAGGACATGCCCCCCCACCACCATCCTGTTGTGTTTTTTAGGAGAGTCTTGTGATCGACCAGAGCGCTCCCCCCTTGACATCCTCTTCCCCTTTTTCTGGGTGACTTTTGAACCACTGGTGAACTCTCCCCCATCATCCTCTTGCCACATATATTGAGACTTGTTGATCCGCCAGAGCGCTTCCCCCACTGTCCTCTTGCCAGATTTACTGATACCTCTTGTCCTGTCAGAGCGCTCCCTCTCGCAGTCCTCTTTGTTCAGTTTGTAGGGTAGGAGGGGGGATCTCTGATTACAGAAAGGTCCCTTTGTTCTAGGAGACATTCCCTTGCTCCATGCTTCAGGTTGCCCATCTTCCCTCTCATTTTCAATATGCACGTCCATCACCTTCCTCCTCTTCTTTCTTGATCCCTCGACTCCCGGATGAACTCAAATCCTCTTTCTTGATCACTCTTTCTCGTAAGTTCACAACCTTACTTTCCTTTCTTGCTTTCGCCTTTGTGAGCTGCTCCACCCAAACCGAAATGCCCTGAAGACAGAAATAAATACACCCACCCCAGGCCCGTACAGTCACATAGGGGGTGAGTCCGGTCGCTGACGCATCCCCACATCCCACAGCAAGCCCACCTTGCCTTGGCCCCGGCCCCCCGCACAGGCCTTCCCACCAACCCAGCCCCTCCGTAGCAGCCCAGTTTCCCAGCATGCACCCCACAAAGACTTTCTTTGCCAGTCACCCCTGGCACTTACAGCAACACACCACATCAGCATCAAGAGCCCTGGGAGTGGAGAGCTGGCCAGGCCCTCACCCCGGCAGGATCCTCTTCCCCCTCCTTTACCTGCTGGCAGACA
Source organism: Patagioenas fasciata (assembly GCF_037038585.1). NCBI lineage: Eukaryota > Metazoa > Chordata > Aves > Columbiformes > Columbidae > Patagioenas > Patagioenas fasciata. The sequence continues at coordinate 379,435 of NC_092526.1, forward strand.
GACACCTCCCAAGGGATGACCACCCTGCTCCCTTAACTGCTCCCAAGTCCAAGAGCCCAGCCCCTGCTCACCACCCCCACCTCCCAAAACACAGCCAACAGCCCCTGCTCCCATTTTACCACTTTACCCCCGAGCACGGTTTCTAGGGGTGGGAGGGGGACGCACTTATCACAGATCGTTCCCTGTGCTTAAGGATACATTCTCCTTCTCGCTGGCTCAGGCTGCCCATCTTCCTCCTCACTCTTGACTCGTAGCTCCATCACCTTTCTCCTCTTTTGTCCCCTCCTGACTCACAGGTCCACCACTGTCATCTTCTTTCTTGACTCTGCTTGACTCACAGGTGCGCTCCAATCCTCTTTCGTGATCGCTCTTCTGTGTCAGTACACGGAAGACCGGGCACATGAGAAACTGCAAGAGTCAACAGCATGAGAACAAGCATTAGTGGAAAAATACAAGAACAAAGGACTGTATGCTATGTGATACATCAAGGACAGAGGAGTTGATACAGGATTGATGCATCAAGGACAGAGGGACAGCTTGTGATAGACAAAAAAGGTGTTTATGGCAGTGACTTTGGTGGGAACACAAAACACATCACTTATGTAATGACTAACTTAGCTAATCAACAAATGCTTGAGCAAGCATCATAGCGAGTATAAACGCAAGCCTGAATTTGTAATAAACATCTCTCATTGCACCTTAAAAGAGAGTCCGTACCGCATTCGCTACAAATGGCGCCCTGGAACAGGGACTTTCAGCGTGCCTATAAAGGCAGTAGCCGCTCTGGTAGCGAAGCCCAATCGAACCAGGAAACAGGACCGGGAACCAGGACAGTGCGCGCCCACCACCAACGAAAGGTGAGCGATTGGGAACCATGGGAGGGAAGTTATCCCTTAAGCAAAGACAAACCCTGGATGTCCTTCAACATGCGCTACAAATGCAAAATCAGGATGTATCAGGGGTCTGATTGGTGAGTTTATTACAATGGATTGCTAATCATGTGCTAGACTTTCCTACAACTGGTACATTTCAGTTGGAGACATGGCACAAAGATGAATGAGAATTATATGAACAGGTAACGGCTGGAGATAAAGCTGCTTGCAAATATTCATCTACTTGGGGAAAAATTATGACTACTAAGATACAGGATACAGGACTGATACATCAGGGGCAGAGGGACAGCTTACTATAGAAAAAAATGCGTATATGGCAGTTACATCGCTCATGTAATGTCTAACTTAGCTAAAGAGCAAATGCTTGAGCAAGCATCATAGCGAGTATAAATGCAAACCTGAGTTTGTAATAAATGTCTCTCATGGCACCTTACCGTGAGTCCACGCCAGATTCGCTACACTCTTCCTCATAGGTTCACCACCTTCCTCTCCTTCCTTGCTTTTCCTTTGCACGCTGCTCCACCTGAAGAGAAACACACAGAGGACTGAGCTACACCAGCCCAAGGGCACTACAATCAGACAGGGGCTGAGTCCGGGGGCTGACACCTCCCCACACCCCACAACGAGCCCACCTTGCCTTGGCCCCGGCCCCTCGCACATGCCTTAGAGATATCATAGCTCAGTACAAATCCCCACAGTCCTCACCTGCTGTTTGGTGCTTGCGGAGGGTCACACTCCCTGTGCCCCAGGGCACTGGCCCTACACGGCCAAGCTCGGCAGCGGGACTGTCTGGAGCTGCCGCTGGCTGGTTCTCCAGCTTTAGGGTCACCCGCAGAAGCCCGCTCTCCTCAGCTCTGCACACCCATCCAGTTGCGCCGCCCAGGCAAAGTCAGCTTCACCCTCTGCTCTACACCTCACCTGCAAACAACCAACTCTTCAACTGACAACTGTCCAAAACCCACCGACAAACTCTCCACACCTCAGCCTTTCGTTTGCAACTGCTGCCTCTAGTGCATCTCACAGACAAGCCTTCAAAATCCCCTCATCCTGCAATAACACTCCAGCACTGATCACCTGCGGGAACAACTACCACAATACCATGCAAACACCAACCAGTTCTGGCACGGAAATATCACTTTCTCCTCAAGATTCCACCCTACACCAACTGCTGACAAACACACGCTGTCCTCACCAAAGCCAAACGCTGCAACAACCAGCGACAACTCAAATTTGCGTGGGCGGTGCAAAATTGCAGGGGTGAGCTAACGCAGAGCTGGGCTTGAAAGCTGCAGAGTGTGCACCCTGTGGTATAACGTGGCGAGCTACTGCCATTCTGCCTTCTCCCTGGGAGAAGCGCGTGAGCAGAGGCTGCTTCAAGGCACGATGGGAACGGTTTGGTTCTCCGGGTCTCTCAGGGCGAGAGCGATAAATGTGATCTGTGTCGTGGCGCAGGAACTTCCCGTACACTTGCTCCTCCATTCGGTCTCGGGTGCTGCAAGAGAGGGAGCGAGAGATTCGGGGCAAGATTGACAACCTCGGCGTCCCCGTCCCAGCCACGGGTCACCCAAACCTGCAGACATCCCGGGAGGCCCCCTAAGATTTACACTCCCCTATGCCCCACCCTTGAAGCCTGGACATCGCCAGAACCATAGAGCAAGTATTTCTTGAGGAGGCACCCAAAGGGTCCGTGTTCTCTTTCAGGCAGATGCTAGCGCAAGATTGCAAATCATCTCACAGCTACCAGGAAGGTAAAAAATAACGTCTTGAAATGGGAAAGGAACAGGTATTGTTTCTCTTCATCACCTCCCTCATTGCCACGTTATCAAGGTCTCCCGCAATGTTCCACAGGAAACTTGAAGCTTGGAATTCCTGGTATTCTGAACCTGGGCAAGAAAGGAAGAAAAGCATGAGACTGATCATAAAGAGGGTGGCTGCTCGTAACATGGAAAGAGCAGTAACAAGGTAAAAAGATATCACTTTTCCCTAGAGAGCTCTCAAAGCTGCCTGTTAAGGACAAGAAAAACAAACTTGTGACGGACCATTACTTAAAATCCAAGGCCCAGGAAGCGATCTAATGTACACTGAAACGCGGGCCACGAGACAGTGGAAGTGCCACGAGCTGAGACTGAAGGGACAGAGGATGAATTTCCAAAGAAGTTTAGGTTTCGATGTCAAAACGGAAAATTCTACGTCATTAAAATATAATGCAAAAGTCAGTGTAAAATCAAGTAAGGCAACGACTCCAAATGAACTCCCAGGCGCTTCAGTCGCTCAGGAGATCAAAAACGCGGATCATTTCTCACCTGCCCACCTCCCAAACCCCAGCCTATGTCCCCTGCTTCCAGCTTACCTGAGCCCAGATTAAAGGAGGATTTCAGAGGCCATGCCAAGTTCTGCTGCTCCTCGTTCGGGCTGCCAGTCTTCCTCCTCGCTCTGGAATTGCAGGTCAACCGCCTTCCTGTTCTTCTTTGATTGACGCTGAGCTGCCGCGTTACCCGCTGCCGTCTGAGCGGATCTCGGGGAGCCTCTGGAACCGCCAGAGCGCTCCCCCCACCAACATTCTCTTGCCTTGTTTTCGGGGTTCCTCTTCACCAGCTGAGGCGCCCTCCCACCCCCCGCCGCCCTCTTACCTTTTTCTAGAGGTCTCTTGAGCCACCAGCAAGCTCCCCCGCACCTTCCCTCAGCGATCTTGGCCCGCCAGAGGCCTGCCCCTCGTCAGCCTCCTCCCCTTTTCCTGGGTGCTGCTTGAACCACTGGTGGGCTCCCCTCCACCATCCTCTCGTCCTTTGTAGGGGAGTCTCGTGACTCACCAGAGCGCTCTCCGCCGTTGCCTTGCTGGGGTTATTGACACCGCTTGACTTGCCAGAGCGCTCCCCCTCGCAGTTCTCTTGTTGGATTTCTTGGGACCTTTTGAACCATTGGAACAACGGGAATGCTCCCCCCCACTGTGACCTTGCCTTTCTTCAGTGCGATCTTGACGTGCTGGAGCACTTCCCCGCGCCGTCCTCTTGCCTTTTACTGGGGAGTCTCTTGAATATCCACAGCACTCCCCCCTGCCATCCTTTACCAGATTTTTTGACACTTCTTGACATCTCGGAGTGCTCTCACTCACCCTTGTCTTGCCTATTTTCAGGGCGCTCCTGTCCCGCTGGATGCTCCTCCCTGCTGTCCTATTGCCAGATTGAGAATTCTCAACCTGTCCCAGCGCTACCCCACCGTCCTTCTGCCTTCTACCTGGGAAGTCACTTGAAGAACTGGAGCACTCCCCCCTGCTGTCCTCTTGCCTTTCTTCACTGAGATTTTGGCCTGCCAGAGCACTCCTCCCTGTTGTCCTCTCACTGGATTTCTTGGGACCTCTTGACCCACTGGGTTTCTCCTCCCGCTGTCCTTTTGCCTTTCTTTAGTACAATCTCAGCCTGCTGGAGCGCTCCCCCTCGCCGTCCTCCTGCTGGATTTCTTGGAACCTCTTGACCCATTAGGGCGTTCCCCCTGCCACCCTCTTGTGTTTTCTGGGGGAGTCTTGTGACCAACCAGAGTGCTCCCCCCCACCATCTTCTTCCCCTTTTCCTGGGTGCTTCTTGATCCACCAGAGTGCTCTCAAAGCTGCCTGTTACCATCCTCTAACCATTCTCTTGCCTTTTTTTGGGGGAATCTTGTGACTCACCAGAGCGTTTTCCACCATTGTCTTGCTGGATTTCTTGACACCGCTTGACCTGTTGGAGCGCTCTCCCTCACAGTTCTCTTGCTGGATTTCTTGGGACCTCTTGAACCACTGGGGAGCTCCCACCTGCCACCTTCTTACCGCATTTATCGAGACTTCCTGATCTGCTGGATTGCTCTCCCCACCGGCCTTCCTCTTGCACTTTTTGGGGGAGTCTTCTTGACACGTCCGAGCGCTCTCCCTCACCCTTGTCTTGCCTCTAGTCAGGGCGCTCTTCTCCCCCTGGAACGCTCCTCCCCGCCATCCTATTGCCAGACTGAGAATTCTTGACCTGCCGCAGTCCTGCCCCGCCATGCTCCTGCCTTCTGCCTGGGAAGTCACTTGAAGAACTGGAGCGCTCTCCCCCGCTGTCCTCTTGCCTTTCCTCAGTGGGATTTTGGCCTGCTAAAGAGCTCCTCCCTGTCGTCCTCTTGCTGGATTTCTCGGTACCTCTTGACCCACTGGGTCTCTCCTCCTGCCGTCCTTTTGCCTTTCCTTAGTACATTCTTGGTCTGCTGGAGTGCTCCCCCCCACCATCCTCTTGCTGGATTTCTCGGGACCCCTTGTCCCATATAGGACATGCCCCCCCACCACCATCCTGTTGTGTTTTTTAGGAGAGTCTTGTGATCGACCAGAGCGCTCCCCCCTTGACATCCTCTTCCCCTTTTTCTGGGTGACTTTTGAACCACTGGTGAACTCTCCCCCATCATCCTCTTGCCACATATATTGAGACTTGTTGATCCGCCAGAGCGCTTCCCCCACTGTCCTCTTGCCAGATTTACTGATACCTCTTGTCCTGTCAGAGCGCTCCCTCTCGCAGTCCTCTTTGTTCAGTTTGTAGGGTAGGAGGGGGGATCTCTGATTACAGAAAGGTCCCTTTGTTCTAGGAGACATTCCCTTGCTCCATGCTTCAGGTTGCCCATCTTCCCTCTCATTTTCAATATGCACGTCCATCACCTTCCTCCTCTTCTTTCTTGATCCCTCGACTCCCGGATGAACTCAAATCCTCTTTCTTGATCACTCTTTCTCGTAAGTTCACAACCTTACTTTCCTTTCTTGCTTTCGCCTTTGTGAGCTGCTCCACCCAAACCGAAATGCCCTGAAGACAGAAATAAATACACCCACCCCAGGCCCGTACAGTCACATAGGGGGTGAGTCCGGTCGCTGACGCATCCCCACATCCCACAGCAAGCCCACCTTGCCTTGGCCCCGGCCCCCCGCACAGGCCTTCCCACCAACCCAGCCCCTCCGTAGCAGCACAGTTTCCCAGCATGCACCCCACAAAGACTTTCTTTGCCAGTCACCCCTGGCACTTACAGCAACACACCACATCAGCATCAAGAGCCCTGGGAGTGGAGAGCTGGCCAGGCCCTCACCCCGGCAGGATCCTCTTCCCCCTCCTTTACCTGCTGGCAGACAGACACCTCCCAAGGGATGACCACCCTGCTCCCTTAACTGCTCCCAAGTCCAAGAGCCCAGCCCCTGCTCACCACCCCCACCTCCCAAAACACAGCCAACAGCCCCTGCTCCCATTTTACCACTTTACCCCCGAGCACGGTTTCTAGGGGTGGGAGGGGGACGCACTTATCACAGATCGTTCCCTGTGCTTAAGGATACATTCTCCTTCTCGCTGGCTCAGGCTGCCCATCTTCCTCCTCACTCTTGACTCGTAGCTCCATCACCTTTCTCCTCTTTTGTCCCCTCCTGACTCACAGGTCCACCACTGTCATCTTCTTTCTTGACTCTGCTTGACTCACAGGTGCGCTCCAATCCTCTTTCGTGATCGCTCTTCTGTGTCAGTACACGGAAGACCGGGCACATGAGAAACTGCAAGAGTCAACAGCATGAGAACAAGCATTAGTGGAAAAATACAAGAACAAAGGACTGTATGCTATGTGATACATCAAGGACAGAGGAGTTGATACAGGATTGATGCATCAAGGACAGAGGGACAGCTTGTGATAGACAAAAAAGGTGTTTATGGCAGTGACTTTGGTGGGAACACAAAACACATCACTTATGTAATGACTAACTTAGCTAATCAACAAATGCTTGAGCAAGCATCATAGCGAGTATAAACGCAAGCCTGAATTTGTAATAAACATCTCTCATTGCACCTTAAAAGAGAGTCCGTACCGCATTCGCTACAAATGGCGCCCTGGAACAGGGACTTTCAGCGTGCCTATAAAGGCAGTAGCCGCTCTGGTAGCGAAGCCCAATCGAACCAGGAAACAGGACCGGGAACCAGGACAGTGCGCGCCCACCACCAACGAAAGGTGAGCGACTGGGAACCATGGGAGGGAAGTTATCCCTTAAGCAAAGACAAACCCTGGATGTCCTTCAACATGCGCTACAAATGCAAAATCAGGATGTATCAGGGGTCTGATTGGTGAGTTTATTACAATGGATTGCTAATCATGTGCTAGACTTTCCTACAACTGGTACATTTCAGTTGGAGACATGGCACAAAGATGAATGAGAATTATATGAACAGGTAACGGCTGGAGATAAAGCTGCTTGCAAATATTCATCTACTTGGGGAAAAATTATGACTACTAAGATACAGGATACAGGACTGATACATCAGGGGCAGAGGGACAGCTTACTATAGAAAAAAATGCGTATATGGCAGTTACATCGCTCATGTAATGTCTAACTTAGCTAAAGAGCAAATGCTTGAGCAAGCATCATAGCGAGTATAAATGCAAACCTGAGTTTGTAATAAATGTCTCTCATGGCACCTTACCGTGAGTCCACGCCAGATTCGCTACACTCTTCCTCATAGGTTCACCACCTTCCTCTCCTTCCTTGCTTTTCCTTTGCACGCTGCTCCACCTGAAGAGAAACACACAGAGGACTGAGCTACACCAGCCCAAGGGCACTACAATCAGACAGGGGCTGAGTCCGGGGGCTGACACCTCCCCACACCCCACAACGAGCCCACCTTGCCTTGGCCCCGGCCCCTCGCACATGCCTTAGAGATATCATAGCTCAGTACAAATCCCCACAGTCCTCACCTGCTGTTTGGTGCTTGCGGAGGGTCACACTCCCTGTGCCCCAGGGCACTGGCCCTACACGGCCAAGCTCGGCAGCGGGACTGTCTGGAGCTGCCGCTGGCTGGTTCTCCAGCTTTAGGGTCACCCGCAGAAGCCCGCTCTCCTCAGCTCTGCACACCCATCCAGTTGCGCCGCCCAGGCAAAGTCAGCTTCACCCTCTGCTCTACACCTCACCTGCAAACAACCAACTCTTCAACTGACAACTGTCCAAAACCCACCGACAAACTCTCCACACCTCAGCCTTTCGTTTGCAACTGCTGCCTCTAGTGCATCTCACAGACAAGCCTTCAAAATCCCCTCATCCTGCAATAACACTCCAGCACTGATCACCTGCGGGAACAACTACCACAATACCATGCAAACACCAACCAGTTCTGGCACGGAAATATCACTTTCTCCTCAAGATTCCACCCTACACCAACTGCTGACAAACACACGCTGTCCTCACCAAAGCCAAACGCTGCAACAACCAGCGACAATTCAAATTTGCGTGGGCGGTGCAAAATTGCAGGGGTGAGCTAACGCAGAGCTGGGCTTGAAAGCTGCAGAGTGTGCACCCTGTGGTATAACGTGGCGAGCTACTGCCATTCTGCCTTCTCCCTGGGAGAAGCGCGTGAGCAGAGGCTGCTTCAAGGCACGATGGGAACGGTTTGGTTCTCCGGGTCTCTCAGGGCGAGAGCGATAAATGTGATCTGTGTCGTGGCGCAGGAACTTCCCGTACACTTGCTCCTCCATTCGGTCTCGGGTGCTGCAAGAGAGGGAGCGAGAGATTCGGGGCAAGATTGACAACCTCGGCGTCCCCGTCCCAGCCACGGGTCACCCAAACCTGCAGACATCCCGGGAGGCCCCCTAAGATTTACACTCCCCTATGCCCCACCCTTGAAGCCTGGACATCGCCAGAACCATAGAGCAAGTATTTCTTGAGGAGGCACCCAAAGGGTCCGTGTTCTCTTTCAGGCAGATGCTAGCGCAAGATTGCAAATCATCTCACAGCTACCAGGAAGGTAAAAAATAACGTCTTGAAATGGGAAAGGAACAGGTATTGTTTCTCTTCATCACCTCCCTCATTGCCACGTTATCAAGGTCTCCCGCAATGTTCCACAGGAAACTTGAAGCTTGGAATTCCTGGTATTCTGAACCTGGGCAAGAAAGGAAGAAAAGCATGAGACTGATCATAAAGAGGGTGGCTGCTCGTAACATGGAAAGAGCAGTAACAAGGTAAAAAGATATCACTTTTCCCTAGAGAGCTCTCAAAGCTGCCTGTTAAGGACAAGAAAAACAAACTTGTGACGGACCATTACTTAAAATCCAAGGCCCAGGAAGCGATCTAATGTACACTGAAACGCGGGCCACGAGACAGTGGAAGTGCCACGAGCTGAGACTGAAGGGACAGAGGATGAATTTCCAAAGAAGTTTAGGTTTCGATGTCAAAACGGAAAATTCTACGTCATTAAAATATAATGCAAAAGTCAGTGTAAAATCAAGTAAGGCAACGACTCCAAATGAACTCCCAGGCGCTTCAGTCACTCAGCAGATCAAAAATGCGGATCATTTCTCACCTGCCCACCTCCCAAACCCCAGCCTATGTCCCCTGCTTCCAGCTTACCTGAGCCCAGATTAAAGGAGGATTTCAGAGGCCATGCCAAGTTCTGCTGCTCCTCGTTCGGGTTGCCAGTCTTCCTCCTCGCTCTGGAATTGCAGGTCAACCGCCTTCCTGTTCTTCTTTGATTGACGCTGAGCTGCCGCGTTACCCGCTGCCGTCTGAGCGGATCTCGGGGAGCCTCTGGAACCGCCAGAGCGCTCCCCCCACCAACATTCTCTTGCCTTGTTTTCGGGGTTCCTCTTCACCAGCTGAGGCGCCCTCCCACCCCCCGCCGCCCTCTTACCTTTTTCTAGAGGTCTCTTGAGCCACCAGCAAGCTCCCCCGCACCTTCCCTCAGCGATCTTGGCCCGCCAGAGGCCTGCCCCTCGTCAGCCTCCTCCCCTTTTCCTGGGTGCTGCTTGAACCACTGGTGGGCTCCCCTCCACCATCCTCTCGTCCTTTGTAGGGGAGTCTCGTGACTCACCAGAGCGCTCTCCGCCGTTGCCTTGCTGGGGTTATTGACACCGCTTGACTTGCCAGAGCGCTCCCCCTCGCAGTTCTCTTGTTGGATTTCTTGGGACCTTTTGAACCATTGGAACAACGGGAATGCTCCCCCCCACTGTGACCTTGCCTTTCTTCAGTGCGATCTTGACGTGCTGGAGCACTTCCCCGCGCCGTCCTCTTGCCTTTTACTGGGGAGTCTCTTGAATATCCACAGCACTCCCCCCTGCCATCCTTTACCAGATTTTTTGACACTTCTTGACATCTCCGAGTGCTCTCACTCACCCTTGTCTTGCCTATTTTCAGGGCGCTCCTGTCCCGCTGGATGCTCCTCCCTGCTGTCCTATTGCCAGATTGAGAATTCTCGACCTGTCCCAGCGCTACCCCACCGTCCTTCTGCCTTCTACCTGGGAAGTCACTTGAAGAACTGGAGCACTCCCCCCTGCTGTCCTCTTGCCTTTCTTCACTGAGATTTTGGCCTGCCAGAGCACTCCTCCCTGTTGTCCTCTCACTGGATTTCTTGGGACCTCTTGACCCACTGGGTTTCTCCTCCCGCTGTCCTTTTGCCTTTCTTTAGTACAATCTCAGCCTGCTGGAGCGCTCCCCCTCGCCGTCCTCCTGCTGGATTTCTTGGAACCTCTTGACCCATTAGGGCGTTCCCCCTGCCACCCTCTTGTGTTTTCTGGGGGAGTCTTGTGACCAACCAGAGTGCTCCCCCCCACCATCTTCTTCCCCTTTTCCTGGGTGCTTCTTGATCCACCAGAGTGCTCTCAAAGCTGCCTGTTACCATCCTCTAACCATTCTCTTGCCTTTTTTTGGGGGAATCTTGTGACTCACCGGAGCGTTTTCCACCATTGTCTTGCTGGATTTCTTGACACCGCTTGACCTGTTGGAGCGCTCTCCCTCACAGTTCTCTTGCTGGATTTCTTGGGACCTCTTGAACCACTGGGGAGCTCCCACCTGCCACCTTCTTACCGCATTTATTGAGACTTCCTGATCTGCTGGATTGCTCTCCCCACCGGCCTTCCTCTTGCACTTTTTGGGGGAGTCTTCTTGACACGTCCGAGCGCTCTCCCTCACCCTTGTCTTGCCTCTAGTCAGGGCGCTCTTCTCCCCCTGGAACGCTCCTCCCCGCCATCCTATTGCCAGACTGAGAATTCTTGACCTGCCGCAGTCCTGCCCCGCCATGCTCCTGCCTTCTGCCTGGGAAGTCACTTGAAGAACTGGAGCGCTCTCCCCCGCTGTCCTCTTGCCTTTCCTCAGTGGGATTTTGGCCTGCTAAAGAGCTCCTCCCTGTCGTCCTCTTGCTGGATTTCTCGGTACCTCTTGACCCACTGGGTCTCTCCTCCTGCCGTCCTTTTGCCTTTCCTTAGTACATTCTTGGTCTGCTGGAGTGCTCCCCCCCACCATCCTCTTGCTGGATTTCTCGGGACCCCTTGTCCCATATAGGACATGCCCCCCCACCACCATCCTGTTGTGTTTTTTAGGAGAGTCTTGTGATCGACCAGAGCGCTCCCCCCTTGACATCCTCTTCCCCTTTTTCTGGGTGACTTTTGAACCACTGGTGAACTCTCCCCCATCATCCTCTTGCCACATATATTGAGACTTGTTGATCCGCCAGAGCGCTTCCCCCACTGTCCTCTTGCCAGATTTACTGATACCTCTTGTCCTGTCAGAGCGCTCCCTCTCGCAGTCCTCTTTGTTCAGTTTGTAGGGTAGGAGGGGGGATCTCTGATTACAGAAAGGTCCCTTTGTTCTAGGAGACATTCCCTTGCTCCATGCTTCAGGTTGCCCATCTTCCCTCTCATTTTCAATATGCACGTCCATCACCTTCCTCCTCTTCTTTCTTGATCCCTCGACTCCCGGATGAACTCAAATCCTCTTTCTTGATCACTCTTTCTCGTAAGTTCACAACCTTACTTTCCTTTCTTGCTTTCGCCTTTGTGAGCTGCTCCACCCAAACCGAAATGCCCTGAAGACAGAAATAAATACACCCACCCCAGGCCCGTACAGTCACATAGGGGGTGAGTCCGGTCGCTGACGCATCCCCACATCCCACAGCAAGCCCACCTTGCCTTGGCCCCGGCCCCCCGCACAGGCCTTCCCACCAACCCAGCCCCTCCGTAGCAGCACAGTTTCCCAGCATGCACCCCACAAAGACTTTCTTTGCCAGTCACCCCTGGCACTTACAGCAACACACCACATCAGCATCAAGAGCCCTGGGAGTGGAGAGCTGGCCAGGCCCTCACCCCGGCAGGATCCTCTTCCCCCTCCTTTACCTGCTGGCAGACAGACACCTCCCAAGGGATGACCACCCTGCTCCCTTAACTGCTCCCAAGTCCAAGAGCCCAGCCCCTGCTCACCACCCCCACCTCCCAAAACACAGCCAACAGCCCCTGCTCCCATTTTACCACTTTACCCCCGAGCACGGTTTCTAGGGGTGGGAGGGGGACGCACTTATCACAGATCGTTCCCTGTGCTTAAGGATACATTCTCCTTCTCGCTGGCTCAGGCTGCCCATCTTCCTCCTCACTCTTGACTCGTAGCTCCATCACCTTTCTCCTCTTTTGTCCCCTCCTGACTCACAGGTCCACCACTGTCATCTTCTTTCTTGACTCTGCTTGACTCACAGGTGCGCTCCAATCCTCTTTCGTGATCGCTCTTCTGTGTCAGTACACGGAAGACCGGGCACATGAGAAACTGCAAGAGTCAACAGCATGAGAACAAGCATTAGTGGAAAAATACAAGAACAAAGGACTGTATGCTATGTGATACATCAAGGACAGAGGAGTTGATACAGGATTGATGCATCAAGGACAGAGGGACAGCTTGTGATAGACAAAAAAGGTGTTTATGGCAGTGACTTTGGTGGGAACACAAAACACATCACTTATGTAATGACTAACTTAGCTAATCAACAAATGCTTGAGCAAGCATCATAGCGAGTATAAACGCAAGCCTGAATTTGTAATAAACATCTCTCATTGCACCTTAAAAGAGAGTCCGTACCGCATTCGCTACAAATGGCGCCCTGGAACAGGGACTTTCAGCGTGCCTATAAAGGCAGTAGCCGCTCTGGTAGCGAAGCCCAATCGAACCAGGAAACAGGACCGGGAACCAGGACAGTGCGCGCCCACCACCAACGAAAGGTGAGCGATTGGGAACCATGGGAGGGAAGTTATCCCTTAAGCAAAGACAAACCCTGGATGTCCTTCAACATGCGCTACAAATGCAAAATCAGGATGTATCAGGGGTCTGATTGGTGAGTTTATTACAATGGATTGCTAATCATGTGCTAGACTTTCCTACAACTGGTACATTTCAGTTGGAGACATGGCACAAAGATGAATGAGAATTATATGAACAGGTAACGGCTGGAGATAAAGCTGCTTGCAAATATTCATCTACTTGGGGAAAAATTATGACTACTAAGATACAGGATACAGGACTGATACATCAGGGGCAGAGGGACAGCTTACTATAGAAAAAAATGCGTATATGGCAGTTACATCGCTCATGTAATGTCTAACTTAGCTAAAGAGCAAATGCTTGAGCAAGCATCATAGCGAGTATAAATGCAAACCTGAGTTTGTAATAAATGTCTCTCATGGCACCTTACCGTGAGTCCACGCCAGATTCGCTACACTCTTCCTCATAGGTTCACCACCTTCCTCTCCTTCCTTGCTTTTCCTTTGCACGCTGCTCCACCTGAAGAGAAACACACAGAGGACTGAGCTACACCAGCCCAAGGGCACTACAATCAGACAGGGGCTGAGTCCGGGGGCTGACACCTCCCCACACCCCACAACGAGCCCACCTTGCCTTGGCCCCGGCCCCTCGCACATGCCTTAGAGATATCATAGCTCAGTACAAATCCCCACAGTCCTCACCTGCTGTTTGGTGCTTGCGGAGGGTCACACTCCCTGTGCCCCAGGGCACTGGCCCTACACGGCCAAGCTCGGCAGCGGGACTGTCTGGAGCTGCCGCTGGCTGGTTCTCCAGCTTTAGGGTCACCCGCAGAAGCCCGCTCTCCTCAGCTCTGCACACCCATCCAGTTGCGCCGCCCAGGCAAAGTCAGCTTCACCCTCTGCTCTACACCTCACCTGCAAACAACCAACTCTTCAACTGACAACTGTCCAAAACCCACCGACAAACTCTCCACACCTCAGCCTTTCGTTTGCAACTGCTGCCTCTAGTGCATCTCACAGACAAGCCTTCAAAATCCCCTCATCCTGCAATAACACTCCAGCACTGATCACCTGTGGGAACAACTACCACAATACCATGCAAACACCAACCAGTTCTGGCACGGAAATATCACTTTCTCCTCAAGATTCCACCCTACACCAACTGCTGACAAACACACGCTGTCCTCACCAAAGCCAAACGCTGCAACAACCAGCGACAACTCAAATTTGCGTGGGCGGTGCAAAATTGCAGGGGTGAGCTAACGCAGAGCTGGGCTTGAAAGCTGCAGAGTGTGCACCCTGTGGTATAACGTGGCGAGCTACTGCCATTCTGCCTTCTCCCTGGGAGAAGCGCGTGAGCAGAGGCTGCTTCAAGGCACGATGGGAACGGTTTGGTTCTCCGGGTCTCTCAGGGCGAGAGCGATAAATGTGATCTGTGTCGTGGCGCAGGAACTTCCCGTACACTTGCTCCTCCATTCGGTCTCGGGTGCTGCAAGAGAGGGAGCGAGAGATTCGGGGCAAGATTGACAACCTCGGCGTCCCCGTCCCAGCCACGGGTCACCCAAACCTGCAGACATCCCGGGAGGCCCCCTAAGATTTACACTCCCCTATGCCCCACCCTTGAAGCCTGGACATCGCCAGAACCATAGAGCAAGTATTTCTTGAGGAGGCACCCAAAGGGTCCGTGTTCTCTTTCAGGCAGATGCTAGCGCAAGATTGCAAATCATCTCACAGCTACCAGGAAGGTAAAAAATAACGTCTTGAAATGGGAAAGGAACAGGTATTGTTTCTCTTCATCACCTCCCTCATTGCCACGTTATCAAGGTCTCCCGCAATGTTCCACAGGAAACTTGAAGCTTGGAATTCCTGGTATTCTGAACCTGGGCAAGAAAGGAAGAAAAGCATGAGACTGATCATAAAGAGGGTGGCTGCTCGTAACATGGAAAGAGCAGTAACAAGGTAAAAAGATATCACTTTTCCCTAGAGAGCTCTCAAAGCTGCCTGTTAAGGACAAGAAAAACAAACTTGTGACGGACCATTACTTAAAATCCAAGGCCCAGGAAGCGATCTAATGTACACTGAAACGCGGGCCACGAGACAGTGGAAGTGCCACGAGCTGAGACTGAAGGGACAGAGGATGAATTTCCAAAGAAGTTTAGGTTTCGATGTCAAAACGGAAAATTCTACGTCATTAAAATATAATGCAAAAGTCAGTGTAAAATCAAGTAAGGCAACGACTCCAAATGAACTCCCAGGCGCTTCAGTCACTCAGCAGATCAAAAATGCGGATCATTTCTCACCTGCCCACCTCCCAAACCCCAGCCTATGTCCCCTGCTTCCAGCTTACCTGAGCCCAGATTAAAGGAGGATTTCAGAGGCCATGCCAAGTTCTGCTGCTCCTCGTTCGGGTTGCCAGTCTTCCTCCTCGCTCTGGAATTGCAGGTCAACCGCCTTCCTGTTCTTCTTTGATTGACGCTGAGCTGCCGCGTTACCCGCTGCCGTCTGAGCGGATCTCGGGGAGCCTCTGGAACCGCCAGAGCGCTCCCCCCACCAACATTCTCTTGCCTTGTTTTCGGGGTTCCTCTTCACCAGCTGAGGCGCCCTCCCACCCCCCGCCGCCCTCTTACCTTTTTCTAGAGGTCTCTTGAGCCACCAGCAAGCTCCCCCGCACCTTCCCTCAGCGATCTTGGCCCGCCAGAGGCCTGCCCCTCGTCAGCCTCCTCCCCTTTTCCTGGGTGCTGCTTGAACCACTGGTGGGCTCCCCTCCACCATCCTCTCGTCCTTTGTAGGGGAGTCTCGTGACTCACCAGAGCGCTCTCCGCCGTTGCCTTGCTGGGGTTATTGACACCGCTTGACTTGCCAGAGCGCTCCCCCTCGCAGTTCTCTTGTTGGATTTCTTGGGACCTTTTGAACCATTGGAACAACGGGAATGCTCCCCCCCACTGTGACCTTGCCTTTCTTCAGTGCGATCTTGACGTGCTGGAGCACTTCCCCGCGCCGTCCTCTTGCCTTGTACTGGGGAGTCTCTTGAATATCCACAGCACTCCCCCCTGCCATCCTTTACCAGATTTTTTGACACTTCTTGACATCTCGGAGTGCTCTCACTCACCCTTGTCTTGCCTATTTTCAGGGCGCTCCTGTCCCGCTGGATGCTCCTCCCTGCTGTCCTATTGCCAGATAGAGAATTCTCGACCTGTCCCAGCGCTACCCCACCGTCCTTCTGCCTTCTACCTGGGAAGTCACTTGAAGAACTGGAGCACTCCCCCCTGCTGTCCTCTTGCCTTTCTTCACTGAGATTTTGGCCTGCCAGAGCACTCCTCCCTGTTGTCCTCTCACTGGATTTCTTGGGACCTCTTGACCCACTGGGTTTCTCCTCCCGCTGTCCTTTTGCCTTTCTTTAGTACAATCTCAGCCTGCTGGAGCGCTCCCCCTCGCCGTCCTCCTGCTGGATTTCTTGGAACCTCTTGACCCCTTAGGGCGTTCCCCCTGCCACCCTCTTGTGTTTTCTGGGGGAGTCTTGTGACCAACCAGAGTGCTCCCCCCCACCATCTTCTTCCCCTTTTCCTGGGTGCTTCTTGATCCACCAGAGTGCTCTCAAAGCTGCCTGTTACCATCCTCTAACCATTCTCTTGCCTTTTTTTGGGGGAATCTTGTGACTCACCAGAGCGTTTTCCACCATTGTCTTGCTGGATTTCTTGACACCGCTTGACCTGTTGGAGCGCTCTCCCTCACAGTTCTCTTGCTGGATTTCTTGGGACCTCTTGAACCACTGGGGAGCTCCCACCTGCCACCTTCTTACCGCATTTATTGAGACTTCCTGATCTGCTGGATTGCTCTCCCCACCGGCCTTCCTCTTGCACTTTTTGGGGGAGTCTTCTTGACACGTCCGAGCGCTCTCCCTCACCCTTGTCTTGCCTCTAGTCAGGGCGCTCTTCTCCCCCTGGAACGCTCCTCCCCGCCATCCTATTGCCAGACTGAGAATTCTTGACCTGCCGCAGTCCTGCCCCGCCATGCTCCTGCCTTCTGCCTGGGAAGTCACTTGAAGAACTGGAGCGCTCTCCCCCGCTGTCCTCTTGCCTTTCCTCAGTGGGATTTTGGCCTGCTAAAGAGCTCCTCCCTGTCGTCCTCTTGCTGGATTTCTCGGTACCTCTTGACCCACTGGGTCTCTCCTCCTGCCGTCCTTTTGCCTTTCCTTAGTACATTCTTGGTCTGCTGGAGTGCTCCCCCCCACCACCCTCTTGCTGGATTTCTCGGGACCCCTTGTCCCATATAGGACATGCCCCCCCACCACCATCCTGTTGTGTTTTTTAGGAGAGTCTTGTGATCGACCAGAGCGCTCCCCCCTTGACATCCTCTTCCCCTTTTTCTGGGTGACTTTTGAACCACTGGTGAACTCTCCCCCATCATCCTCTTGCCACATATATTGAGACTTGTTGATCCGCCAGAGCGCTTCCCCCACTGTCCTCTTGCCAGATTTACTGATACCTCTTGTCCTGTCAGAGCGCTCCCTCTCGCAGTCCTCTTTGTTCAGTTTGTAGGGTAGGAGGGGGGATCTCTGATTACAGAAAGGTCCCTTTGTTCTAGGAGACATTCCCTTGCTCCATGCTTCAGGTTGCCCATCTTCCCTCTCATTTTCAATATGCACGTCCATCACCTTCCTCCTCTTCTTTCTTGATCCCTCGACTCCCGGATGAACTCAAATCCTCTTTCTTGATCACTCTTTCTCGTAAGTTCACAACCTTACTTTCCTTTCTTGCTTTCGCCTTTGTGAGCTGCTCCACCCAAACCGAAATGCCCTGAAGACAGAAATAAATACACCCACCCCAGGCCCGTACAGTCACATAGGGGGTGAGTCCGGTCGCTGACGCATCCCCACATCCCACAGCAAGCCCACCTTGCCTTGGCCCCGGCCCCCAGCACAGGCCTTCCCACCAACCCAGCCCCTCCGTAGCAGCCCAGTTTCCCAGCATGCACCCCACAAAGACTTTCTTTGCCAGTCACCCCTGGCACTTACAGCAACACACCACATCAGCATCAAGAGCCCTGGGAGTGGAGAGCTGGCCAGGCCCTCACCCCGGCAGGATCCTCTTCCCCCTCCTTTACCTGCTGGCAGACAGACACCTCCCAAGGGATGACCACCCTGCTCCCTTAACTGCTCCCAAGTCCAAGAGCCCAGCCCCTGCTCACCACCCCCACCTCCCAAAACACAGCCAACAGCCCCTGCTCCCATTTTACCACTTTACCCCCGAGCACGGTTTCTAGGGGTGGGAGGGGGACGCACTTATCACAGATCGTTCCCTGTGCTTAAGGATACATTCTCCTTCTCGCTGGCTCAGGCTGCCCATCTTCCTCCTCACTCTTGACTCGTAGCTCCATCACCTTTCTCCTCTTTTGTCCCCTCCTGACTCACAGGTCCACCACTGTCATCTTCTTTCTTGACTCTGCTTGACTCACAGGTGCGCTCCAATCCTCTTTCGTGATCGCTCTTCTGTGTCAGTACACGGAAGACCGGGCACATGAGAAACTGCAAGAGTCAACAGCATGAGAACAAGCATTAGTGGAAAAATACAAGAACAAAGGACTGTATGCTATGTGATACATCAAGGACAGAGGAGTTGATACAGGATTGATGCATCAAGGACAGAGGGACAGCTTGTGATAGACAAAAAAGGTGTTTATGGCAGTGACTTTGGTGGGAACACAAAACACATCACTTATGTAATGACTAACTTAGCTAATCAACAAATGCTTGAGCAAGCATCATAGCGAGTATAAACGCAAGCCTGAATTTGTAATAAACATCTCTCATTGCACCTTAAAAGAGAGTCCGTACCGCATTCGCTACAAATGGCGCCCTGGAACAGGGACTTTCAGCGTGCCTATAAAGGCAGTAGCCGCTCTGGTAGCGAAGCCCAATCGAACCAGGAAACAGGACCGGGAACCAGGACAGTGCGCGCCCACCACCAACGAAAGGTGAGCGATTGGGAACCATGGGAGGGAAGTTATCCCTTAAGCAAAGACAAACCCTGGATGTCCTTCAACATGCGCTACAAATGCAAAATCAGGATGTATCAGGGGTCTGATTGGTGAGTTTATTACAATGGATTGCTAATCATGTGCTAGACTTTCCTACAACTGGTACATTTCAGTTGGAGACATGGCACAAAGATGAATGAGAATTATATGAACAGGTAACGGCTGGAGATAAAGCTGCTTGCAAATATTCATCTACTTGGGGAAAAATTATGACTACTAAGATACAGGATACAGGACTGATACATCAGGGGCAGAGGGACAGCTTACTATAGAAAAAAATGCGTATATGGCAGTTACATCGCTCATGTAATGTCTAACTTAGCTAAAGAGCAAATGCTTGAGCAAGCATCATAGCGAGTATAAATGCAAACCTGAGTTTGTAATAAATGTCTCTCATGGCACCTTACCGTGAGTCCACGCCAGATTCGCTACACTCTTCCTCATAGGTTCACCACCTTCCTCTCCTTCCTTGCTTTTCCTTTGCACGCTGCTCCACCTGAAGAGAAACACACAGAGGACTGAGCTACACCAGCCCAAGGGCACTACAATCAGACAGGGGCTGAGTCCGGGGGCTGACACCTCCCCACACCCCACAACGAGCCCACCTTGCCTTGGCCCCGGCCCCTCGCACATGCCTTAGAGATATCATAGCTCAGTACAAATCCCCACAGTCCTCACCTGCTGTTTGGTGCTTGCGGAGGGTCACACTCCCTGTGCCCCAGGGCACTGGCCCTACACGGCCAAGCTCGGCAGCGGGACTGTCTGGAGCTGCCGCTGGCTGGTTCTCCAGCTTTAGGGTCACCCGCAGAAGCCCGCTCTCCTCAGCTCTGCACACCCATCCAGTTGCGCCGCCCAGGCAAAGTCAGCTTCACCCTCTGCTCTACACCTCACCTGCAAACAACCAACTCTTCAACTGACAACTGTCCAAAACCCACCGACAAACTCTCCACACCTCAGCCTTTCGTTTGCAACTGCTGCCTCTAGTGCATCTCACAGACAAGCCTTCAAAATCCCCTCATCCTGCAATAACACTCCAGCACTGATCACCTGCGGGAACAACTACCACAATACCATGCAAACACCAACCAGTTCTGGCACGGAAATATCACTTTCTCCTCAAGATTCCACCCTACACCAACTGCTGACAAACACACGCTGTCCTCACCAAAGCCAAACGCTGCAACAACCAGCGACAACTCAAATTTGCGTGGGCGGTGCAAAATTGCAGGGGTGAGCTAACGCAGAGCTGGGCTTGAAAGCTGCAGAGTGTGCACCCTGTGGTATAACGTGGCGAGCTACTGCCATTCTGCCTTCTCCCTGGGAGAAGCGCGTGAGCAGAGGCTGCTTCAAGGCACGATGGGAACGGTTTGGTTCTCCGGGTCTCTCAGGGCGAGAGCGATAAATGTGATCTGTGTCGTGGCGCAGGAACTTCCCGTACACTTGCTCCTCCATTCGGTCTCGGGTGCTGCAAGAGAGGGAGCGAGAGATTCGGGGCAAGATTGACAACCTCGGCGTCCCCGTCCCAGCCACGGGTCACCCAAACCTGCAGACATCCCGGGAGGCCCCCTAAGATTTACACTCCCCTATGCCCCACCCTTGAAGCCTGGACATCGCCAGAACCATAGAGCAAGTATTTCTTGAGGAGGCACCCAAAGGGTCCGTGTTCTCTTTCAGGCAGATGCTAGCGCAAGATTGCAAATCATCTCACAGCTACCAGGAAGGTAAAAAATAACGTCTTGAAATGGGAAAGGAACAGGTATTGTTTCTCTTCATCACCTCCCTCATTGCCACGTTATCAAGGTCTCCCGCAATGTTCCACAGGAAACTTGAAGCTTGGAATTCCTGGTATTCTGAACCTGGGCAAGAAAGGAAGAAAAGCATGAGACTGATCATAAAGAGGGTGGCTGCTCGTAACATGGAAAGAGCAGTAACAAGGTAAAAAGATATCACTTTTCCCTAGAGAGCTCTCAAAGCTGCCTGTTAAGGACAAGAAAAACAAACTTGTGACGGACCATTACTTAAAATCCAAGGCCCAGGAAGCGATCTAATGTACATTGAAACGCGGGCCACGAGACAGTGGAAGTGCCACGAGCTGAGACTGAAGGGACAGAGGATGAATTTCCAAAGAAGTTTAGGTTTCGATGTCAAAACGGAAAATTCTACGTCATTAAAATATAATGCAAAAGTCAGTGTAAAATCAAGTAAGGCAACGACTCCAAATGAACTCCCAGGCGCTTCAGTCACTCAGGAGATCAAAAATGCGGATCATTTCTCACCTGCCCACCTCCCAAACCCCAGCCTATGTCCCCTGCTTCCAGCTTACCTGAGCCCAGATTAAAGGAGGATTTCAGAGGCCATGCCAAGTTCTGCTGCTCCTCGTTCGGGTTGCCAGTCTTCCTCCTCGCTCTGGAATTGCAGGTCAACCGCCTTCCTGTTCTTCTTTGATTGACGCTGAGCTGCCGCGTTACCCGCTACCGTCTGAGCAGATCTCGGGGAGCCTCTGGAACCGCCAGAGCGCTCCCCCCACCAACATTCTCTTGCCTTGTTTTCGGGGTTCCTCTTCACCAGCTGAGGCGCCCTCCCACCCCCCGCCGCCCTCTTACCTTTTTCTAGAGGTCTCTTGAGCCACCAGCAAGCTCCCCCGCACCTTCCCTCAGCGATCTTGGCCCGCCAGAGGCCTGCCCCTCGTCAGCCTCCTCCCCTTTTCCTGGGTGCTGCTTGAACCACTGGTGGGCTCCCCTCCACCATCCTCTCGTCCTTTGTAGGGGAGTCTCGTGACTCACCAGAGCGCTCTCCGCCGTTGCCTTGCTGGGGTTATTGACACCGCTTGACTTGCCAGAGCGCTCCCCCTTGCAGTTCTCTTGTTGGATTTCTTGGGACCTTTTGAACCATTGGAACAACGGGAATGCTCCCCCCCACTGTGACCTTGCCTTTCTTCAGTGCGATCTTGACGTGCTGGAGCACTTCCCCGCGCCGTCCTCTTGCCTTTTACTGGGGAGTCTCTTGAATATCCACAGCACTCCCCCCTGCCATCCTTTACCAGATTTTTTGACACTTCTTGACATCTCGGAGTGCTCTCACTCACCCTTGTCTTGCCTATTTTCAGGGCGCTCCTGTCCCGCTGGATGCTCCTCCCTGCTGTCCTATTGCCAGATAGAGAATTCTCGACCTGTCCCAGCGCTACCCCACCGTCCTTCTGCCTTCTACCTGGGAAGTCACTTGAAGAACTGGAGCACTCCCCCCTGCTGTCCTCTTGCCTTTCTTCACTGAGATTTTGGCCTGCCAGAGCACTCCTCCCTGTTGTCCTCTCACTGGATTTCTTGGGACCTCTTGACCCACTGGGTTTCTCCTCCCGCTGTCCTTTTGCCTTTCTTTAGTACAATCTCAGCCTGCTGGAGCGCTCCCCCTCGCCGTCCTCCTGCTGGATTTCTTGGAACCTCTTGACCCATTAGGGCGTTCCCCCTGCCACCCTCTTGTGTTTTCTGGGGGAGTCTTGTGACCAACCAGAGTGCTCCCCCCCACCATCTTCTTCCCCTTTTCCTGGGTGCTTCTTGATCCACCAGAGTGCTCTCAAAGCTGCCTGTTACCATCCTCTAACCATTCTCTTGCCTTTTTTTGGGGGAATCTTGTGACTCACCAGAGCGTTTTCCACCATTGTCTTGCTGGATTTCTTGACACCGCTTGACCTGTTGGAGCGCTCTCCCTCACAGTTCTCTTGCTGGATTTCTTGGGACCTCTTGAACCACTGGGGAGCTCCCACCTGCCACCTTCTTACCGCATTTATTGAGACTTCCTGATCTGCTGGATTGCTCTCCCCACCGGCCTTCCTCTTGCACTTTTTGGGGGAGTCTTCTTGACACGTCCGAGCGCTCTCCCTCACCCTTGTCTTGCCTCTAGTCAGGGCGCTCTTCTCCCCCTGGAACGCTCCTCCCCGCCATCCTATTGCCAGACTGAGAATTCTTGACCTGCCGCAGTCCTGCCCCGCCATGCTCCTGCCTTCTGCCTGGGAAGTCACTTGAAGAACTGGAGCGCTCTCCCCCGCTGTCCTCTTGCCTTTCCTCAGTGGGATTTTGGCCTGCTAAAGAGCTCCTCCCTGTCGTCCTCTTGCTGGATTTCTCGGTACCTCTTGACCCACTGGGTCTCTCCTCCTGCCGTCCTTTTGCCTTTCCTTAGTACATTCTTGGTCTGCTGGAGTGCTCCCCCCCACCATCCTCTTGCTGGATTTCTCGGGACCCCTTGTCCCATATAGGACATGCCCCCCCACCACCATCCTGTTGTGTTTTTTAGGAGAGTCTTGTGATCGACCAGAGCGCTCCCCCCTTGACATCCTCTTCCCCTTTTTCTGGGTGACTTTTGAACCACTGGTGAACTCTCCCCCATCATCCTCTTGCCACATATATTGAGACTTGTTGATCCGCCAGAGCGCTTCCCCCACTGTCCTCTTGCCAGATTTACTGATACCTCTTGTCCTGTCAGAGCGCTCCCTCTCGCAGTCCTCTTTGTTCAGTTTGTAGGGTAGGAGGGGGGATCTCTGATTACAGAAAGGTCCCTTTGTTCTAGGAGACATTCCCTTGCTCCATGCTTCAGGTTGCCCATCTTCCCTCTCATTTTCAATATGCACGTCCATCACCTTCCTCCTCTTCTTTCTTGATCCCTCGACTCCCGGATGAACTCAAATCCTCTTTCTTGATCACTCTTTCTCGTAAGTTCACAACCTTACTCTCCTTTCTTGCTTTCGCCTTTGTGAGCTGCTCCACCCAAACCGAAATGCCCTGAAGACAGAAATACACCCACCCCAGGCCCGTACAGTCACATAGGGGGTGAGTCCGGTCGCTGACGCATCCCCACATCCCACAGCAAGCCCACCTTGCCTTGGCCCCGGCCCCCCGCACAGGCCTTCCCACCAACCCAGCCCCTCCGTAGCAGCACAGTTTCCCAGCATGCACCCCACAAAGACTTTCTTTGCCAGTCACCCCTGGCACTTACAGCAACACACCACATCAGCATCAAGAGCCCTGGGAGTGGAGAGCTGGCCAGGCCCTCACCCCGGCAGGATCCTCTTCCCCCTCCTTTAGCTGATGGCAGACAGACAAGACACCTCCCAAGAGGTGTCCAGCCCTCTCTCTCAACCACTCATGAGTACAAAAGCCCAGCCTCTACTCACCCACCCCGCCTCCCAAAACCCCACCAGCACCCCCTCGTCCCAGCTGAACAGCAGCCAGTGCTGAAGATCTGGCTCGTGTTGTCGGACACAACCTTCCCATGGATGTCTGGGCCCCTGAGCAGTTTCCAGGGGTGGGAGGGCGCAGTCCTGATTACAGGGAGGTCCCTGTCCCAAGGGGGACATTTTCTTCCTCCTCACTCCTGACTCGCAGCTCCATCACCTTCCTCCTCTTCTTTCTTGATCCCTCCTGACTCGCAGGTCTACCACCGTCATCTTCTTTCTTGATCCCTGTTGACTTGCAGATGCACTCCAATCCTCTTTCTTGATCGCTCTTCCTCGTAGGTTCACCACCTTCCTCTTCTTTCTTGCTTTCGCCTTTGCGAGCTGCTCCACCCGAACAGAGATGCACAGAAAACAAAAATATACCCACCCCAGGCCCGTACAGTCACACGAGGGGGCGAGTCCGGTCGCTGACGCATCCCCACACCCCACCACAAGGCCACCTTGCCTTGGCCCCGGCCCCCCGCACAGGCCTTCCCACCAACCCAGCCCCTCTGTAGCAGCACAGTTTCCCAGCATGCACCCCACAAAGACTTTCTTTGCCAGTCACCCCTGGCACTTACAGCAACACACCACACCAGCATCAAGAGCCCTGGGAGTGGAGAGCTGGCCAGGCCCTCACCCCGGCAGGATCCTCTTCCCCCTCCTTTACCTGCTGGCAGACAGACACCTCCCAAGGGATGACCACCCTGCTCCCTTAACTGCTCCCAAGTCCAAGAGCCCAGCCCCTGCTCACCACCCCCACCTCCCAAAACACAGCCAACAGCCCCTGCTCCCATTTTACCACTTTACCCCCGAGCACGGTTTCTAGGGGTGGGAGGGGGACGCACTAATCACAGATCGTTCCCTGTGCTTAAGGATACATTCTCCTTCTCGCTGGCTCAGGCTGCCCATCTTCCTCCTCACTCTTGACTCGTAGCTCCATCACCTTCTCCTCTTTTGTCCCCTCCTGACTCACAGGTCCACCACTGTCATCTTCTTTCTTGACTCTGCTTGACTCACAGGTGCGCTCCAATCCTCTTTCGTGATCGCTCTTCTGTGTCAGTACACGGAAGACCGGGCACATGAGAAACTGCAAGAGTCAACAGCATGAGAACAAGCATTAGTGGAAAAATACAAGAACAAAGGACTGTATGCTATGTGATACATCAAGGACAGAGGAGTTGATACAGGATTGATGCATCAAGGACAGAGGGACAGCTTGTGATAGACAAAAAAGGTGTTGATGGCAGTGACTTTGGTGGGAACACAAAACACATCACTTACGTAATGACTAACTTAGCTAATCAACAAATGCTTGAGCAAGTATCATAGCGAGTATAAACACAAGCCTGAATTTGTAATAAACATCTCTCATTGCACCTTAAAAGAGAGTCCGTACCGCATTCGCTACAAATGGCGCCCTGGAACAGGGACTTTCAGCGTGCCTATAAAGGCAGTAGCCGCTCTGGTAGCGAAGCCCAAGCGAACCAGGAAACAGGACCGGGAACCAGGACAGTGCGCGCCCACCACCAACGAAAGGTGAGCGATTGGGAACCATGGGAGGGAAGTTATCCCTTAAGCAAAGACAAACCCTGGATGTCCTTCAACATGCGCTACAAACGCAAAATCAGGATGTATCAGGGGTCTGATTGGTGAGTTTATTACAATGGATTGCTAATCATGTGCTAGACTTTCCTACAACTGGTACATTTCAGTTGGAGACATGGCACAAAGATGAATGAGAATTATATGAACAGGTAATGACTGGAGATAAAGCTGCTTGCAAATATTCATCTACTTGGGGAAAAATTATGACTACTAAGATACAGGATACAGGACTGATACATCAGGGACAGAGGGACAGCTTACTATAGAAAAAAATGCGTATATGGCAGTTACATCGCTCATGTAATGTCTAACTTAGCTAAAGAGCAAATGCTTGAGCAAGCATCATAGCGAGTATAAATGCAAACCTGAGTTTGTAATAAATGTCTCTCATGGCACCTTACCGTGAGTCCACGCCAGATTCGCTACACTCTTCCTCATAGGTTCACCACCTTCCTCTCCTTCCTTGCTTTTCCTTTGCACGCTGCTCCACCTGAAGAGAAACACACAGAGGACTGAGCTACATCAGCCCCAGGGCACTACAGTCAGACGGGGGCTGAATCTGGGGGCTGACACTTCCCCACACCCCACAGCGTGCCCGCCTTGCCTTGGCCCCGGCCCCTCACACAGCCCTTCCCCTCAGCTCTGCCCCTCCACTGCAGCACAGCTTCCGCACATGCCCTGCTCAGGCTGGACCCCAGTTTCATGGGTTAGAGATATCATAGCTCAGTACAAATCCCCACGGTCCTCACCTGCTGTTTGGTGCTTGCGGAGGGTCACACTCCCTGTGCCCCAGGGCACTGGCCCTACACAGCCAAGCTCGGCAGCGGGACTGTCTGGAGCTGCCGCTGGCTGGTTCTCCAGCTTTAGGGTCACCCGCAGAAGCCCGCTCTCCTCAGCTCTGCACACCCATCCAGTTGCGCCGCCCAGGCAAAGTCAGCTTCACCCTCTGCTCTACACCTCACCTGCAAACAACCAACTCTTCAACTGACAACTGTCCAAAACCCACCGACAAACTCTCCACACCTCAGCCTTTCGTTTGCAACTGCTGCCTCTAGTGCATCTCACAGACAAGCCTTCAAAATCCCCTCATCCTGCAATAACACTCCAGCACTGATCACCTGCGGGAACAACTACCACAATACCATGCAAACACCAACCAGTTCTGGCACGGAAATATCACTTTCTCCTCAAGATTCCACCCTACACCAACTGCTGACAAACACACGCTGTCCTCACCAAAGCCAAACGCTGCAACAACCAGCGACAACTCAAATTTGCGTGGGCGGTGCAAAATTGCAGGGGTGAGCTAACGCAGAGCTGGGCTTGAAAGCTGCAGAGTGTGCACCCTGTGGTATAACGTGGCGAGCTACTGCCATTCTGCCTTCTCCCTGGGAGAAGCGCGTGAGCAGAGGCTGCTTCAAGGCACGATGGGAACGGTTTGGTTCTCCGGGTCTCTCAGGGCGAGAGCGATAAATGTGATCTGTGTCGTGGCGCAGGAACTTCCCGTACACTTGCTCCTCCATTCGGTCTCGGGTGCTGCAAGAGAGGGAGCGAGAGATTCGGGGCAAGATTGACAACCTCGGCGTCCCCGTCCCAGCCACGGGTCACCCAAACCTGCAGACATCCCGGGAGGCCCCCTAAGATTTACACTCCCCTATGCCCCACCCTTGAAGCCTGGACATCGCCAGAACCATAGAGCAAGTATTTCTTGAGGAGGCACCCAAAGGGTCCGTGTTCTCTTTCAGGCAGATGCTAGCGCAAGATTGCAAATCATCTCACAGCTACCAGGAAGGTAAAAAATAACGTCTTGAAATGGGAAAGGAACAGGTATTGTTTCTCTTCATCACCTCCCTCATTGCCACGTTATCAAGGTCTCCCGCAATGTTCCACAGGAAACTTGAGGCTTGGAATTCCTGGTATTCTGAACCTGGGCAAGAAAGGAAGAAAAGCAAGAGACTGATCATAAAGAGGGTGGCTGCTCGTAACATGGAAAGAGCAGTAACAAGGTAAAAAGATATCACTTTTCCTTAGAGAGCTCTCAAAGCTGCCTGTTAAGGACAAGAAAAACAAACTTGTGACGGACCATTACTTAAAATCCAAGGCCCAGGAAGCGATCTAATGTACATTGAAACGCGGGCCACGAGACAGTGGAAGTGCCACGAGCTGAGACTGAAGGGACAGAGGATGAATTTCCAAAGAAGTTTAGGTTTCGATGTCAAAACGGAAAATTCTACGTCATTAAAATATAATGCAAAAGTCAGTGTAAAATCAAGTAAGGCAACGACTCCAAATGAACTCCCAGGCGCTTCAGTCACTCAGCAGATCAAAAATGCGGACTGCCCACCTCCCAAACCCCAGCCTATGTCCCCTGCTTCCAGCTTACCTGAGCCCAGATTAAAGGAGGATTTCAGAGGCCATGCCAAGTTCTGCTGCTCCTCGTTCGGGTTGCCAGTCTTCCTCCTCGCTCTGGAATTGCAGGTCAACCGCCTTCCTGTTCTTCTTTGATCGACGCTGAGCTGCCGCGTTACCCGCTGCCGTCTGAGCGGATCTCGGGGAGCCTCTGGAACCGCCAGAGCGCTCCCCCCACCAACATTCTCTTGCCTTGTTTTCGGGGTTCCTCTTCACCAGCTGAGGCGCCCTCCCACCCCCCGCCGCCCTCTTACCTTTTTCTAGAGGTCTCTTGAGCCACCAGCAAGCTCCCCCGCACCTTCCCTCAGCGATCTTGGCCCGCCAGAGGCCTGCCCCTCGTCAGCCTCCTCCCCTTTTCCTGGGTGCTGCTTGAACCACTGGTGGGCTCCCCTCCACCATCCTCTCGTCCTTTGTAGGGGAGTCTCGTGACTCACCAGAGCGCTCTCCGCCGTTGCCTTGCTGGGGTTATTGACACCGCTTGACTTGCCAGAGCGCTCCCCCTCGCAGTTCTCTTGTTGGATTTCTTGGGACCTTTTGAACCATTGGAACAACGGGAATGCTCCCCCCCACTGTGACCTTGCCTTTCTTCAGTGCGATCTTGACGTGCTGGAGCACTTCCCCGCGCCGTCCTCTTGCCTTTTACTGGGGAGTCTCTTGAATATCCACAGCACTCCCCCCTGCCATCCTTTACCAGATTTTTTGACACTTCTTGACATCTCCGAGTGCTCTCACTCACCCTTGTCTTGCCTATTTTCAGGGCGCTCCTGTCCCGCTGGATGCTCCTCCCTGCTGTCCTATTGCCAGATTGAGAATTCTCGACCTGTCCCAGCGCTACCCCACCGTCCTTCTGCCTTCTACCTGGGAAGTCACTTGAAGAACTGGAGCACTCCCCCCTGCTGTCCTCTTGCCTTTCTTCACTGAGATTTTGGCCTGCCAGAGCACTCCTCCCTGTTGTCCTCTCACTGGATTTCTTGGGACCTCTTGACCCACTGGGTTTCTCCTCCCGCTGTCCTTTTGCCTTTCTTTAGTACAATCTCAGCCTGCTGGAGCGCTCCCCCTCGCCGTCCTCCTGCTGGATTTCTTGGAACCTCTTGACCCATTAGGGCGTTCCCCCTGCCACCCTCTTGTGTTTTCTGGGGGAGTCTTGTGACCAACCAGAGTGCTCCCCCCCACCATCTTCTTCCCCTTTTCCTGGGTGCTTCTTGATCCACCAGAGTGCTCTCAAAGCTGCCTGTTACCATCCTCTAACCATTCTCTTGCCTTTTTTTGGGGGAATCTTGTGACTCACCGGAGCGTTTTCCACCATTGTCTTGCTGGATTTCTTGACACCGCTTGACCTGTTGGAGCGCTCTCCCTCACAGTTCTCTTGCTGGATATCTTGGGACCTCTTGAACCACTGGGGAGCTCCCACCTGCCACCTTCTTACCGCATTTATCGAGACTTCCTGATCTGCTGGATTGCTCTCCCCACCGGCCTTCCTCTTGCACTTTTTGGGGGAGTCTTCTTGACACGTCCGAGTGCTCTCCCTCACCCTTGTCTTGCCTCTAGTCAGGGCGCTCTTCTCCCGCTGGAACGCTCCTCCCCGCCATCCTATTGCCAGACTGAGAATTCTTGACCTGCCGCAGTCCTGCCCCGCCATGCTCCTGCCTTCTGCCTGGGAAGTCACTTGAAGAACTGGAGCGCTCTCCCCCGCTGTCCTCTTGCCTTTCCTCAGTGGGATTTTGGCCTGCTAAAGAGCTCCTCCCTGTCGTCCTCTTGCTGGATTTCTCGGTACCTCTTGACCCACTGGGTCTCTCCTCCTGCCGTCCTTTTGCCTTTCCTTAGTACATTCTTGGTCTGCTGGAGTGCTCCCCCCCACCATCCTCTTGCTGGATTTCTCGGGACCCCTTGTCCCATATAGGACATGCCCCCCACCACCATCCTGTTGTGTTTTTTAGGAGAGTCTTGTGATCGACCAGAGCGCTCCCCCCTTGACATCCTCTTCCCCTTTTTCTGGGTGACTTTTGAACCACTGGTGAACTCTCCCCCATCATCCTCTTGCCACATATATTGAGACTTGTTGATCCGCCAGAGCGCTTCCCCCACTGTCCTCTTGCCAGATTTACTGATACCTCTTGTCCTGTCAGAGCGCTCCCTCTCGCAGTCCTCTTTGTTCAGTTTGTAGGGTAGGAGGGGGGATCTCTGATTACAGAAAGGTCCCTTTGTTCTAGGAGACATTCCCTTGCTCCATGCTTCAGGTTGCCCATCTTCCCTCTCATTTTCAATGTGCACGTCCATCACCTTCCTCCTCTTCTTTCTTGATCCCTCGACTCCCGGATGAACTCAAATCCTCTTTCTTGATCACTCTTTCTCGTAAGTTCACAACCTTACTTTCCTTTCTTGCTTTCGCCTTTGTGAGCTGCTCCACC
The DNA here is from genome assembly GCF_037038585.1 of Patagioenas fasciata. Classification (NCBI taxonomy): domain Eukaryota; kingdom Metazoa; phylum Chordata; class Aves; order Columbiformes; family Columbidae; genus Patagioenas; species Patagioenas fasciata. Next base: position 410,022 of record NC_092526.1, read on the forward strand.
CAAACCGAAATGCCCTGAAGACAGAAATACACCCACCCCAAGCCCGTACAGTCACATAGGGGGTGAGTCCGGTCGCTGACGCATCCCCACATCCCACAGCAAGCCCACCTTGCCTTGGCCCCGGCCCCCCGCACAGGCCTTCCCACCAACCCAGCCCCTCCGTAGCAGCACAGTTTCCCAGCATGCACCCCACAAAGACTTTCTTTGCCAGTCACCCCTGGCACTTACAGCAACACACCACACCAGCATCAAGAGCCCTGGGAGTGGAGAGCTGGCCAGGCCCTCACCCCGGCAGGATCCTCTTCCCCCTCCTTTACCTGCTGGCAGACAGACACCTCCCAAGGGATGACCACCCTGCTCCCTTAACTGCTCCCAAGTCCAAGAGCCCAGCCCCTGCTCACCACCCCCACCTCCCAAAACACAGCCAACAGCCCCTGCTCCCATTTTACCACTTTACCCCCGAGCACGGTTTCTAGGGGTGGGAGGGGGACGCACTTATCACAGATCGTTCCCTGTGCTTAAGGATACATTCTCCTTCTCGCTGGCTCAGGCTGCCCATCTTCCTCCTCACTCTTGACTCGTAGCTCCATCACCTTTCTCCTCTTTTGTCCCCTCCTGACTCACAGGTCCACCACTGTCATCTTCTTTCTTGACTCTGCTTGACTCACAGGTGCGCTCCAATCCTCTTTCGTGATCGCTCTTCTGTGTCAGTACACGGAAGACCGGGCACATGAGAAACTGCAAGAGTCAACAGCATGAGAACAAGCATTAGTGGAAAAATACAAGAACAAAGGACTGTATGCTATGTGATACATCAAGGACAGAGGAGTTGATACAGGATTGATGCATCAAGGACAGAGGGACAGCTTGTGATAGACAAAAAAGGTGTTTATGGCAGTGACTTTGGTGGGAACACAAAACACATCACTTATGTAATGACTAACTTAGCTAATCAACAAATGCTTGAGCAAGCATCATAGCGAGTATAAACGCAAGCCTGAATTTGTAATAAACATCTCTCATTGCACCTTAAAAGAGAGTCCGTACCGCATTCGCTACAAATGGCGCCCTGGAACAGGGACTTTCAGCGTGCCTATAAAGGCAGTAGCCGCTCTGGTAGCGAAGCCCAATCGAACCAGGAAACAGGACCGGGAACCAGGACAGTGCGCGCCCACCACCAACGAAAGGTGAGCGATTGGGAACCATGGGAGGGAAGTTATCCCTTAAGCAAAGACAAACCCTGGATGTCCTTCAACATGCGCTACAAATGCAAAATCAGGATGTATCAGGGGTCTGATTGGTGAGTTTATTACAATGGATTGCTAATCATGTGCTAGACTTTCCTACAACTGGTACATTTCAGTTGGAGACATGGCACAAAGATGAATGAGAATTATATGAACAGGTAACGACTGGAGATAAAGCTGCTTGCAAATATTCATCTACTTGGGGAAAAATTATGACTACTAAGATACAGGATACAGGACTGATACATCAGGGGCAGAGGGACAGCTTACTATAGAAAAAAATGCGTATATGGCAGTTACATCGCTCATGTAATGTCTAACTTAGCTAAAGAGCAAATGCTTGAGCAAGCATCATAGCGAGTATAAATGCAAACCTGAGTTTGTAATAAATGTCTCTCATGGCACCTTACCGTGAGTCCACGCCAGATTCGCTACACTCTTCCTCATAGGTTCACCACCTTCCTCTCCTTCCTTGTTTTTCCTTTGCACGCTGCTCCACCTGAAGAGAAACACACAGAGGACTGAGCTACACCAGCCCAAGGGCACTACAATCAGACAGGGGCTGAGTCCGGGGGCTGACACCTCCCCACACCCCACAACGAGCCCACCTTGCCTTGGCCCCGGCCCCTCGCACATGCCTTAGAGATATCATAGCTCAGTACAAATCCCCACAGTCCTCACCTGCTGTTTGGTGCTTGCGGAGGGTCACACTCCCTGTGCCCCAGGGCACTGGCCCTACACGGCCAAGCTCGGCAGCGGGACTGTCTGGAGCTGCCGCTGGCTGGTTCTCCAGCTTTAGGGTCACCCGCAGAAGCCCGCTCTCCTCAGCTCTGCACACCCATCCAGTTGCGCCGCCCAGGCAAAGTCCCTCTGCTCTACACCTCACCTGCAAACAACCAACTCTTCAACTGACAACTGTCCAAAACCCACCGACAAACTCTCCACACCTCAGCCTTTCGTTTGCAACTGCTGCCTCTAGTGCATCTCACAGACAAGCCTTCAAAATCCCCTCATCCTGCAATAACACTCCAGCACTGATCACCTGTGGGAACAACTACCACAATACCATGCAAACACCAACCAGTTCTGGCACGGAAATATCACTTTCTCCTCAAGATTCCACCCTACACCAACTGCTGACAAACACACGCTGTCCTCACCAAAGCCAAACGCTGCAACAACCAGCGACAACTCAAATTTGCGTGGGCGGTGCAAAATTGCAGGGGTGAGCTAACGCAGAGCTGGGCTTGAAAGCTGCAGAGTGTGCACCCTGTGGTATAACGTGGCGAGCTACTGCCATTCTGCCTTCTCCCTGGGAGAAGCGCGTGAGCAGAGGCTGCTTCAAGGCACGATGGGAACGGTTTGGTTCTCCGGGTCTCTCAGGGCGAGAGCGATAAATGTGATCTGTGTCGTGGCGCAGGAACTTCCCGTACACTTGCTCCTCCATTCGGTCTTGGGTGCTGCAAGAGAGGGAGCGAGAGATTCAGGGCAAGATTGACAACCTCGGCGTCCCCGTCCCAGCCACGGGTCACCCAAACCTGCAGACATCCCGGGAGGCCCCCTAAGATTTACACTCCCCTATGCCCCACCCTTGAAGCCTGGACATCGCCAGAACCATAGAGCAAGTATTTCTTGAGGAGGCACCCAAAGGCTCCGTGTTCTCTTTCAGGCAGATGCTAGCGCAAGATTGCAAATCATCTCACAGCTACCAGGAAGGTAAAAAATAACGTCTTGAAATGGGAAAGGAACAGGTATTGTTTCTCTTCATCACCTCCCTCATTGCCACGTTATCAAGGTCTCCCGCAATGTTCCACAGGAAACTTGAAGCTTGGAATTCCTGGTATTCTGAACCTGGGCAAGAAAGGAAGAAAAGCATGAGACTGATTCATAAAGAGGGTGGCTGCTCGTAACATGGAAAGAGCAGTAACAAGGTAAAAAGATATCACTTTTCCTTAGAGAGCTCTCAAAGCTGCCTGTTAAGGACAAGAAAAACAAACTTGTGACGGACCATTACTTAAAATCCAAGGCCCAGGAAGCGATCTAATGTACATTGAAACGCGGGCCACGAGACAGTGGAAGTGCCACGAGCTGAGACTGAAGGGACAGAGGATGAATTTCCAAAGAAGTTTAGGTTTCGATGTCAAAGCGGAAAATTCTACGTCATTAAAATATAATGCAAAAGTCAGTGTAAAATCAAGTAAGGCAACGACTCCAAATGAACTCCCAGGCGCTTCAGTCACTCAGGAGATCAAAAACGCGGATCATTTCTCACCTGCCCCCCTCCCAAACCCCAGCCTATGTCCCCTGCTTCCAGCTTACCTGAGCCCAGATTAAAGGAGGATTTCAGAGGCCATGCCAAGTTCTGCTGCTCCTCGTTCGGGTTGCCAGTCTTCCTCCTCGCTCTGGAATTGCAGGTCAACCGCCTTCCTGTTCTTCTTTGATGGACGCTGAGCTGCCGCGTTACCCGCTGCCGTCTGAGCGGATCTCGGGGAGCCTCTGGAACCGCCAGAGCGCTCCCCCCACCAACATTCTCTTGCCTTGTTTTCGGGGTTCCTCTTCACCAGCTGAGGCGCCCTCCCACCCCCCGCCGCCCTCTTACCTTTTTCTAGAGGTCTCTTGAGCCACCAGCAAGCTCCCCCGCACCTTCCCTCAGCGATCTTGGCCCGCCAGAGGCCTGCCCCTCGTCAGCCTCCTCCCCTTTTCCTGGGTGCTGCTTGAACCACTGGTGGGCTCCCCTCCACCATCCTCTCGTCCTTTGTAGGGGAGTCTCGTGACTCACCAGAGCGCTCTCCGCCGTTGCCTTGCTGGGGTTATTGACACCGCTTGACTTGCCAGAGCGCTCCCCCTCGCAGTTCTCTTGTTGGATTTCTTGGGACCTTTTGAACCATTGGAACAACGGGAATGCTCCCCCCCACTGTGACCTTGCCTTTCTTCAGTGCGATCTTGACGTGCTGGAGCACTTCCCCGCGCCGTCCTCTTGCCTTTTACTGGGGAGTCTCTTGAATATCCACAGCACTCCCCCCTGCCATCCTTTACCAGATTTTTTGACACTTCTTGACATCTCCGAGTGCTCTCACTCACCCTTGTCTTGCCTATTTTCAGGGCGCTCCTGTCCCGCTGGATGCTCCTCCCTGCTGTCCTATTGCCAGATGGAGAATTCTCGACCTGTCCCAGCGCTACCCCACCGTCCTTCTGCCTTCTACCTGGGAAGTCACTTGAAGAACTGGAGCACTCCCCCCTGCTGTCCTCTTGCCTTTCTTCACTGAGATTTTGGCCTGCCAGAGCACTCCTCCCTGTTGTCCTCTTACTGGATTTCTTGGGACCTCTTGACCCACTGGGTTTCTCCTCCTGCTGTCCTTTTGCCTTTCTTTAGTACAATCTCAGCCTGCTGGAGCGCTCCCCCTCGCCGTCCTCCTGCTGGATTTCTTGGAACCTCTTGACCCCTTAGGGCGTTCCCCCTGCCACCCTCTTGTGGTTTTTGGGGGAGTCTTGTGATCAACCAGGCCGTTTCCCCCCACCATCCTCTTCCCCTTTTTTTCCTGGGTGCTTCTTGATCCACCAGAGTGCTCTCAAAGCTGCCTGTTACCATCCTCTAACCATTCTCTTGCCTTTTTTGGTGGAGTCTTGTGACTCACCGGAGCGTTCTCCACCATTGTCTTGCTGGATTTGTTGACAACGCTTGACTTGCCGGAGCGCTCCCCCTCACAGTTCTCTTCCTGGATATCTTGGGACATTTTGAACCACTGGGGGGCTCCCACCCGCCATCCTCTTACCGCATTTATTGAGACGTCCTGATCTGCCAGAGCGTTCCCCCTCGCCGTCCTTTTGCTGGATTTCTTGGGATGCCTTAAACAACTGTGGGGCTCCCACCCACCATCCTCTAACCGCATTTATCGAGATTTCCTGATCTGCTGGAGCGCTCCCCCTTGCCGTCCTCTTGCTGGATTTCTTGGGATCTCTTGGACCACTGGGGGGGCTCCCACCCGCCATCCTCTTACCGCATTTATTGAGACTTCCTGATCTGCTGGATTGCTCTCCCCCTGGCCTTCCTCTTGCACTTTTTTGGGGGAGTCTTCTTCACACATCCGAGCGCTCTCCCTCACCCTTGTCTTGCCTCTAGTCAGGGCGCTCTTCTCCCGCTGGAACGCTCCTCCCCGACATCCTATTGCCAGACTGAGAATTCTTGACCTGCCGCAGTCCTGCCCCGCCATGCTCCTGCCTTCTGCCTGGGAAGTCACTTGAAGAACTGGAGCGCTCTCCCCCGCTGTCCTCTTGCCTTTCCTCAGTGGGATTTTGGCCTGCTAAAGAGCTCCTCCCTGTCGTCCTCTTGCTGGATTTCTTGGGACTTCTTGACCCATTAGGGCGTTCCCCCTGCCACCCTCTTGTGGTTTTTGGGGGAGTCTTGTGACCAACCAGGCCGTTTCCCCCCACCATCCTCTTCCCCTTTTCCTGGGTGCTTCTTGATCCACCAGAGTGCTCCCCTGCACCATTCTTTTGCCTTTTTTGGGAGAGTCTTGTGACTCGCCGGAGAGTTCTCCACCATTGTCTTGCTGGATTTCTTGACATCGCTTGACCTGCCGGAGCGCTCCCCCTCGCAGTTCTCTTGCTGGATTTCTTGGGACGTCTTAAACAACTGAGGGGCTCACACCCACCATCCTCTAACTGCATTTATCGAGATTTCCTGATCTGCCGGAGCGCTCGCCCCTGCTGTCCTCTTGCTGGGTTTCTTGGGACCTCTTGACCCACACGAGCTCTCCTCCCCACCGTCTTCTTGCCGGACTTATTGAGACTTCTTGACCCGCCAGAGTGTTCCCCCTCATCACCCTCCTGCCTTTTTCTGGGGATTCTCTTCAACAACTGAAGAGCTCCCCCGCACTGTCCTCTTCCCTTTTTTCTGGGTGATTCGTGAATCACCGGTGAGCTTCTCCTTACCACCCTCTTGGGCTTTTTTCAGAGCAACCTTGACCCATCAGAGCACCCCCTCACCGTCCTCTTGCCAGATGTACTGAGGGTTCTTCATCTGCCACAGCGCTCCCCCACGCCGTCCTCTTGCTGGATTTCCTGGAACCTTGTGAACCACTGGGGGGCTCCCACCCACCATCCTTTTACCGCATTTATGGAGACGTCCTGATCTGCCAGAGCGCTCCCCCTCGCCGTCCTCTTGCTGGATTTCTTGGGATCTCTTGGACCACTGGGGGGGCTCCCACCAGCCATCCTCTTACCGCATTTATCGAGACTTCCTGATCTGCTGGAGCGCTCCCCCTCGCCGTCCTCTTGCTGGATTTCTTGGGTCCTCTTGACCCATTAGGGCGTTCCCCCTGCCACCCTCTTGTGTTTTCTGGGGGAGTCTTGTGACCAACCAGAGTGCTCCCCCCCACCATCTTCTTCCCCTTTTCCTGGGTGCTTCTTGATCCACCAGAGTGCTCCCCTGCACCATTCTCTTGCCTTTTTTTGGGGGAATCTTGTGACTCACCGGAGCGTTTTCCACCATTGTCTTGCTGGATTTCTTGACACCGCTTGACCTGTTGGAGCGCTCTCCCTCACAGTTCTCTTGCTGGATATCTTGGGACCTCTTGAACCACTGGGGAGCTCCCACCTGCCACCTTCTTACCGCATTTATTGAGACTTCCTGATCTGCTGGATTGCTCTCCCCACCGGCCTTCCTCTTGCACTTTTTGGGGGAGTCTTCTTGACACGTCCGAGTGCTCTCCCTCACCCTCGTCTTGCCTCTAGTCAGGGCGCTCTTCTCCCGCTGGAACGCTCCTCCCCGACATCCTATTGCCAGACTGAGAATTCTTGACCTGCCGCAGTCCTGCCCCGCCATGCTCCTGCCTTCTGCCTGGGAAGTCACTTGAAGAACTGGAGCGCTCTCCCCCGCTGTCCTCTTGCCTTTCCTCAGTGGGATTTTGGCCTGCTAAAGAGCTCCTCCCTGTCGTCCTCTTGCTGGATTTCTCGGTACCTCTTGACCCACTGGGTCTCTCCTCCTGCCGTCCTTTTGCCTTTCCTTAGTACATTCTTGGTCTGCTGGAGTGCTCCCCCCCACCATCCTCTTGCTGGATTTCTCGGGACCCCTTGTCCCATATAGGACATGCCCCCCCACCACCATCCTGTTGTGTTTTTTAGGAGAGTCTTGTGATCGACCAGAGCGCTCCCCCCTTGACATCCTCTTCCCCTTTTTCTGGGTGACTTTTGAACCACTGGTGAACTCTCCCCCATCATCCTCTTGCCACATATATTGAGACTTGTTGATCCGCCAGAGCGCTTCCCCCACTGTCCTCTTGCCAGATTTACTGATACCTCTTGTCCTGTCAGAGCGCTCCCTCTCGCAGTCCTCTTTGTTCAGTTTGTAGGGTAGGAGGGGGGATCTCTGATTACAGAAAGGTCCCTTTGTTCTAGGAGACATTCCCTTACTCCATGCTTCAGGTTGCCCATCTTCCCTCTCATTTTCAATATGCAAGTCCATCACCGTCCTCCTCTTCTTTCTTGATCCCTCGATTCCCGGATGAACTCAAATCCTCTTTCTTGATCACTCTTTCTCGTAAGTTCACAACCTTACTTTCCTTTCTTGCTTTCGCCTTTGTGAGCTGCTCCACCCAAACCGAAATGCCCTGAAGACAGAAATAAATACACCCACCCCAAGCCCGTACAGTCACATAGGGGGTGAGTCCGGTCGCTGACGCATCCCCACATCCCACAGCAAGCCCACCTTGCCTTGGCCCCGGCCCCCCGCACAGGCCTTCCCACCAACCCAGCCCCTCCGTAGCAGCACAGTTTCCCAGCATGCACCCCACAAAGACTTTCTTTGCCAGTCACCCCTGGCACTTACAGCAACACACCACACCAGCATCAAGAGCCCTGGGAGTGGAGAGCTGGCCAGGCCCTCACCCCGGCAGGATCCTCTTCCCCCTCCTTTAGCTGATGGCAGACACACAAGACACCTCCCAAGAGGTGTCCAGCCCTCTCTCTCAACCACTCATGAGTACAAAAGCCCAGCCTCTACTCACCCACCCCGCCTCCCAAAACCCCACCAGCAGCCCCTGGTCCCAGCTGAACAGCAGCCAGTGCTGAAGACCTGGCTCGTGTTGTCGGACACAACCTTCCCATGGATGTCTGGGCCCCTGAGCAGTTTCCAGGGGTGGGAGGGCGCAGTCCTGATTACAGGGAGGTCCCTGTCCCAAGGGGGACATTTTCTTCCTCCTCACTCCTGACTCGCAGCTCCATCACCTTCCTCCTCTTCTTTCTTGATCCCTCCTGACTCGCAGGTCTACCACCGTCATCTTCTTTCTTGATCCCTGTTCACTTGCAGATGCACTCCAATCCTCTTTCTTGATCGCTCTTCCTCATAGGTTCACCACCTTCCTCTTCCTTCTTGCTTTCACCTTTGCGAGCTGCTCCACCCGAACAGAGATGCACAGAAAACAAAAATATACCCACCCCAGGCCCGTACAGTCACACGAGGGGGCGAGTCCGGTCGCTGACGCATCCCCACACCCCACCACAAGGCCACCTTGCCTTGGCACCGGCCCCCCGCACAGGCCTTCCCACCAACCCAGCCCCTCCGTAGCAGCACAGTTTCCCAGCATGCACCCCACAAAGACTTTCTTTGCCAGTCACCCCTGGCACTTACAGCAACACACCACATCAGCATCAAGAGCCCTGGGAGTGGAGAGCTGGCCAGGCCCTCACCCCGGCAGGATCCTCTTCCCCCTCCTTTACCTGCTGGCAGACAGACACCTCCCAAGGGATGACCACCCTGCTCCCTTAACTGCTCCCAAGTCCAAGAGCCCAGCCCCTGCTCACCACCCCCACCTCCCAAAACACAGCCAACAGCCCCTGCTCCCATTTTACCACTTTACCCCCGAGCACGGTTTCTAGGGGTGGGAGGGGGACGCACTAATCACAGATCGTTCCCTGTGCTTAAGGATACATTCTCCTTCTCGCTGGCTCAGGCTGCCCATCTTCCTCCTCACTCTTGACTCGTAGCTCCATCACCTGTCTCCTCTTTTGTCCCCTCCTGACTCACAGGTCCACCACTGTCATCTTCTTTCTTGACTCTGCTTGACTCACAGGTGCGCTCCAATCCTCTTTCGTGATCGCTCTTCTGTGTCAGTACACGGAAGACCGGGCACATGAGAAACTGCAAGAGTCAACAGCATGAGAACAAGCATTAGTGGAAAAATACAAGAACAAAGGACTGTATGCTATGTGATACATCAAGGACAGAGGAGTTGATACAGGATTGATGCATCAAGGACAGAGGGACAGCTTGTGATAGACAAAAAAGGTGTTTATGGCAGTGACTTTGGTGGGAACACAAAACACATCACTTATGTAATGACTAACTTAGCTAATCAACAAATGCTTGAGCAAGTATCATAGCGAGTATAAACACAAGCCTGAATTTGTAATAAACATCTCTCATTGCACCTTAAAAGAGAGTCCGTACCGCATTCGCTACAAATGGCGCCCTGGAACAGGGACTTTCAGCGTGCCTATAAAGGCAGTAGCCGCTCTGGTAGCGAAGCCCAACCGAACCAGGAAACAGGACCGGGAACCAGGACAGTGCGCGCCCACCACCAACGAAAGGTGAGCGATTGGGAACCATGGGAGGGAAGTTATCCCTTAAGCAAAGACAAACCCTGGATGTCCTTCAACATGCGCTACAAACGCAAAATCAGGATGTATCAGGGGTCTGATTGGTGAGTTTATTACAATGGATTGCTAATCATGTGCTAGACTTTCCTACAACTGGTACATTTCAGTTGGAGACATGGCACAAAGATGAATGAGAATTATATGAACAGGTAACGACTGGAGATAAAGCTGCTTGCAAATATTCATCTACTTGGGGAAAAATTATGACTACTAAGATACAGGATACAGGACTGATACATCAGGGGCAGAGGGACAGCTTACTATAGAAAAAAATGCGTATATGGCAGTTACATCGCTCATGTAATGTCTAACTTAGCTAAAGAGCAAATGCTTGAGCAAGCATCATAGCGAGTATAAATGCAAACCTGAGTTTGTAATAAATGTCTCTCATGGCACCTTACCGTGAGTCCACGCCAGATTCGCTACACTCTTCCTCATAGGTTCACCACCTTCCTCTCCTTCCTTGCTTTTCCTTTGCACGCTGCTCCACCTGAAGAGAAACACACAGAGGACTGAGCTACACCAGCCCAAGGGCACTACAATCAGACAGGGGCTGAGTCCGGGGGCTGACACCTCCCCACACCCCACAACGAGCCCACCTTGCCTTGGCCCCGGCCCCTCGCACATGCCTTAGAGATATCATAGCTCAGTACAAATCCCCACAGTCCTCACCTGCTGTTTGGTGCTTGCGGAGGGTCACACTCCCTGTGCCCCAGGGCACTGGCCCTACACGGCCAAGCTCGGCAGCGGGACTGTCTGGAGCTGCCGCTGGCTGGTTCTCCAGCTTTAGGGTCACCCGCAGAAGCCCGCTCTCCTCAGCTCTGCACACCCATCCAGTTGCGCCGCCCAGGCAAAGTCAGCTTCACCCTCTGCTCTACACCTCACCTGCAAACAACCAACTCTTCAACTGACAACTGTCCAAAACCCACCGACAAACTCTCCACACCTCAGCCTTTCGTTTGCAACTGCTGCCTCTAGTGCATCTCACAGACAAGCCTTCAAAATCCCCTCATCCTGCAATAACACTCCAGCACTGATCACCTGCGGGAACAACTACCACAATACCATGCAAACACCAACCAGTTCTGGCACGGAAATATCACTTTCTCCTCAAGATTCCACCCTACACCAACTGCTGACAAACACACGCTGTCCTCACCAAAGCCAAACGCTGCAACAACCAGCGACAACTCAAATTTGCGTGGGCGGTGCAAAATTGCAGGGGTGAGCTAACGCAGAGCTGGGCTTGAAAGCTGCAGAGTGTACACCCTGTTGTTTAACGTGGCGAGTCACTCCCATTCTGCCTTCTCCCTGGGAGAAGCGCATGAGCAGAGGTTGCTTCAAGGCACGATGAGAACGGTTCGGTTCTCCGGGTCTCGGAGGGCGAGAGTAATAAATGTGGTCTGTGTCGTGGCGCAGGAACTTCCCATCCACTTGCTTCTCCATTCAGTCTGGTGCTGCAAGAGAGGGAGAGAAAGAAAAAGTTAGGACCGAGTTAACAACCTCATCATCCCTGACCCCTAACCTGCAGGAATCCTAGGAGGCCTGATATAAGTTTTGCTCATCTCCCTGTCTTTGCTGGAATACTTTACTGTAGAAATTTCTGTCATCAACATTCTCTTAACCGATCTGATGTGTTCATAGTTCCTAGCCCAGCATCCTTTCCTCAAAGTACCTCAGCATTTCCCTTTGAAACCACACCTTAGTGCCATCCCGTCCCAGAGCTACCTCAGCATTTCCCACTGCAGCCTCTGTGATGCCATCTCCTCCCTGAGGTACCTCAGCCTTTACCACCAAAACCTCTCTCCCTTCCGTCCTCTCCTTTAAGTCCCTCACCCTTTCCCGCCAAAGCCTCCCCCGATGTCATCACCTCCCTGAGGTACCTCAGCCTTTCCCGTCAAAGCCTCCCCCAATATCATCCCCTCCCTGAGGTACCTCAGCCTTTCCCATCAAAGCCTCCCCCGATATCATCCCCTCCCCGAGGTACCTCAGCCTTTCCTGTCAAAGCCTCCCCCGATATCATCCCCTCCCCGAGGTACCTCAACCTTTCCCGTCAAAGCCTCCCCCGATATCATCCCCTCCCTGAGGTACCTCAGCCTTTCCTGTCAAAGCCTCCCCCGATGTCATCCCCTCCCCGAGGTACCTCAGCCTTTCCTGTCAAAGCCTCCCCCGATATCATCCCCTCCCCGAGGTACCTCAGCCTTTCCTGTCAAAGCCTCCCCCGATATCATCCCCTCCCTGAGGTACCTCAGCTTTTCCCGCCTAAGCTCCTCCCGCGCCGTCCCGCCCTCAGGTTTCTCCGCCGCTCCCTCCGTTCCCGGCCCCCCCCGCCCCTCGCGCCCCCCCTTGGCGCTCCCGACCCGCCGCTGCCCCCTCCCGCTCGCTTTCCTCCCTCTGTCCTGTGTCACTACGGGGGCTCCCCCTCCGCCCCACGGCCCCGCCCGAGCCCCGCGCAGCGCTCAGCGCGGGGCTCCCTTCCCTCACAGCGGCCCGCGTGTTTCCCCCTCGCCCCGGCCTGGGGCCGCGCTGTTGCGGCTGGCTGCCCCTCGCCTTCCTCCTTCCGAAACCAGCCCGTCTGTCACCCTCCAGCCTCCCCCTCAGCCGGTCCCGGGCCGCCCCGTCCAGTCTCCCCGCTGTCCGCCCGCCCCTCGCTCACCGCCGGCCCCGCCGTTCCTCGCGCGCTGCTCCAACCGCCGCACCGCCGGCACGCGCTCCGCGGCCCGCGCACTTACGCAGCGTGTCCCCGCCCATCCCGCGCAGGAGCCAATCCCGTCCGCGTCCGCCACCGGACTGCGCCCCCCCCCCCCCGCCTCCGGCACTGGCCCCCCCGCCCCTCGCCTCCCGTCCCGGAGCCACCGGCGGCCGCAGAGCGGCGCTGTCCGCCCGCAGGGCGGGGCCGGGAGCTTTCAGGCTGCGTCTGCCCGGGACCGAGGGCTCCGCCGCTGCAGCCCGTTTCGTGCCGTTTGCACCCCCCAGGTTACACGGCTGCAGCCTTCCTGCTGGTTTAGCTCACACACCTTTCTTCTTTCTAACTGCACAGCAGTTCACACTCACAGAAGTTCGTGCTGGTTGGCATAAGAGTATCTGCATAAGAATTTACAAACATTACAAAGATATACCACAGACCACAGCTTTCTAAGCTTTCAAGTTAAAGTTCCATGTTTAAATAAAACAGACAATACCAGTAGAGCTGTGTACCTCTGTCGTCTTTGTTCAGAAAGAAGTGACAACACCAGAAAACACATTGACAGCCAGTGCTTTGAACAGTGAAGGTGGGATCTACAAAAGTCTGATTAAACTAAACAGCCTCAGGTCTTTATCAAGCTGCAGATCTGCCAGGAATGCTGAAATGCAAGAGTTTACTCCTGCAATATTCCACGATGGAACAGCCACTTCATATCAAATATAATCTCAAAGTTCCAAACCAGTACATTAAAAAGCTACCAGTAAGTATTAGAAGACCACTGCAAGATCTTATTGCTTTTTGAGTTAAATAATAATTTTTCAATAAACCAAAACCCAAACAGGTTCTCAAATCTGTTGCTTATCCTCCTGTTCATTCATTAGCACTGCAGCAATCAGTTTTTATACAATGTGTCAACAGAGGCGTCTAAAAAACCCCAAACAAAACTTATTCAAGTCCACGGACACCCCCGCCCTCCTTGCCCCCCTCACCCTGAGCCCCACGATCACCACTTGGTGCGGGAGAGGAGCACAACTCGACAGACAGAACCAGAAATCCGACTGCGGTAAGAAGGAAACATCGAGGTAGTTACAGCTTCCTTAAACATTCAAAATCTGATGTCTTCCAAAACAAAGCACATCATCCTCATCATTTAAAAAGCAAAGTTGCTTTGTTCGTGTCTGATCCTCACACCAGCTGAGTGGTTCTCAAGTCGGCTGAGCTCCACTGTGCAGCCACCCCCACGTCTGTGTCCCCTTGTCTGGAGTCCCCAGTCGCGGGACAGTGAGTGGGGTTGGACTCCAGTGATAAAGAAAAACACAAAGAGTCAAATTGGAAAAGTAATTAAAACAGAAGATCTGAAAGCCAGTTTAATTTTAATAACTTATTTGTACACTGCTATAAGCATATGAAGTATGGGGGTCACGAACTCTTGCTACCACATATGTGCCTTATTACAATAAGCACAGGAAACAAGGAAGTAGCATTCCTTCTATTTTTGATGTAATTATGAGCTAATACATCTCCTGAGATGGCTTCCAGACCTGATTTAGTATCTACACTGTGTTGTACTGCAGATAAATACCTCAGGTCAGCATTAATTGAAGACAATGTGCAGAATGAGCAATATGCAGGTAAGCACAAGATCCTGGATTCCTTACAAGAGTCTACTTTTAAAATTGTCTGAAAATGCTGCAGAAATTGTAGCAGATAAACAACAGTAGCCACATTTTGTCCTATGGCATTTACATAATGTTGATCCACCTGTATTAACTTGTGCCCTTTCGGAACAGAGCTGTAAACTCAGAGTGTCCAAAGACTTCTTTCTTTTGAATAGAATACGCTTAAACTGGCTGTCTTGAACAGACTGGCTGTGCAGACTTGCAGCAGTTGAATGGAGGATGTGATTCCAGTGAATGGAGACAGAAAGAAGATCAGCACAAAAGCAGCAATGACAGACCAGAGACACCCACCTAAAGCCTACGGAGACCAAAAAAAGTCGTCGCGTGGGCTTAGCAGTTGGGGAACCAGACCAAACAGCCTGGTTATTCTCCACCAGGAGGGTCTTTATCTGGCCATGATCATGTCATCAATGGAGAAACTCACCATCATCAGACAGAGTGCAGGCGTGGGCAATGAGAGCAGCAAATCCAGCACCGACACGGTGTCAGAGTTTGTACAGACAATGAACACGCTCACGGGTCTTGTTCAATACTTTACACACTATTCTGAAAAGAGACACTGATTTAACTGTTGCACAGCACATACTGTCACTTTACACAACTTGGAGAAACAAAGCAAGCTCATAAAGTTCATACTCCATACATCAGGATAGGAGGTTACTCATAAAATGCAATCATCTCTGCCAGATACAGGCAAATGCACATATTTATTTGAAGCAAATTCCAAGTTTATACCGTCATCTCAGGTCAAATTCTGCTATCAGACACAGGACACACAGCTCAAATGCCAACAGCTCATAAGAAAGCTTCACAAGAGAATGAACTAAACATACAGCTATGGAATCAAGTGTGTTTTATCAATACATCAAATGCAACTCTAATTCCCCTAGGCCCTCACGTTAATAGAAACCCCACAGAGTTTCTAGAAAGAATGTCCATAAAATTGACATGCGACATTACCCTCAGTGAGTCTCCTGAACCAGACGGCAGAGCAACCGACCCGCAGCAAGGACAACACAGAACAGACAGTTCTGCTGGAAACGCAAGGAACGGACTAAAAGTAACCATTCTGCATTACAGAATTAATGCATTGTGTCACTTTGTGTAGATAATTCACCCATAAAAATCAGTAAATATGAAGGCCACCCTTACTGATAAATGCCTATATGTTTGTAGTCATGTTTAATAAAACACACTTTGTGAGGGTTTTTTGGCTCAAGAAGGACACTGGATCAGTGTGCTTTGGGTTATTTCTGTAAGGAGCCATAACTCAACAGAAAGATAGCTTTAAGAAAGCGTGCAATTAGCTATTAATTGGACAAAATAAGTGTAGTTAACACATAATAAATAGTTTTAAATGGTCTCACAAGTAGTTCATGTGATACATTTCCCTCAGGGTCTCCTGATATCTCCCATTCATTTCTATTAAACCTGCTGAAATGAAGCTGTGTGTGTTTCATTTCAGTGATCTACAGGGAATTCAAACCAACAATAACAACTTGCCGTATTATCAGAAACAGTTTCTAAAGAGCAAACACAACAATATAGGAGGGGGGAGTGGAAGAAACACCACCTGGATTCATTTTCCCATATCAATTCTTATGAAAATACCCACAATAGGATGCAGTTATCAGCAAGGTATACAACTGCACATCTACACACAACATAACTGCATGTAATCGCACATTTTTGACCATATTAACTACAAATTGGGCAGCTATAAAATACGTCAGTTATACCTTCATTTACTTCCAGAAATCTCCACTGAAATTATTTTGTTGCTTAAATTACTGTATAATGTGCACTTTATTAATGTATTATACATTAAGTATACAAACATGTTATGAAAAAACAAATCTAGTCCCAATACCTTTGTGAGTTTTAAAGGACGCCGGTGGGTAACGGTGAACAATCAACAGTCATCCGGGTAAAACACCCATGGGCAGAGCTGAAACTTGTTTTCATTGGTAGGTTGTGTTTTTCTGCAAGTTGTGTTATCATACCTACATACAGCAAATAAAGATTTGACCCAAATTACGTACCTTTATGTGCATACACACACGCACATGTTTGTGTTGTACAAAGATGCACACTGTTACTGAGATGTATAGGCATTGAATGTGTCAGGTAAGTAACATGACAAGAGGCTTGAGAGGTGGGTCTGCAGGGAATTCTCTAAGTAACATATTAATGCAACAAATCTGGTGGCATAAAGCTACGGGGGAAAAAAATCCAGCGGAGAATCAGATAAATTCACGTGTTCTTTAAAGACAGCTCATGCATTCAACCAACTCCCAGGTGGGCCTGGCTGTGGAAAGGAAAGTTCGCTTGAGCACTTAGCGCCAGTGTCTGATGAGCAGACAAAACACCAACTGCAGACCGGGGACCCCCAGTTCTCAACCAGTTCATGGCTCTGAGCATCTTCTTTCCACACACTGCGGGTAACGCTTTACATCTGCAATCCCCTCCCTAAACCCATCTTGTTCCTGGCTGAGAAGATACCAGATGTGGGAACTATTGCATGATAGAAGAATTTGTGCTGTTAAATCACAGGATTCTGAGCACTGCAGATGATCACAGTGCGGTGCTGCCCTGAGAAGAAAGGACGAGTGACTCTTGGTGTTCCCTGCTGCTCACTGCCCTGATCCTGCCCACCCTCATGTTCCAGCCACTCAGACCCCGGCCAGAATGACTGAGACAGGAGGGTCTCTTAAGGATGTTTTGTTTTGTCCAGATACCTTTAATTTGCTTATATACACAGATTTCATAAGAGGAAGCACTTGATTTCACCGATGACACGATTTCTCCAGTAACGCATCTCACCAAGATTGCCAATTGACAGTCCCCTTAGGATGAGAGAACGTTCATGTTGAACAAACCATGAACACTTGTAGTGATTGAAACTGGGGGTTTTTCAGACAAGCACCATCTGCCTCCTGCGCCAGAGACTCAACAGAATTATGTCTCAGACATTATGGCAACAACAGCTCATCCCGCAGCGATGGGTCACTCAGAGCGAAAACAATCCCGTATGGACACCGTGTCCAGCAGCAGATGGGGCACTCAGGAGAAGGTGAATCGCGATTTACATCCCAACACCAGCCGAGGCCCGCAGACAAAGGCCGCGGGCTGACAGGGGAGGGGACGGGCCTTTCGTTCTCCTTCTTTGCTTCTCTTTTCCTTTCCTACACCCTTATTTCATCTCCTCTCCCTCTATGAGCAGTATAACCTAAGGCTTAGAGCCACAAAACTCCTTTGTGTAAACCCTTTGGCTGTTAAACTGTTCACCAATTTGGCTTAAGTAGCATAAATCTTCCTGCTAATTGGGCCAAGCTGCAAAATAAAAGGTGTTGGGGTTTTTTTGTTTATGGTCCTTGAGTACCCCATATACTCTTTTCTAACTAAGGGGACCTGAATCGGAGTCACCTCCCCACACACGGACAGCTGGGGATGTTCTGCAATGAAAACTTGTATGGAGAGGGGAACACACTGAATAGGTCAATCCAGCATTTAATAAAAGCAATGGAGTTAGCTCTTGAATTAACATTGATAACATGCTCTGCTATATTGTGGCCAGTTGCGATTGGAAACAGCGCAGTTACAAGTTCGGTGTGCATGGTCCTCTGTATACACGAAGACATCCAGCCAGCTTTAGTCACGCACCTGATCTTTCCTTCGTGTTACAGATCTCTGCAATGAAAGCTGGGAGCAACAAACATTCAGCTTTCTGATGTGTCATTAAAGAGATTTTTCTGCATTTACTACAACCTTGACCGAGCCTGTACCTGATTGCTTTAACTGGCATTAGATAAGTCATTGAGGAAGCAGTCAAGTCAGCCCGCGAGAAGACACGGAGAGGTGACAAAGTTGTAAGTCCCTAGGATGCTGGCGCACCAGCACGAACACAGGCAAGCAGAAGCCTCCAACGCATTGGCAGAAATATCCTACTCAGGTACAGCAGGCAAATGCAACTTATAATGGAACGGTTACAATATGCTTGGTAGAAAAAAGCTGAGGTTCCGCTGCCTCAGGCGCACAGCGGTTACTGCTGTGTCTGGTCTAACCCAGATCCAGTAGTGAGCTACACGTGTTTATCTTGGTTTGATATTTGTAGTGCACGTGTTAACGTACAGATCAATATACAAGACAAGGTCTGATGAACAAAATCTCTCTCTGAAAGATCCTGAAGTGATCACTGGAGTGATTTTCAAGGCAAAGATTCTGTCTGTCTCCAGCTCCCAGAAGACTTCAGAGGTGAAATTCTCTATAAATCCTGAGGGGGAAAAAGGGGGTTGTAAGGAACATGAACCTGAAGAACATTCAGTAGCTCTCCCGGGCGCTCTGTGACGGAGCCTCCCCTGTTCACCAGCTCCTGAGGCTCCAGGGGCTGCAACACGGGGCACAACGCGCTCACAGACTGAACCTGCGCTGAGCAAGAAAATGCCTTCCTGATGAAGCTTTAACATCAACACAGCGACTATTGCTTGTCCTTCAAGGAAACTATCTTGTTATAAGCATTTATAGCTCTATTGTCTATTTATGCTTTTAGCAATAAGCGCTTTTATCCACATTTCATTTTGGTGGACCTGGTAAGACATGTGATTGAAGGTGACAGATAAGAGCAGGGCACTCTTTTAATCCCTAAGACAGGACCCTGGGAAAACTTCACAGGAATCAGTTCTTCACTACATTGCTGCTCCTTGCATTCACAGGCCAGCAGAAAAGCACGGGCCGAGGTGAGAACCGCCCGCAGAAGGGGCTGCCAGACACTGTTCTGGCTGATGCTCTGCCAGGACGTGCTTCGTTTTCTGTCCGGTGCTGTGCGGGGGGAACACGGAACATCTGCACGAAAAACCTGCGCTTGGCTCGTGCAGCGTCTGTGTCACGGGAACCGACAGCCACGTCCCATCGCTGACCTCGCGTGTTCACACAGCTGACTCAGTGATCGATACAGGTTTATCTGCATTACAAGCACAGCCGAGCCAGGTCAAGAGTGCTTCTTGAGAACCATTTTCAAAATGATCTTTCTAGACAATAAAGACTGATTTATCTTAATTTGTCTTACCTAAAAGCTAAGAAAGTATTTAATTTCTAGTAAGAAAGATGCCTAATTTTCTTTTGGCTATTAAAAATTGTATTAGCCTCCAAAAATAAGAGAGTAAATGTCTGTTAACACTTTTTCCTTTTATGCTGATGTGAAGAAAATTCGTCTCTCATCCTGGTACTGTCAAACAGGATGAACATTTACAGAGAATGAGAGTGGGGAGTGATGAAAAAGTCAACAGCTTTTGCAGTCAGTTTGTATAAATTAAGATAAACGTGATATTGAAGCAAACCCAAATGTTTCTAACGTTCTCCTATAGAATCTCCTGCTGCTGTACAATAAGATACACTCTCAGACTATGACAACATTAGTCCGTGTCTTTGTAAGGCGCAGTCTTTTTCCTACCATATCATGCATAGGTGCCACACTTCTATATAGCCCGGTAACTGCTCATCTAAGGTGCATTTTGAAACATACCTTATCCTGCTTTGGAACCTGTGCCGAAATGGAAAGCAGTTGCTCTGTATCCAGGAATTTTGAGATAACTGTAAAACAAAAGTAAACAGATCAGAAATTGAATGGAAATCATAACAAAATCTATTTTTTTTTTTTATGAACTTTTGTTAATCTTTTTCTTCCATTCTATCTTCACAAATTATTTACCAGGGAAAAAACAGGTTAAAAATTGCTGCTATCTAAATTATGTTGTCATAACTACACAGACTGTACCGAAGCATGTAGCGATTATTTTACAGGTGGACATATATCAATTTGGTAATATTCTTTTAGTGTGATTGAATCACACGTCTCTTGTGATAAAGATCAAGATGACACGATCCAGCTCCAGGTGCACTGACTCATACTCTGCTGTTGTGTTCTGTTTAGTTTGTCTGGACCACTATGAAGCAACAGGAAAAAACACCCATACACAACAACAGAACATCAGTGATGCCTTTATTTGTTTTTAATGTATACATTATGTACACCCGAATACTTCCAACTAGTCACAGAGGTAGAGACAAACTCACATTCTTTGAAAAAGGTATTGGCTGACTTCTACCCATTTAATCTGAGAAATTCGCTTTTCTTAGCAAAATCCTTGAGAAAAACATCACTATCATAATAAAGATTATTTCCACTACATGTCACCTGGCCAATAATTACAATTCAAACATATTGAGTCACGTTGCATACTTTCACAGATTAGAAAGAAAGTGTTTTAACATAAATTGAATATGATGCATTAAAAATAAACTACTACTTAGTTGAATACACTCAGAAAACCAAAGACGGTAAATGTCAAATGAGGGTTCCAGGTAAGAGTACCCTACAGATTTGAAGCGCGCTTTGGGGACACCCAGCGCCTCCTGTTCACTGTACATTATGTGAACTGCAGCAGCTGAGACCCTGGGATGTGTGACCTGCAAAAACCATGAACATTAAAGTAACGTTTATAAATCACAAACATGTTATTTGGCTTCTTTATGGACTGAAAGTGACAGGAGTGAAGCATCTAAACGTGATCTGTCCCACATTCATTCTTCACCACCCTGCAGCGGTTCTAGCAGGAGCTTCACACGTTTTCCCCCATTTAAGAGTTTAGATGCCAAAATATCCCAATAAGAACCATAATGCTTGTTTACATCTAGAATTGTCTTAAATATACGTCCTCCTATGCATGTTACAGAACACTGTAACCCTGCTTTGTATATTAACATGTAAAACATGCCACTAAAACCGTATCAATTAACTGACTAGACAAAGTTTTCCTCTGGAATTTAACACGTGCATTAAAACTCCTCCAAACCGAAGCCCAGCTCTACTAGGCCGTCCCACAAGCGCAGGGCTTGAGCTCTGGTTTGAGCCCGATGCCGCACTCCCCGCGCCGGGCTGCAGTACCGCGCTGTGGCCACCGGGCGGCAGCACCAGCGACACCCGGCGGGCGGTGCACCGCGGGAGCACCGGGGCGCCACCGCGCATGCGCGGAACCGGGGCTGCACGTGTGCGTGCGTGCGGGGGTGACCTGCACCGGGGTGATCACCCGGGATCACCCACAGCAAACGAGTCACCCGGGACAACGCGGAATAGAAAATCCGCTCTAGAGAACCACCCCACCCAGAGAACCCTCCTCGGCGGAACCTCCCGGCGGCCCGTTCGAGCTCTCTAGTGCCCTATTTGCGTAGCCACGCCTCTGATTTGCATTTCTCCGCCCCATCCTCGCCCCGCCTGTCCTTCCCACGCGCCCCGCCCCTCCTCTTATCTCTCGCAATCTGATTTGCAGGCTTCGAATCTCAATTTGCATTCTCCCCGCCTACTCACCTCCCTGCCCAAGCCCCGAGGAGATTTGCATATCCGGCACGACGCTCTGCTCTGTTCTGTTTCTATTCGACCCCATCTGTTTCTTTCCCTGCGAAGTACAAACCACACCTGATCTCACAGATGTCCAGTGTAACCTGCAGCTGCTTTTGGTAAATATGAGCAGAACTTTACAGCACACGGTTTTCCCAGCAACATGAAGCAGAGAGCGTATTCAAAAAAAAAAAAAAAAAACACACAAACACAAAGACGACACACAGCCTTGTAAGTCGGGTGATTAATTCTATTCAGTACGCTTTCACTTAAGTTAGATTACAAGAAAACTAAATTGGGCTCGCCCAGTGCCCTGTGAGCAGTAAAAACCATCACCACACAGTCAGTCACTCAGCAGAGAGCTCGCAGCAGCTCCCCGGCTGCCGCAGTTATGGAACGAAGCGTCTGGCTCGCACACAGAGCCCCCCAGCCCCTGCTCCCACCGCTGACCAGGTGCGGGTGCCGTTCTGCTCCCCGGGGGCAGCTCAGGCCTTTCCCTCAAGTGCACCCGCCAGAGACATTTCCGGGTAAGGATGAGTTTTTTAATCCTTTCTATAAACAGAATTTCTTTGCATTTTAAAAACCTTGTACATCACTGACATTGACTCCTATGTCTCTTTTTACACATACGTATGTATTTAGGGAATATATTTGATTCATATATATCATCTATTTCCACTGTAATGTATATCTACTTAGACATCTACACACTTGCGTATGCATTTACATGTATATATCTGCTTAAACTTATACAGAATATCTGTTTATGCTTATATATATCACCACTTATTATCTAGAATATCCATTTATACTTACGCACCTGTTTAGCCTTCTCTTTGGACACAAATATCTTTCTAGACTTGCAGATGTTGGCATATTGTTACAATCATATTATTACATTTATGTATATTTAGACAGAGCTATCGATTCACACTTGGCGTGTGGCACGATGAGCAGTGACACGTGGCCAGCTGCACGGCTCAAGCACGAGGGACACCCCGACCTGCCAGGGAAAAGCGCCACTGAGAGCCAGACAGAAACAAAGTACGTCAGAGCACGCTGTCAGATATTGGGGAAACACTCATAGCATCCAGTTGCCTCTCTTTTTCAGTTTTTAGAACAAATACCCATCTGCTTAAGTACACCTAATAAATTATATGCTGCACCTACCCAACAATTACTCTTAACTATGGAAGTCAACATGTAAATTAGACCATTTTATTTTTTTAAGTTTCATTGATAGGAAAATCAGTGAGACAGAAGATATGGGTTTACTTTAAAAAATAAATAAATATCCCCATTCCTGCAGTGCAGCATAAGGCTACGAAAAAGGAGCGTCAGACTCACGAACACTTTTGGCTGCACTGCAGCACACAGGGGAACACGTTTCTGTGACCGTGACAGCTCGACTGTCGCAACCGGGAACCCAAAGCCCAGCGGTGCCACCAACCTTTGCCAGGCCTGCTGTGCTGGGCTCTGCGGAAGGAAATGGACTTTGGTTGGTTGTTTCAAAGAAAATGAACAGTCCTGTTGTTGATGAGGCCACTGCCCACTACATCACCTGGGAAGATCCACTCGGAGGGCAGGTTCATAAAATGCAGCTTCTTGGAATGAGGAATGCTGCCGTTTTGGAAGATTTCTTACCAACTGAAGTCAGAACTACACACTGTAGGTTAAGAGAAAAAAGTCACTATTGAAACAATAACTCATCCAAACCACACATGGACTCACCGCCACCAGTTACGAGGCTGAAAGTGCTTCTTGGGAACACCTGGCAAACACGCAGAACAAAACCGATTTGCCCAGGTGCCTGTATCTCTGTCAGCTTTTTGAGTACTATTCTAAGATATTTTAAAAACCTATTGAGTGAAAAAGAACAAAGCATTTGTCATTGAATCAGGTTGTTTCTTCTGGACATCTGAACTCTTACAAACACCTCCTTTCCTCTTTTAGTACAAAATCATTTCCATAGTATCATTCAATAGTAAGCCCACAGAAACAGAAGATTACGCTTTCAGGAAGAGAAAATAACCAGAGGGAGGTGAGCTCTGCACAGGTGTACCGTGCTCCAGAACAGACCTTATTTTTAGTACTCCTGGTAAAATATTTCGTATTAAAAATATAGAAGGAGAGTCGGTGCATTCTTAATGTTAACTTTAAAGTCCACTCTACAAGTACCTCAGGAAAAGTGCAGACACGCGTCCTAGCCGTACCTTGTACGGGCAGACCGCTCGGGATTCCTTCTGTCTGTCTGGTACTTCTGTAGCAGAAGACGGGGCAACCGCGGTGAAACGGTGGCAGCAGACATCCAGCTGAAAGAGGAAAAGCCCTTCAGAACAAAGCTGGAGAGGAACCTGACACTTCCTTGTTTCTTGTGAAGGCTACAGTTGAGTGGAGAAAAAAGTATTTTGCACCATCTTCAGTACAGCTGTTGATACGGCCACTGGAGCGTTTGCGTTTTTTGGATAACCAGGCCATTTTTGACTCATTGGCAGTCTGAGTTCCCTAGAACACATTTTCCCAGATACACACAGAACACAGACACAGACATCACCCAAGTATAGCCAAGATTTCCTTCCTCGCCCTGGATGCTGTCATTGAAGAGCCCAGCAGCCCATCCGTCCTCGTGAACCGCCCCACTGGAAAAAAAAAAAAATTATCTTTTCCAGGCTGTTTCTTCAAAGGGTAAAGATATTTTAAATTGCAGTTATCTTTTCCAACAAAGTGATTTTGTGATTCCTTTGAAAAGGAGGGTAAGCTTGCCAGAGAAAGATAGCGACAGGGAGCAAGACAAGGTGACACAGAGAGAGGGGCAAAAGGGCCAGGGAGCAGGGCAAAGGGAAGAAGAGGCCAAAATGAGAGACAAGGAGCAGGAGACAGAGACGGTGGGAAAAATCCTAGAATGGGCAGTGGGAGAGACAGACAAAGGAGAAGTGGGCGCCGGGCTGCGGGACAGAGACAGGAAGGAGGAAACGCAGTGACAGGGAGCAGGGCAGAGCGACAGAGAAACAAAAACAAAGAGGGAAGAGGACAGAGAAACCAGGAGTAAGACAAGGAGAAGGGCAGAGAAACAGGAACCGGGGTGGGTAGGGAGCAGGACCAAGAGATGGGGCGAGGATGGAGATGGAGGAAGAAACCTGGGATGGCCAACAGGACAGGGAAGAATATGACTGTGGGTAGGGAGCAGGACACAGGGATACAGCGAGAAACAATGGGACAGGGAGCAGCATTAAAGGTCAGAAAGAATAAGAGATGAACAGGAAGGAGGAATGGAACGCTGAGATGCTGAACAAAATACGCCAGCAACAGTGAGCGAGACAAACAAATAGAGAGAGAAGGGCAACGCAGGAAGAAGAGAGATAGGAAGGTGGGAGATAAGACCTGCACGTACAGGTACTGAGAAGAAAAGAACAGCAGGGAACAGGCCAGAGAAACTGTGGGGAAAAAAAGAGACTGATGCAGATCAAGACAAAGATATGGAAAAGGGAAAAACAGCTATAGAAGATGGAGCAGGAGACAAAAATAGAGAGAAAAGGAGAGGTATAGGGAAGCAAAATTTTAAAATAATAATAATAAACCAAAACCACCACCAAGGAGGGGCAGGGAGGCACTAGGACGTGCAAGTGGGGGACGAGGCCCCGAGGGCCAGGGACTCACAGCGGCTCTCGCTTTCGGTGGCTGCCAGGAGGCTTCTAACAGCTCAGACGCTCCCGTCTCCTTCTCTCCTCCCTTCCTCTCCGGTAACTCGGGGCGCTCGGCCGTCCTCAGCCTAGGAGAACACGGTGGGGTGTCAGGGCTCCACGAGACGAGGCTTCGGGGACATGGAGCCTCGCTGGCTCGCTCGCCAGGCAGCCGTCCCGCTCCAGGATACGCGCACGGACCCTGCCGCGCACGTTGGCCCCCGGCCCGCCGCACGCCGCGCAGAGGGAGCCTTCGCCACCCGGAGAGAGGGGCTCGCTCTCTCGCCCGCCGCAGGAAGCGGACGTTGGGCCGACGGCCCCGCATTTCTTCCTCTTTACCTCTCCCCAACCTCTCTGGCTCCAGCAGCAGCAGCCCCCGTCCACGCACGGGACGTGCTCCCCTGTCCCTTCTCCCGCCACGCTGCCAGACGAGCCTCGCCAGCCCGAGGCGGGCGCAGCCAACGGCATCCCCCGGGCTGGGAGCGAACGGCCACATCCTCAGCGCGGCCTCTGGGAGAGGGAGAGAAGAAGCAGCGGCCGTTAGCACCGTAGCTCACCCCTGCCCCAGCCTGCTCCTTCCGCAGGGGCCACCGGAGAGGTGCCGAGGGCCGGCTTGCCGCCTTCACGACGGGGCTTGGGAGCGGCCCAGGAACACGGGACGGGCTCGCAGGAGCTGCCGGAGCTGGGGGCGGCTGCACGGGGCGAGCGGGGCCGCGGGAGGAGGCTCGGCGGGAGCTCTGGTGAGCTGGGGACGCACCCGGCATCTGCCCCCGGCCGGCTGTCGCCTCCTGCTCCTCTGCCGCACGCTGGGGACGGAGGACGGCGCCGCGTCTCCCACCCGGGCGCTGCTCCCCAGGTTCCATTCCCCGCCTGGGCTGGCGGGTCTGCTGAGCATCGGGCGTTCACAGCTCCCCCTCAGAAACGGGCCACCCCAAAACACAAGGCATCCTCAAAAAAACACAGCAACTGCAGCAACGCCAGACAGCATTAAGACAAACTGACACCGTTTAGGACACGCTCAGCATAAAAGCAAACACATCCACCGGTGCAGGAAAGCATCTCGCCCCTTCCCCACAGCACCGCCACAGGACACAGCCCTGTGAGGCCACAGGACGGGCTCGTACTGAAACGGAGAAATAAGCTTGACAGCAGAGTCAATTACACCGTTAAGCAGGCAATGTTTCTTTCATCTGCACTGGGGAGCTCTGGGGGTCGTCCTCTGTAAGTGCTCCCACGACTGGATGCTCTTGCATTGCTTATAATCACACAGTTGCTACATATTAATTACAATTGTTTTAAATTTTAAACATACAATATATCTAGCCTAAGAAATAATTGATGAAGTTAGTTATAAGTGTTTAGTTTCTCACTGACAACACATCTATTAGTTAAAAATAAACTAAGCTCTCAGCTTCTAAACAATGTGTTATTCAATCTTCTGTCTCCCTCTTGTCATGCAGAAGGATCTAAAAGGTGCAAAACATCCCCTCATCGTGCAGGCGGTCAGAAAGCATTTACCTCACGTGAACCGGTTAATGAAGGGTACATCTTCTATAACTTCATCGCAGTATACATTAACTTGGTAGCTTCTCTTGAATTCCCCCCTTTTCAATATACTTGCAAACTCTTTGGCAGTATAAATCTACGAAATATTATCATCTCGGGTTGTGGTACAGCACAATTATTTGTTACCCACTAGCGGTACCAAACAGAACACTGTAGCGTAATGTAAGTAAAAACGACTAGCATCAAAATCAGAGTCCTAAGATCAATGCTGACAGAACTGCGAAGCCGCAGCTCCTGCCGGTTCTGGCGTTGGTTTCTGGCACTCCTGACCGCTTCGGGTCAAACGGCGCCTCTTCCCCCGGCCGTGCGCTGCAGTACCCGAGTTTCGCCACAGGGCGGCAGCACTGAGACCGCCGCGGCAGCCCCGGGCGAGCGGTCGTGCCGCGTTTCGCGGGAACCCCGCAAAATAAACCCCAGAAAACAAACGCGACAAAACAAAAAAGCACACAGAGAGCCGCGGAACGAAAGCCGCACGTACAGGACACAGAACCCGCCGGGCCTCGCCCCGAGCTCCCGCCGAAGCGGCGCCCGACCCGCCACGCCACCGAGCCTGCCACCGCGCCTTAGCTCTGGTTTGAAACGTCTCCCCCCGACTAACGGGGGCTGCGCCGCTCCCGGAGGGACTGCTGTCCCGGAGGGACACACGGCTCCAGACCGCAAGCCTTCGGCGCACCTGCCCTCGGGGTCACACACCTCCCACCGGCTTCGCCAACTCGGCCGTAAGGGCAGGGGGGAAACCGAACCGAACGCCTCCTCACCGCGCCGGCCCATCCCGCTCCTCCCGTTCCAACGGCACGGTCACCCTCGCCGCGGCCGCACTCACCTGCCGCCTCTTTCGCCGCTCCGTTCCCCTCGCACTCTCCCACCGTCCCGCCGGGCTCCGCGGGCACCGACACCCGCCGCGCCCCGGAGACCTCCGCGGCGGGAGGCCCCCGGCTGTCGCCTCCTTCCCCTCTGCCTTTCTGCCGCCTCCGGGGACCTCACGAAGGGCTGCCCTGAGCCGCCTACCTCCAGGTCCCCGGGCGCCGGTTGCAGCAACCGCTCCGCAACCGCCCCGACCCCCGTTCCCGTTAATTCCCGGTACCCACCCCGAGACACCACGGACCCGCTCGCCAGGACCCGCGCTGATTGGCTGCTTTCCACCCCCCCACACTGTCCTCCTATTGGATGCTCCGTCCGGTGCCCAGGAGCCAGCAACGCCCGCCCCTCCGGCAAAATGATAGCCTGCCTAGGCACGTCAATCACCATTTTCTCCGCCTATCAGAGCTCGCAGTGAGGGCAGGCGCAGTAGGGAGAGAGCAGCACCCGCCCCTTTCCGCAACACGATTGGCTGCCGAAGACAAGTCAATCATCATTCTCTTGGCCCATCAGTACTCGCAGTTTGCGCATGCGCAGTACGGAGCGTCCGACACCCGCCCCTCCGGCAATCTGATTGGTGGACAGAATGGCAATTGACGTGCCTTGGTAGCCTATCAGCGATCCGCCCCCCCCCCCAGCCTTCCCGCGCCATCTGATTGGCCCGCTCTGCACCCTCACCCGTCTGCTCTCCGCCCTGCCGGGACCCCCACGCCCTTTGCCCGCGCGGCTTCCAGCAGCCGCGTTTGAAAGGAAACAACAAACCGCGCTCCTTTGCTTGACGCTGACAAGCGGGGCGGGTGGTCACCTACCCTTAAATTCATTGTGAACAGAGAGAGCCCTAAGGAGCTCCGGCCGGCAGGTTTCTCTCCCCTGTGCCCGGGACCGAGGAGACGCCGCCGCCTCCTGCTGCCGCCTCGCCCGTTCCTCTCGCAGCGGGGCCGCCCCGGGAGAGCCGGGCGCCTCTTTTTTTCCCGGCGGCTCGTCCGACCGCTGCCCCCCCCTTTCTGACGGGCACGACCTCGGTCGCAGCGGCAGCGCCCCCCTCTTACCCGCGGCACGGGCACTGGGCGCCGCTCCCCAGCTGCAGTTCCGGGCGGTGGCCACCAGACGGCAGCACCGAGCGCGGTCACGCAGCGCCCCCGGGCCCCGCAGCGCGGGCGCTTTTTCTTGACCCGTGGGCAGCCCGAGCTCCCCGAACGCGCTTTCCCAGAGCCGCGCACATGGCAGACACACTGATAAAAGATAATAGCCCGACATTGCTAAAATGTGTTTTTTTCCTAAAGATGCCTTCTGTCCTAATAAAATACATTGCCTCTCCCTGTGCCCCGTGTCTTGTCTGCAGCAGTAACTCGGCTCGCCCGCAGCTGTGGCAGCTCTGCTGCTGCTACAGGGTCAGTTCCAGCCCTTACCCTCGGCTGAGCAGCAGCCGGGCAGGCGCTGCTGCTCTGGGCGCTGCGCATCCTTCAGGAACGGTTCTCAAACGATCCTGTGCAACGATGTCCAGAGCCAGGACCCCGCGGCGGGGGACAGGAGCACACGGCCGGGCCCGTCCCGGCTCGGGGCTGTTTCCGCAGTCGCTGTGAGCTGATCCGTGAGCTGGAACCAACCTCCCCATGCCCCGGCCCGGCCCTTTGTCCCCGGCTTTCCCAGGGCAGCGCAGCGGGCTGGGTCACACCAACTGTTCTCTGCTGGCACCACCCAGCCGGGTCACCTGTGTCTGCGGTTGTGGGGACACCCCACGGGCTCCCTGGAAACGGACAGCACAGCACTGAGAGGGGGCGTTCAGGAGCCTCTGCGCTTTTGGGTTGGTTTGGATTTTTTTTTCCTTTTGTTGTTTTGATCGTTAGCTTCTTGTTGTCGGTTGGTTTGTTTTTAAGCTGTTACTCTATATAGCTCATCCATGGTGCTTATAGAGCATGGGTAAATCTACCCTGCTTCCTCACAGGAGACAACCATCTCACAACAGGTGATTGAATCTGCTATAGAAAAGTTCAACCACCTCCTGTACAGCAAAGGATAAAAGAAAGTATGGATTTTTGTTGCATCTAATCCACAATGCAAGTACCCATTAACAATACATTCAAATATTCACAGTGAAGGTAGTTCCTGGCACGATTGTATTAGCATTCTTACTATTTTACGGGAGAAACACAGGGCACAGCTGATTTTGCCCACGTGCAGCGCAGTGATCACACGGGTGCGGTGAACCGGGTGGAAGGCCCTAGAAAAGGAAAATCAGCCTCCGTGTGCAGGGCCAAAACAGAAATCCTTTTCAAACTGTGCCATTTTAAAAAGCTACCAGGGGTATAAAGCAGAAAAAAGAGCAGTGAATGTGTATAATGACACAATTAGATGGTTCTCCAGTTCCATGCTGTGCTCTTTTACTAACAGTGTCTGCTGGAGTGGATACCCTGGACACCAACAAGCGGGTCCTGGTGCTGTGCCCATGGTGATTCATCCACTGTGGCCGTGGGTGTCAGGCCCTGATACAATAGACACAAAACCTTGGGAGGGAGGTGATCACAGTAGAACGCTTAAAGATAATGAGCTAGCAGACTTGATTTAATCTTTACTTAAAAATACACATGGCTGCTGTCTTTTCTACAGTTTAGGTAGGACAGGCTCCAATATCTCTATGAATTACAATACATGACAAAAATTAAAGGGGGAAAGCTTTATTTTTACAATGGTAAATACAGTCTAAATCAATTTGGGAAACAGGTAAAGGGGTGTAGCAAATGAGGCACAGACGATCCTGTTTTATCTCAGAAGGCTTTGGCGTATTTACAGCTTTAGGCACAGCGTGTCCAATCCCGTATAAAATGCACTGTCCATACCAATTCAGCCTGTCCCCCGATATAAGGACATCAGGATGCCACCCTGCATTCACCAAGGGACAATCCTGATCTAATGTTCTCTGTGTATTCTACACCAATATCTGTTCGTCAACAAACCTTTTACTGGTTTCAATTTCTTTCCCTGATTATTCTTTTTCAAATACAATGCGTATGTAACATTTTGTATTGTGTAATATGCATTATATAATAGACAATATATGATTTAAAACATATCTCATTATATATTACATGTAGTGCATTACTATACTACACATCTCGGGTATACCCACCCAGACCTGTGCAGCATATTAATATTCTTTACAGTGGCCACCATTAATTACAATATTCCCTGGTTGCTGTTCCCCAGGGAGTCAAACGATCCTTTTCCACTGTCACAAAACACAGCCCGGGCGGGATTTCTTCCAAATCGCTCCTGTCCCTTGTCCACTACCTATTTCACAATCACAATAACAGACAATTGGTTAACCGTAAGTATTGGACTATAAAATCACCCGAGACACAAGTAACAACAGATCACTAAAGACACAAACAATTATACAATTGCTAAGGCACAAACAGCAAAATCACTAAAGGTACCTTTACCAAATTACTATTCCCTCGTTTTTCTCTTTTATTTATTGTTTTCTCATTTTCCTCTTTAGTTTTTTATTTCTTTTTAATTTACCCAATTTACCAAAACGCGCAGACCCAACGCGCTGGTGTCGCCCACGTCTCGCGCAGGCAGCCTGCAAACAAACCAGACTATGAAAGTGCCTTACCTCATTGATGGGGTTTTACCCACGTCCCGAGCTGGCCCGAGGATCCGTGATCCCTTCCGGGAATTCCCCGGTGCCGGCACAAGGTCCCAGAGATCCTGGGGTCCACGGGAGGTCAGGCAGATTATCCCATCCTCGTCGCCAGAAAACGATACCGAAAAGTCGGCAAACAGACTCTTTAACATGGTTTTGAAAGTGTTAAAAAGCAGGCACTTTTATTACGGCGCGCTGGGCACTCGGGGGATCGCTCCTCTAATCCAGCGTGCGTTCCGCTTTCCTCTGGTTTTACATATCCTGGAACTCCTGAAACAGCAAAACACGCCAACCACTGTTTACAGACGTCCCGTGCTCTTTCACCAGTGCGTGCAGCCGCAACGAGAAATCTGGAATGAGCGTCTACAGAAACACATACGTATTTACCCAATTCAGAACAACGCGTTACATCAGCTGGCCGTACTTGTCAGTAATCCCTCCTGGATTAACGACCTCTTTGGATGGCACGGGTGCCGACTGTTGGCAATCAGGGCAGGACATAAGAACGCTCCTGGCCTGATCCGTTGTAATTTGAAATTGTCGTTTTAACGACTTTGCATTCTGGTGAAAGAGTTTACGTGATAATTTACCTTGCTCCAAGGCTTTAGGCACAGTAAGCGGCACAGCTCGTGCATCGGCCCTCCTATTGCCTTCCGCAAGAGGTCCTGGAAGGGCAGCGCGAGAGCGGATGTGCGCTGCATAAAAACCATGACGTCTATGATTTATTAGGAACCATAGCATTCTCAATTCAGCCATCAAAAGAGGATTATCCTCTTCCTTCAGAAAAGAAGCTTCCAGGCAGATAAGTATGCCAGCTGCACAATATGAGTCAGTTACAACATTCAAAGCCTCATTACAGAACACTCAAAAGCGATCCTAACAGCTGTCAGCTCAAGAACTTGTTTGACCCCTGGTCTCCTTTTTCTACTTTGTGTTTGCAACACTGGGTATCTGAGTTTAGCCATGTAATTACAACTTTACGTGAGCAACCAGAGGCATCGGTAAATTCAGTCTTGTCGTTGCTGACAGCAGCACTTGCCATACATCGGTAAATTACCAATTTCAGCCCACAGTTTATGTTGAGGGTAATAAACTGGTATGTTCCCTGCGTATGTTGCCAATGCAATCTGGAAATTCACATCTTCAGTTAATTACCATTGTAACTTCACCTTTGTTGTAGGAACAAATACACCTTCAGGTCTATCCAATACATAGCATATAAACATTCCCTGCCTTTAATTATTGGTTGTGAATATATTTCTTTTATTATCCAAACTGTTTCCATTAGCACGTGAGCTAGAAAAACCCATACTGCCCCAATCACCTTTCTCCTTCCTTGAGCTCTCCTGACCTGTGGTTCCACCACCCGTGTCTTCTTCCTGGGTCCCTCTTGACTCACAGGTGCGCTCCAACCCTCCTTCTCGATCACTCTTCCTCACAGGTTCGCCTCCTTCCTTTTCCTTTGCACGCTGCTCCACCTGAAGAGAAACACAGGGAGGACTGAGCTACACCAGCCCAAGGGCACTACAGTCAGACGGGGGCTGACACCTCCCCACACCCCACAGCGAGCCCACCTTGCCCTGGCCCCGGCCCCTCGCACAGGCCTTAGAGATATCATAGCTCAGTACAAATCCCCACGGTCCTCACCTGCTGTTTGGTGCTTGCGGAGGGTCACACTCCCTGTGCCCCAGGGCACTGGCCCTACACGGCCAAGCTCGGCAGCGGGACTGTCTGGAGCTGCCGCTGGCTGGTTCTCCAGCTTTAGGGTCACCCGCAGAAGCCCGCTCTCCTCAGCTCTGCACACCCATCCAGTTGCGCCGCCCAGGCAAAGTCAGCTTCACCCTCTGCTCTACACCTCACCTGCAAACAACCAACTTTCAACTGACAACTGTCCAAAACCCACCGACAAACTCTCCAAATCTCAGCCTTTCGTTTGCAACTGCTGCCTCTAGTGCATCTCACAGACAAGCCTTCAAAATCCCCTCATCCTGCAATAACACTCCAGCACTGATCACCTGCGGGAACAACTACCACAATACCATGCAAACACCAACCAGTTCTGGCACGGAAATATCACTTTCTCCTCAAGATTCCACCCTACACCAACTGCTGACAAACACACGCTGTCCTCACCAAAGCCAAACGCTGCAACAACCAGCGACAACTCAAATTTGCGTGGGCGGTGCAAAATTGCAGGGGTGAGCTAACGCAGAGCTGGGCTTGAAAGCTGCAGAGTGTGCACCCTGTGGTATAACGTGGCGAGCTACTGCCATTCTGCCTTCTCCCTGGGAGAAGCGCGTGAGCAGAGGCTGCTTCAAGGCACGATGGGAACGGTTTGGTTCTCCGGGTCTCTCAGGGCGAGAGCGATAAATGTGATCTGTGTCGTGGCGCAGGAACTTCCCGTACACTTGCTCCTCCATTCGGTCTTGGGTGCTGCAAGAGAGGAAGCGAGAGATTCAGGGCAAGATTGACAACCTCGGCGTCCCCGTCCCAGCCACGGGTCACCCAAACCTGCAGACATCCCGGGAGGCCCCCTAAGATTTACACTCCCCTATGCCCCACCCTTGAAGCCTGGACATCGCCAGAACCATAGAGCAAGTATTTCTTGAGGAGGCACCCAAAGGCTCCGTGTTCTCTTTCAGGCAGATGCTAGCGCAAGATTGCAAATCATCTCACAGCTACCAGGAAGGTAAAAAATAACGTCTTGAAATGGGAAAGGAACAGGTATTGTTTCTCTTCATCACCTCCCTCATTGCCACGTTATCAAGGTCTCCCGCAATGTTCCACAGGAAACTTGAAGCTTGGAATTCCTGGTATTCTGAACCTGGGCAAGAAAGGAAGAAAAGCATGAGACTGATTCATAAAGAGGGTGGCTGCTCGTAACATGGAAAGAGCAGTAACAAGGTAAAAAGATATCACTTTTCCTTAGAGAGCTCTCAAAGCTGCCTGTTAAGGACAAGAAAAACAAACTTGTGACGGACCATTACTTAAAATCCAAGGCCCAGGAAGCGATCTAATGTACATTGAAACGCGGGCCACGAGACAGTGGAAGTGCCACGAGCTGAGACTGAAGGGACAGAGGATGAATTTCCA
Source organism: Patagioenas fasciata (assembly GCF_037038585.1). Taxonomy (NCBI): domain Eukaryota; kingdom Metazoa; phylum Chordata; class Aves; order Columbiformes; family Columbidae; genus Patagioenas; species Patagioenas fasciata. Next base: position 444,525 of record NC_092526.1, read on the forward strand.
AAGAAGTTTAGGTTTCGATGTCAAAGCGGAAAATTCTACGTCATTAAAATATAATGCAAAAGTCAGTGTAAAATCAAGTAAGGCAACGACTCCAAATGAACTCCCAGGCGCTTCAGTCACTCAGGAGATCAAAAACGCGGATCATTTCTCACCTGCCCCCCTCCCAAACCCCAGCCTATGTCCCCTGCTTCCAGCTTACCTGAGCCCAGATTAAAGGAGGATTTCAGAGGCCATGCCAAGTTCTGCTGCTCCTCGTTCGGGTTGCCAGTCTTCCTCCTCGCTCTGGAATTGCAGGTCAACCGCCTTCCTGTTCTTCTTTGATGGACGCTGAGCTGCCGCGTTACCCGCTGCCGTCTGAGCGGATCTCGGGGAGCCTCTGGAACTGCCAGAGCGCTCCCCCCACCAACATTCTCTTGCCTTGTTTTCGGGGTTCCTCTTCACCAGCTGAGGCGCCCTCCCACCCCCCGCCGCCCTCTTACCTTTTTCTAGAGGTCTCTTGAGCCACCAGCAAGCTCCCCCGCACCTTCCCTCAGCGATCTTGGCCCGCCAGAGGCCTGCCCCTCGTCAGCCTCCTCCCCTTTTCCTGGGTGCTGCTTGAACCACTGGTGGGCTCCCCTCCACCATCCTCTCGTCCTTTGTAGGGGAGTCTCGTGACTCACCAGAGCGCTCTCCGCCGTTGCCTTGCTGGGGTTATTGACACCGCTTGACTTGCCAGAGCGCTCCCCCTCGCAGTTCTCTTGTTGGATTTCTTGGGACCTTTTGAACCATTGGAACAACGGGAATGCTCCCCCCCACTGTGACCTTGCCTTTCTTCAGTGCGATCTTGACGTGCTGGAGCACTTCCCCGCGCCGTCCTCTTGCCTTTTACTGGGGAGTCTCTTGAATATCCACAGCACTCCCCCCTGCCATCCTTTACCAGATTTTTTGACACTTCTTGACATCTCCGAGTGCTCTCACTCACCCTTGTCTTGCCTATTTTCAGGGCGCTCCTGTCCCGCTGGATGCTCCTCCCTGCTGTCCTATTGCCAGATGGAGAATTCTCGACCTGTCCCAGCGCTACCCCACCGTCCTTCTGCCTTCTACCTGGGAAGTCACTTGAAGAACTGGAGCACTCCCCCCTGCTGTCCTCTTGCCTTTCTTCACTGAGATTTTGGCCTGCCAGAGCACTCCTCCCTGTTGTCCTCTTACTGGATTTCTTGGGACCTCTTGACCCACTGGGTTTCTCCTCCTGCTGTCCTTTTGCCTTTCTTTAGTACAATCTCAGCCTGCTGGAGCGCTCCCCCTCGCCGTCCTCCTGCTGGATTTCTTGGAACCTCTTGACCCCTTAGGGCGTTCCCCCTGCCACCCTCTTGTGGTTTTTGGGGGAGTCTTGTGATCAACCAGGCCGTTTCCCCCCACCATCCTCTTCCCCTTTTTTTCCTGGGTGCTTCTTGATCCACCAGAGTGCTCTCAAAGCTGCCTGTTACCATCCTCTAACCATTCTCTTGCCTTTTTTGGTGGAGTCTTGTGACTCACCGGAGCGTTCTCCACCATTGTCTTGCTGGATTTGTTGACAACGCTTGACTTGCCGGAGCGCTCCCCCTCACAGTTCTCTTCCTGGATATCTTGGGACATTTTGAACCACTGGGGGGCTCCCACCCGCCATCCTCTTACCGCATTTATTGAGACGTCCTGATCTGCCAGAGCGTTCCCCCTCGCCGTCCTTTTGCTGGATTTCTTGGGATGCCTTAAACAACTGTGGGGCTCCCACCCACCATCCTCTAACCGCATTTATCGAGATTTCCTGATCTGCTGGAGCGCTCCCCCTTGCCGTCCTCTTGCTGGATTTCTTGGGATCTCTTGGACCACTGGGGGGGCTCCCACCCGCCATCCTCTTACCGCATTTATTGAGACTTCCTGATCTGCTGGATTGCTCTCCCCCTGGCCTTCCTCTTGCACTTTTTTGGGGGAGTCTTCTTCACACATCCGAGCGCTCTCCCTCACCCTTGTCTTGCCTCTAGTCAGGGCGCTCTTCTCCCGCTGGAACGCTCCTCCCCGCCATCCTATTGCCAGACTGAGAATTCTTGACCTGCCGCAGTCCTGCCCCGCCATGCTCCTGCCTTCTGCCTGGGAAGTCACTTGAAGAACTGGAGCGCTCTCCCCCGCTGTCCTCTTGCCTTTCCTCAGTGGGATTTTGGCCTGCTAAAGAGCTCCTCCCTGTCGTCCTCTTGCTGGATTTCTCGGTACCTCTTGACCCACTGGGTCTCTCCTCCTGCCGTCCTTTTGCCTTTCCTTAGTACATTCTTGGTCTGCTGGAGTGCTCCCCCCCACCATCCTCTTGCTGGATTTCTCGGGACCCCTTGTCCCATATAGGACATTCCCCCCCACCACCATCCTGTTGTGTTTTTTAGGAGAGTCTTGTGATCGACCAGAGCGCTCCCCCCTTGACATCCTCTTCCCCTTTTTCTGGGTGACTTTTGAACCACTGGTGAACTCTCCCCCATCATCCTCTTGCCACATATATTGAGACTTGTTGATCCGCCAGAGCGCTTCCCCCACTGTCCTCTTGCCAGATTTACTGATACCTCTTGTCCTGTCAGAGCGCTCCCTCTCGCAGTCCTCTTTGTTCAGTTTGTAGGGTAGGAGGGGGGGATCTCTGATTACAGAAAGGTCCCTTTGTTCTAGGAGACATTCCCTTGCTCCATGCTTCAGGTTGCCCATCTTCCCTCTCATTTTCAATATGCACGTCCATCACCTTCCTCCTCTTCTTTCTTGATCCCTCGACTCCCGGATGAACTCAAATCCTCTTTCTTGATCACTCTTTCTCGTAAGTTCACAACCTTACTTTCCTTTCTTGCTTTCGCCTTTGTGAGCTGCTCCACCCAAACCGAAATGCCCTGAAGACAGAAATAAATACACCCACCCCAAGCCCGTACAGTCACATAGGGGGTGAGTCCGGTCGCTGACGCATCCCCACATCCCACAGCAAGCCCACCTTGCCTTGGCCCCGGCCCCCCGCACAGGCCTTCCCACCAACCCAGCCCCTCCGTAGCAGCACAGTTTCCCAGCATGCACCCCACAAAGACTTTCTTTGCCAGTCACCCCTGGCACTTACAGCAACACACCACATCAGCATCAAGAGCCCTGGGAGTGGAGAGCTGGCCAGGCCCTCACCCCGGCAGGATCCTCTTCCCCCTCCTTTAGCTGATGGCAGACAGACAAGACACCTCCCAAGAGGTGTCCAGCCCTCTCTCTCAACCACTCATGAGTACAAAAGCCCAGCCTCTACTCACCCACCCCGCCTCCCAAAACCCCACCAGCAGCCCCTGGTCCAGCTGAACAGCAGCCAGTGCTGAAGACCTGGCTCGTGTTGTCGGACACAACCTTCCCATGGATGTCTGGGCCCCTGAGCAGTTTCCAGGGGTGGGAGGGCGCAGTCCTGATTACAGGGAGGTCCCTGTCCCAAGGGGGACATTTTCTTCCTCCTCACTCCTGACTCGCAGCTCCATCACCTTCCTCCTCTTCTTTCTTGATCCCTCCTGACTCGCAGGTCTACCACCGTCATCTTCTTTCTTGATCCCTGTTGACTTGCAGATGCACTCCAATCCTCTTTCTTGATCGCTCTTCCTCGTAGGTTCACCACCTTCCTCTTCCTTCTTGCTTTCACCTTTGCGAGCTGCTCCACCCGAACAGAGATGCACAGAAAACAAAAATATACCCACCCCAGGCCCGTACAGTCACACGAGGGGGCGAGTCCGGTCGCTGACGCATCCCCACACCCCACCACAAGGCCACCTTGCCTTGGCCCCGGCCCCCCGCACAGGCCTTCCCACCAACCCAGCCCCTCCGTAGCAGCACAGTTTCCCAGCATGCACCCCACAAAGACTTTCTTTGCCAGTCACCCCTGGCACTTACAGCAACACACCATACCAGCATCAAGAGCCCTGGGAGTGGAGAGCTGGCCAGGCCCTCACCCCGGCAGGATCCTCTTCCCCCTCCTTTACCTGCTGGCAGACAGACACCTCCCAAGGGATGACCACCCTGCTCCCTTAACTGCTCCCAAGTCCAAGAGCCCAGCCCCTGCTCACCACCCCCACCTCCCAAAACACAGCCAACAGCCCCTGCTCCCATTTTACCACTTTACCCCCGAGCACGGTTTCTAGGGGTGGGAGGGGGACGCACTTATCACAGATCGTTCCCTGTGCTTAAGGATACATTCTCCTTCTCGCTGGCTCAGGCTGCCCATCTTCCTCCTCACTCTTGACTCGTAGCTCCATCACCTGTCTCCTCTTTTGTCCCCTCCTGACTCACAGGTCCACCACTGTCATCTTCTTTCTTGACTCTGCTTGACTCACAGCTGCGCTCCAATCCTCTTTCGTGATCGCTCTTCTGTGTCAGTACACGGAAGACCGGGCACATGAGAAACTGCAAGAGTCAACAGCATGAGAACAAGCATTAGTGGAAAAATACAAGAACAAAGGACTGTATGCTATGTGATACATCAAGGACAGAGGAGTTGATACAGGATTGATGCATCAAGGACAGAGGGACAGCTTGTGATAGACAAAAAAGGTGTTGATGGCAGTGACTTTGGTGGGAACACAAAACACATCACTTATGTAATGACTAACTTAGCTAATCAACAAATGCTTGAGCAAGCATCATAGCGAGTATAAACGCAAGCCTGAATTTGTAATAAACATCTCTCATTGCACCTTAAAAGAGAGTCCGTACCGCATTCGCTACAAATGGCGCCCTGGAACAGGGACTTTCAGCATGCCTATAAAGGCAGCAGCCGCTCTGGTAGCGAAGCCCAATCGAACCAGGAAACAGGACCGGGAACCAGGACAGTGCGCGCCCACCACCAACGAAAGGTGAGCGATTGGGAACCGTGGGAGGGAAGTTATCCCTTAAGCAAAGACAAACCCTGGATGTCCTTCAACATGCGCTACAAACGCAAAATCAGGATGTATCAGGGGTCTGATTGGTGAGTTTATTACAATGGATTGCTAATCATGTGCTAGACTTTCCTACAACTGGTACATTTCAGTTGGAGACATGGCACAAAGATGAATGAGAATTATATGAACAGGTAACGACTGGAGATAAAGCTGCTTGCAAAATATTCATCTACTTGGGGAAAAATTATGACTACTAAGATACAGGATACAGGACTGATACATCAGGGGCAGAGGGACAGCTTACTATAGAAAAAAATGCGTATATGGCAGTTACATCGCTCATGTAATGTCTAACTTAGCTAAAGAGCAAATGCTTGAGCAAGCATCATAGCGAGTATAAATGCAAACCTGAGTTTGTAATAAATGTCTCTCATGGCACCTTACCGTGAGTCCACGCCAGATTCGCTACACTCTTCCTCATAGGTTCACCACCTTCCTCTCCTTCCTTGCTTTTCCTTTGCACGCTGCTCCACCTGAAGAGAAACACACAGAGGACTGAGCTACACCAGCCCAAGGGCACTACAATCAGACAGGGGCTGAGTCCGGGGGCCGACACCTCCCCACACCCCACAAAGAGCCCACCTTGCCTTGGCCCCGGCCCCTCGCACATGCCTTAGAGATATCATAGCTCAGTACAAATCCCCACAGTCCTCACCTGCTGTTTGGTGCTTGCGGAGGGTCACACTCCCTGTGCCCCAGGGCACTGGCCCTACACGGCCAAGCTCGGCAGCGGGACTGTCTGGAGCTGCCGCTGGCTGGTTCTCCAGCTTTAGGGTCACCCGCAGAAGCCCGCTCTCCTCAGCTCTGCACACCCATCCAGTTGCGCCGCCCAGGCAAAGTCAGCTTCACCCTCTGCTCTACACCTCACCTGCAAACAACCAACTCTTCAACTGACAACTGTCCAAAACCCACCGACAAACTCTCCACACCTCAGCCTTTCGTTTGCAACTGCTGCCTCTAGTGCATCTCACAGACAAGCCTTCAAAATCCCCTCATCCTGCAATAACACTCCAGCACTGATCACCTGTGGGAACAACTACCACAATACCATGCAAACACCAACCAGTTCTGGCACGGAAATATCACTTTCTCCTCAAGATTCCACCCTACACCAACTGCTGACAAACACACGCTGTCCTCACCAAAGCCAAACGCTGCAACAACCAGCGACAACTCAAATTTGCGTGGGCGGTGCAAAATTGCAGGGGTGAGCTAACGCAGAGCTGGGCTTGAAAGCTGCAGAGTGTACACCCTGTTGTTTAACGTGGCGAGTCACTCCCATTCTGCCTTCTCCCTGGGAGAAGCGCATGAGCAGAGGTTGCTTCAAGGCACGATGAGAACGGTTCGGTTCTCCGGGTCTCGGAGGGCGAGAGTAATAAATGTGGTCTGTGTCGTGGCGCAGGAACTTCCCATCCACTTGCTTCTCCATTCAGTCTGGTGCTGCAAGAGAGGGAGAGAAAGAAAAAGTTAGGACCGAGTTAACAACCTCATCATCCCTGACCCCTAATCTGCAGGAATCCTAGGAGGCCTGATATAATTTTGCTCATCTCCCTGTCTTTGCTGGAATACTTTACTGTAGAAATTTCTGTCATCAACATTCTCTTAACCGATCTGATGTGTTCATAGTTCCTAGCCCAGCATCCTTTCCTCAAAGTACCTCAGCATTTCCCTTTGAAACCACACCTTAGTGCCATCCCGTCCCAGAGCTACCTCAGCATTTCCCACTGCAGCCTCTGCGATGCCATCTCCTCCCTGAGGTACCTCAGCCTTTACCACCAAAACCTCTCTCCCTTCCGTCCTCTCCTTTAAGTCCCTCAGCCTTTCCCATCAAAGCCTCCCCCGATGTCATCCCCTCCCTGAGGTACCTCAGCCTTTCCCGTCAAAGCCTCCCCCGATATCATCCCCTTCCCGAGGTAGCTCAGCCTTTCTTGTCAAAGCCTCCCCCGATATCATCCCCTCCCCGAGGTACCTCAGCTTTTCCCGCCTAAGCTCCTCCCGCGCCGTCCCGCCCTCAGGTTTCTCCGCCGCTCCCTCCGTTCCCGGCCCCCCCCGCCCCTCGCGCCCCCCCTTGGCGCTCCCGACCCGCCGCTGCCCCCTCCCGCTCGCTTTCCTCCCTCTGTCCTGTGTCACTACGGGGGCTCCCCCTCCGCCCCACGGCCCCGCCCGAGCCCCGCGCAGCGCTCAGCGCGTGGCTCCCTTCCCTCACAGCCGCCCGCGTGCTTCCCCCTCGCCCCGGCCTGGGGCCGCGCTGTTGCGGCTGGCTGCCCCTCGCCTTCCTCCTTCCGAAACCAGCCCGTCTGTCACCCTCCAGCCTCGCCCCTCAGCCGGTCCCGGGCCGCCCCGTCCAGTCTCCCCGCTGTCCGCCCGCCCCTCGCTCACCGCCGGCCCCGCCGTTCCTCGCGCGCTGCTCCAGCCGCCGCCCCTCCGGCACGCGCTCCGCGGCCCGCGCACTTACGCAGCGTGTCCCCGCCCATCCCGCGCAGGAGCCAATCCCGTCCGCGTCCGCCACCGGGCTGCGCCCCCCCCCCCCCCCCCCGCCTCCGCGCCCGGCACTGGCCCCCCCTGCCCCTCGCCTCCCGTCCCGGAGCCACCGGCGGCCGCAGAGCGGCGCTGTCCGCCCGCAGCGCGGGGCCGGGAGCTTTCAGGCTGCGTCTGCCTGGGACCGAGGGCTCCGCCGCCTGCCCGGGACAGCCCGGGACCGAGGGCTCCGCCGCTGCAGCCCGTTTCGTGCCGTTTGCACCCCCCAGGTTACACGGCTGCAGCCTTCCTGCTGGTTTAGCTCACACACCTTTCTTCTTTCTAACTGCACAGCAGTTCACACTCACAAAAGTTCGTGCTGGTTGGCATAAGAGTATCTGCATAAGAATTTACAAACATTACAAAGATATACCACAGACCACAGCTTTCTAAGCTTTCAAGTTAAAGTTCCATGTTTAAATAAAACAGACAATACCAGTAGAGCTGTGTACCTCTGTCGTCTTTGTTCAGAAAGAAGTGACAACACCAGAAAACACATTGACAGCCAGTGCTTTGAACAGTGAAGGTGGGATCTACAAAAGTCTGATTAAACTAAACAGCCTCAGGTCTTTATCAAGCTGCAGATCTGCCAGGAATGCTGAAATGCAAGAGTTTACTCCTGCAATATTCCACGATGGAACAGCCACTTCATATCAAATATAATCTCAAAGTTCCAAACCAGTACATTAAAAAGCTACCAGTAAGTATTAGAAGACCACTGCAAGATCTTATTGCTTTTTGAGTTAAATAATAATTTTTCAATAAACCAAAACCCAAACAGGTTCTCAAATCTGTTGCTTATCCTCCTGTTCATTCATTAGCACTGCAGCAATCAGTTTTTATACAATGTGTCAACAGAGGCGTCTAAAAAACCCCAAACAAAACTTATTCAAGTCCACGGACACCCCCGCCCTCCTTGCCCCCCCTCACCCTGAGCCCCACGATCACCACTTGGTGCGGGAGAGGAGCACAACTCGACAGACAGAACCAGAAATCCGACTGCGGTAAGAAGGAAACATCGAGGTAGTTACAGCTTCCTTAAACATTCAAAATCTGATGTCTTCCAAAACAAAGCACATCATCCTCATCATTTAAAAAGCAAAGTTGCTTTGTACGTCTCTGATCCTCACACCAGCTGAGTGGTTCTCAAGTCCGCTGAGCTCCACTGTGCAGCCACCCCCACGTCTGTGTCGCCTTGTCTGGAGTCCCCAGTCGCGGGACAGTGAGTGGGGTTGGACTCCAGTGATAAAGAAAAACACAAAGAGTCAGATTGGAAAAGTAATTAAAACAGAAGATCTGAAAGCCAGTTTAATTTTAATAACTTATTTGTACACTGCTATAAGCATATGAAGTATGGGGGTCACGAACTCTTGCTACCACATATGTGCCTTATTACAATAAGCACAGGAAACAAGGAAGTAGCATTCCTTCTATTTTTGATGTAATTATGAGCTAATACATCTCCTGAGATGGCTTCCAGACCTGATTTAGTATCTACACTGTGTTGTACTGCAGATAAATACCTCAGGTCAGCATTAATTGAAGACAATGTGCAGAATGAGCAATATGCAGGTAAGCACAAGATCCTGGATTCCTTACAAGAGTCTACTTCTAAAATTGTCTGAAAATGCTGCAGAAATTGTAGCAGATAAACAACAGTAGCCACATTTTGTCCTATGGCATTTACATAATGTTGATCCACCTGTATTAACTTGTGCCCTTTCGGAACAGAGCTGTAAACTCAGTGTGTCCAAAGACTTCTTTCTTTTGAATAGAATACGCTTAAACTGGCTGTCTTGAACAGACTGGCTGTGCAGACTTGCAGCAGTTGAATGGAGGATGTGATTCCAGTGAATGGAGACAGAAAGAAGATCAGCACAAAAGCAGCAATGACAGACCAGAGACACCCACCTAAAGCCTACGGAGACCAAAAAGAGTCGTCGCGTGGGCTTAGCAGTTGGGGAACCAGACCAAACAGCCTGGTTATTCTCCACCAGGAGGGTCTTTATCTGGCCATGATCATGTCATCAATGGAGAAACTCACCATCATCAGACAGAGTGCAGGCGTGGGCAATGAGAGCAGCAAATCCAGCACCGACACGGTGTCAGAGTTTGTACAGACAATGAACACGCTCACGGGTCTTGTTCAATACTTTACACACTATTCTGAAAAGAGACACTGATTTAACTGTTGCACAGCACATACTGTCACTTTACACAACTTGGAGAAACAAAGCAAGCTCATAAAGTTCATACTCCATACATCAGGATAGGAGGTTACTCATAAAATGCAATCATCTCTGCCAGATACAGGCAAATGCACATATTTATTTGAAGCAAATTCCAAGTTTATACCGTCATCTCAGGTCAAATTCTGCTATCAGACACAGGACACACAGCTCAAATGCCAACAGCTCATAAGAAAGCTTCACAAGAGAATGAACTAAACATACAGCTATGGAATCAAGTGTGTTTTATCAATACATCAAATGCAACTCTAATTCCCCTAGGCCCTCACGTTAATAGAAACCCCACAGAGTTTCTAGAAAGAATGTCCATAAAATTGACATGCGACATTACCCTCAGTGAGTCTCCTGAACCAGACGGCAGAGCAACCGACCCGCAGCAAGGACAACACAGAACAGACAGTTCTGCTGGAAACGCAAGGAACGGACTAAAAGTAACCATTCTGCATTACAGAATTAATGCATTGTGTCACTTTGTGTAGATAATTCACCCATAAAAATCAGTAAATATGAAGGCCACCCTTACTGATAAATGCCTATATGTTTGTAGTCATGTTTAATAAAACACACTTTGTGAGGGTTTTTTGGCTCAAGAAGGACACTGGATCAGTGTGCTTTGGGTTATTTCTGTAAGGAGCCATAACTCAACAGAAAGATAGCTTTAAGAAAGCGTACAATTAGCTATTAATTGGACAAAATAAGTGTAGTTAGCACATAATAAATAGTTTTAAATGGTCTCACAAGTAGTTCATGTGATACTTTTCCCTCAGGGTCTCCTGATATCTCCCATTCATTTTTATTAAACCTGCTGAAATGAAGCTGTGTGTGTTTCATTTCAGTGATCTACAGGGAATTCAAACCAACAATAACAACTTGCCGTATTATCAGAAACAGTTTCTGAAGAGCAAACACAACAATATGGGAGGGGGGAGTGGAAGAAACACCACCTGGATTCATTTTCCCATATCAATTCTTATGAAAATACCCACAATAGGATGCACTTATCAGCAAGGTATACAACTGCACATCTACACACAACATAACTGCATGTAATCGCACATTTTTGACCATATTAACTACAAATTGGGCAGCTATAAAATACGTCAGTTATACCTTCATTTACTTCCAGAAATCTCCACTGAAATTATTTTGTTGCTTAAATTACTGTATAATGTGCACTTTATCGATGTGTTATACATTAAGTATACAAACATGTTATGAAAAAACAAATCTAGTCCCAATACCTTTGTGAGTTTTAAAGGACGCCGGTGGGTAACGGTGAACAATCAACAGTCATCCGGGTAAAACACCCATGGGCAGAGCTGAAACTTGTTTTCATTGGTAGGTTGTGTTTTTCTGCAAGTTGTGTTACCATACCTACATACAGCAAATAAAGATTTGACCCAAATTACATACCTTTATGTGCATACACACACGCACATGTTTGTGTTGCACAAAGATGCACACTGTTACTGAGATGTATAGGCATTGAATGTGTCAGGTAAGTAACATGACAAGAGGCTTGAGAGGTGGGTCTGCAGGGAATTCTCTAAGTAACATATTAATGCAACAAATCTGGTGGCATAAAGCTACGGGGGAAAAAAATCCAGCGGAGAATCAGATAAATTCACGTGTTCTTTAAAGACAGCTCATGCATTCAACCAACTCCCAGGTGGGCCTGGCTGTGGAAAGGAAAGTTTGCTTGAGCACTTAGCGCCAGTGTCTGATGAGCAGACAAAACACCAACTGCAGACCGGGGACCCCCAGTTCTCAACCAGTTCATGGCTCTGAGCATCTTCTTTCCACACACTGCGGGTAACGCTTTACATCTGCAATCCCCTCCCTAAACCCATCTTGTTCCTGGCTGAGAAGATACCAGATGTGGGAACTATTGCATGATAGAAGAATTTGTGCTGTTAAATCACAGGATTCTGAGCACTGCAGATGATCACAGTGCGGTGCTGCCCTGAGAAGAAAGGACGAGTGACTCTTGGTGTTCCCTGCTGCTCACTGCCCTGATCCTGCCCACCCTCATGTTCCAGCCACTCAGACCCCGGCCAGAATGACTGAGACAGGAGGGTCTCTTAAGGATGTTTTGTTTTGTCCAGATACCTTTAATTTGCTTATATACACAGATTTCATAAGAGGAAGCACTTGATTTCACCGATGACACGATTTCTCCAGTAAGGCATCTCACCAAGATTGCCAATTGACAGTCCCCCTTAGGATGAGAGAGCGTTCATGTTGAACAAACCATGAACACTTGTAGTGATTGAAACTGGGGGTTTTTCAGACAAGCACCATCTGCCTCCTGCACCAGAGACTCAACAGAATTATGTCTCAGACATTATGGCAACAACAGCTCATCCCGCAGCAATGGGTCACTCAGAGCGAAAACAATCCCATATGGACACCGTGTCCAGCAGCAGATGGGGCACTCAGGAGAAGGTGAATCGCGATTTACATCCCAACACCAGCCGAGGCCCGCAGACAGAGGCCGCGGGCTGACAGGGGAGGGGACGGGCCTTTCGTTCTCCTTCTTTGCTTCTCTTTTCCTTTCCTACACCCTTATTTCATCTCCTCTCCCTCTATGAGCAGTATAACCTAAGGCTTAGAGCCACAAAACTCCTTTGTGTAAACCCTTTGGCTGTTAAACTGTTCACCAATTTGGCTTAAGTAGCGTAAATCTTCCTGCTAATTGGGCCAAGCTGCAAAATAAAAGGTGTTGGGGTTTTTTTGTTTATGGTCCTTGAGTACCCCATATACTCTTTTCTAACTAAGGGGACCTGAATCGGAGTCACCTCCCCACACACGGACAGCTGGGGACGTTCTGCAACTTGTATGGAGAGTGGAACACACTGAATAGGTCAATCCAGCATTTAATAAAAGCAACGGAGTTAGCTCTTGAATTAACATTGATAACATGCTCTGCTATATTGTGGCCAGTTGCGATTGGAAACAGCGCAGTTACAAGTTCGGTGTGCATGGTCCTCTGTATACACGAAGACATCCAGCCAGCTTTAGTCACGCACCTGATCTTTCCTTCGTGTTACAGATCTCTGCAATGAAAGCTGGGAGCAACAAACATTCAGCTTTCTGATGTGCCATTAAAGAGATTTTTCTGCATTTACTACAATCCTGACCGAGCCTGTACCTGATTGCTTTAACTGGCATTAGATAAGTCATTGAGGAAGCAGTCAAGTCAGCCCGCGAGAAGACACGGAGAGGTGACAAAGTTGTAAGTCCCTAGGATGCTGGCGCACCAGCACGAACACAGGCAAGCAGAAGCCTCCAACGCATTGGCAGAAATATCCTACTCAGGTACAGCAGGCAAATGCAACTTATAATGGAACGGTTACAATATGCTTGGTAGAAAAAAGCTGAGGTTCCGCTGCCTCAGGCGCACAGCGGTTACTGCTGTGTCTGGTCTAACCCAGATCCAGTAGTGAGCTACACGTGTTTATCTTGGTTTGATATTTGTAGTGCACGTGTTAACGTACAGATCAATATACAAGACAAGGTCTGATGAACAAAATCTCTCTCTGAAAGATCCTGAAGTGATCACTGGAGTGATTTTCAAGGCAAAGATTCTGTCTGTCTCCAGCTCCCAGAAGACTTCAGAGGTGAAATTCTCTATAAATCCTGAGGGGGAAAGAGGGGGTTGTAAGGAACATGAACCTGAAGAACATTCAGTAGCTCTCCCGGGCGCTCTGTGACGGAGCCTCCCCTGTTCACCAGCTCCTGAGGCTCCAGGGGCTGCAACACGGGGCACAACGCGCTCACAGACTGAACCTGCGCTGAGCAAGAAAATGCCTTCCTGATGAAGCTTTAACATCAACACAGCGACTATTGCTTGTCCTTCAAGGAAACTATCTTGTTATAAGCATTTATAGCTCTATTGTCTATTTATGCTTTTAGCAATAAGCGCTTTTATCCACATTTCATTTTGGTGCACCTGGTAAGACATGTGATTGAAGGTGACAGATAAGAGCAGGGCACTCTTTTAATCCCTAAGACAGGACCCTGGGAAAACTTCACAGGAATCAGTTCTTCACTACATTGCTGCTCCTTGCATTCACAGGCCAGCAGAAAAGCACGGGCCGAGGTGAGAACCGCCCGCAGAAGGGGCTGCCAGACACTGTTCTGGCTGATGCTCTGCCAGGACGTGCTTCGTTTTCTGTCCGGTGCTGTGCGGGGGGAACACGGAACATCTGCACGAAAAACCTGTGCTTGGCTCGTGCAGCGTCTGTGTCACGGGAACCGACAGCCACGTCCCATCGCTGACCTCGCGTGTTCACACAGCTGACTCAGTGATCGATACAGGTTTATCTGCATTACAAGCACAGCCGAGCCAGGTCAAGAGTGCTTCTTGAGAACCATTTTCAAAATGATCTTTCTAGACAATAAAGACTGATTTATCTTAATTTGTCTTACCTAAAAGCTAAGAAAGTATTTAATTTCTAGTAAGAAAGATGCCTAATTTTCTTTTGGCTATTAAAAATTGTATTAACCTCCAAAAATAAGAGAGTAAATGTCTGTTAACACTTTTTCCTTTTATGCTGATGTGAAGAAAATTCCTCTCTCATCCTGGTACTGTCAAACAGGATGAACATTTACAGAGAATGAGAGTGGGGAGTGATGAAAAAGTCAACAGCTTTTGCAGTCAGTTTGTATAAATTAAGATAAACGTGATATTGAAGCAAACCCAAATGTTTCTAACGTTCTCCTATAGAATCTCCTGCTGCTGTACAATAAGATACACTCTCAGACTATGACAACATTAGTCCGTGTCTTTGTAAGGCGCAGTCTTTTTCCTACCATATCATGCATAGGTGCCACACTTCTATATAGCCAGGTAACTGCTCATCTAAGGTGCATTTTGAAACATACCTTATCCTGCTTTGGAACCTGTGCCGAAATGGAAAGCAGTTGCTCTGTATCCAGGAATTTTGAGATAACTGTAAAACAAAAGTAAACAGATCAGAAATTGAATGGAAATCATAACAAAATCTATTTTTTTTTTTTATGAACTTTTGTTAATCTTTTTCTTCCATTCTATCTTCACAAATTATTTACCAGGGAAAAAACAGGTTAAAAATTGCTGCTATCTAAATTATGTTGTCATAACTACACAGACTGTACCGAAGCATGTAGCGATTATTTTACAGGTGGACATATATCAATTTGGTAATATTCTTTTAGTGTGATTGAATCACACGTCTCTTGTGATAAAGATCAAGATGACACGATCCAGCTCCAGGTGCACTGACTCATACTCTGCTGTTGTGTTCTGTTTAGTTTGTCTGGACCACTATGAAGCAACAGGAAAAAACACCCATACACAACAACAGAACATCAGTGATGCCTTTATTTGTTTTTAATGTATACATTATGTACACCCGAATACTTCCAACTAGTCACAGAGGTAGAGACAAACTCACATTCTTTGAAAAAGGTATTGGCTGACTTCTACCCATTCAATCTGAGAAATTCGCTTTTCTTAGCAAAATCCTTGACAAAAACATCACTATCATAATAAAGATTATTTCCACTACGTGTCACCTGGCAAATAATTACAATTCAAACATATTGAGTCACGTTGCATACTTTCACAGATTAGAAAGAAAGTGTTTTAACATAAATTGAATATGATGCATTAAAAATAAACTACTACTTAGTTGAATACACTCAGAAAACCAAAGACGGTAAATGTCAAATGAGGGTTCCAGGTAAGAGTACCCTACAGATTTGAAGCGCGCTTTGGGGACACCCAGCGCCTCCTGTTCACTGTACATTATGTGAACTGCAGCAGCTGAGACCCTGGGATGTGTGACCTGCAAAAACCATGAACATTAAAGTAACGTTTATAAATCACAAACATGTTATTTGGCTTCTTTATGGACTGAAAGTGACAGGAGTGAAGCATCTAAACGTGATCTGTCCCACATTCATTCTTCACCACCCTGCAGCGGTTCTAGCAGGAGCTTCACACGTTTTCCCCCATTTAAGAGTTTAGATGCCAAAATATCCCAATAAGAACCATAATGCTTGTTTACATCTAGAATTGTCTTAAATATACGTCCTCCTATGCATGTTACAGAACACTGTAACCCTGCTTTGTATATTAACATGTAAAACATGCCACTAAAACCGTATCAATTAACTGACTAGACAAAGTTTTCCTCTGGAATTTAACACGTGCATTAAAACTCCTCCAAACCGAAGCCCAGCTCTACTAGGCCGTCCCACAAGCGCAGGGCTTGAGCTCTGGTTTGAGCCCGATGCCGCACTCCCCGCGCCGGGCTGCAGTACCGCGCTGTGGCCACCGGGCGGCAGCACCAGCGACACCCGGCGGGCGGTGCACGGCGGGAGCACCGGGGCGCCACCGCGCATGCGCGGAACCGGGGCTGAACGTCCGCGTGCGTGCGGGGGTGACCTGCACCGGGGTGACCTGCACCGGGGTGACCACCCGGGATCACCCACAGCAAACGAGTCACCCGGGACAACGCGGAACAGAGAATCCGCTCTAGAGAACCACCCCACCCAGAGAACCCTCCTCGGCGGAACCTCCCGGCGGCCCGTTCGAGCTCTCTAGTGCCCTATTTGCGTAGCCACGCCTCTGATTTGCATTTCTCCGCCCCATCCTCGCCCCGCCTGTCGTTCCCACGCGCCCCGCCCCTCCTCTTATCTCTCGCAATCTGATTTGCAGGCTTCGAATCTCAATTTGCATTCTCCCCGCCTACTCACCTCCCTGCCCAAGCCCCGAGGAGATTTGCATATCCGGCACGACGCTCTGCTCTGTTCTGTTTCTATTCGACCCCATCTATTTCTATTATTTCTACTTCTATTAATTCTCGTTCTATTTCTTTTCCTGTTTTCTGTTTCTTTCCCTGCGAAGTACAAACCACACCTGATCTCACAGATGTCCAGTGTAACCTGCAGCTGCTTTTGGTAAATATGAGCAGAACTTTACAGCACACGGTTTTCCCAGCAACATGAAGCAGAGAGCGTATTCAAAAAAAAAAAAAAAAACACACAAACACAAAGACGACACACAGCCTTGTAAGTCGGGTGATTAATTCTATTCAGTACGCTTTTACTTAAGTTAGATTACAAGAAAACTAAATTGGGCTCGCCCAGTGCCCTGTGAGTAGTCAAAACCATCACCACACAGTCAGTCATTCAGCAGAGAGCTCGCAGCAGCTCCCCGGCTGCCGCAGTTATGGAACGAAGCGTCTGGCTCGCACACAGAGCCCCCCAGCCCCTGCTCCCACCGCTGACCAGGTGCGGGTGCCGTTCTGCTCCCTGGGGGCAGCTCAGGCCTTTCCCTCAAGTGCACCCGCCAGAGACATTTCCGGGTAAGGATGAGTTTTTTAATCCTTTCTATAAACAGAATTTCTTTGCATTTTAAAAACCTTGTACATCACTGACATTGACTCCTATGTCTCTTTTTACACATACGTATGTATTTAGGGAATATATTTGATTCATATATATCATCTATTTCCACTGTAATATATATCTACTTAGGCATCTACACACTTGCGTATGCATTTACATGTATATATCTGCTTAAACTTATACAGAATATCTGTTTATGCTTATATATATCACCACTTATTATCTAGAATATCCATTTATACTTACGCACCTGTTTAGCCTTCTCTTTGGACACAAATATCTTTCTAGACTTGCAGATGTTGGCATATTGTTACAATCATATTATTACATTTATGTATATTTAGACAGAGCTATCGATTCACACTTGGCGTGTGGCACGATGAGCAGTGACACGTGGCCAGCTGCACGGCTCAAGCACGAGGGACACCCCGACCTGCCAGGGAAAAGCGCCACTGAGAGCCAGACAGAAACAAAGTACGTCAGAGCACGCTGTCAGATATTGGGGAAACACTCATAGCATCCAGTTGCCTCTCTTTTTCAGTTTTTAGAACAAATACCCATCTGCTTAAGTACACCTAATAAATTATATGCTGCACCTACTCAACAATTACTCTTAACTATGGAAGTCAACATGTAAATTAGACCATTTTATTTGCTTTAAGTTTCATTGATAGGAAAATCAGTGAGATAGAAGACATGGGTTTACTTTAAAAAATAAATAAATATCCCCATTCCTGCAGTGCAGCATAAGGCTACGAAAAAGGAGCGTCAGACTCACGAACACTTTTGGCTGCACTGCAGCACACAGGGGAACACGTTTCTGTGACCGTGACAGCTCGACTGTCGCAACCGGGAACCCAAAGCCCAGCGGTGCCACCAACCTTTGCCAGGCCTGCTGTGCTGGGCTCTGCGGAAGGAAATGGACTTTGGTTGGTTGTTTCAAAGAAAATGAACAGTCCTGTTGTTGATGAGGCCACTGCCCACTACATCACCTGGGAAGATCCACTCGGAGGGCAGGTTCATAAAATGCAGCTTCTTGGAATGAGGAATGCTGCCGTTTTGGAAGATTTCTTACCAACTGAAGTCAGAACTACACACTGTAGGTTAAGAGAAAAAAGTCACTATTGAAACAATAACTCATCCAAACCACACATGGACTCACCGCCACCAGTTACGAGGCTGAAAGTGCTTCTTGGGATCACCTGGCAAACACGCAGAACAAAACCGATTTGCCCAGGTGCCTGTATCTCTGTCAGCTTTTTGAGTACTATTCTAAGATATTTTAAAAACCTATTGAGTGAAAAAGAACAAAGCATTTGTCATTGAATCAGGTTGTTTCTTCTGGACATCTGAACTCTTACAAACACCTCCTTTCCTCTTTTAGTACAAAATCATTTCCATAGTATCATTCAATAGTAAGCCCACAGAAACAGAAGATTACGCTTTCAGGAAGAGAAAATAACCAGAGGGAGGTGAGCTCTGCACAGGTGTACCGTGCTCCAGAACAGACCTTATTTTTAGTACTCCTGGTAAAATATTTCGTATTAAAAATATAGAAGGAGAGTCGGTGCATTCTTAATGTTAACTTTAAAGTCCACTCTACAAGTACCTCAGGAAAAGTGCAGACACGCGTCCTAGCCGTACCTTGTACGGGCAGACCGCTCTGGATTCCTTCTGTCTGTCTGGTACTTCTGTAGCAGAAGACGGGGCAACCGCGGTGAAACGGTGGCAGCAGACATCCAGCTGAAAGAGGAAAAGCCCTTCAGAACAAAGCTGGAGAGGAACCTGACACTTCCTTTTTTCTTGTGAAGGCTACAGTTGAGTGGAGAAAAAAGTATTTTGCACCATCTTCAGTACAGCTGTTGATACGGCCACTGGAGCGTTTGCGTTTTTTGGATAACCAGGCCATTTTTGACTCATTGGCAGTCTGAGTTCCCTAGAACACATTTTCCCAGATACACACAGAACACAGACACAGACATCACCCAAGTATAGCCAAGATTTCCTTCCTCGCCCTGGATGCTGTCATTGAAGAGCCCAGCAGCCCATCCGTCCTCGTGAACCGCCCCACTGGAAAAAAAAAAAAATTATCTTTTCCAGGCTGTTTCTTCAAAGGGTAAAGATATTTTAAATTGCAGTTATCTTTTCCAACAAAGTGATTTTGTGATTCCTTTGAAAAGGAGGGTAAGCTTGCCAGAGAAAGATAGCGACAGGGAGCAAGACAAGGTGACACAGAGAGAGGGGCAAAAGGGCCAGGGAGCAGGGCAAAGGGAAGAAGAGGCCAAAATGAGAGACAAGGAGCAGGAGACAGAGACGGTGGGAAAAATCCTAGAATGGGCAGTGGGAGAGACAGACAAAGGAGAAGTGGGCGCCGGGCTGCGGGACAGAGACAGGAAGGAGGAAACGCAGTGACAGGGAGCAGGGCAGAGCGACAGAGAAACAAAAACAAAGAGGGAAGAGGACAGAGAAACCAGGAGTAAGACAAGGAGAAGGGCAGAGAAACAGGAACCGGGGTGGGTAGGGAGCAGGACCAAGAGATGGGGCGAGGATGGAGATGGCGGAAGAAACCTGGGATGGCCAACAGGACAGGGAAGAATATGACTGTGGGTAGGGAGCAGGACACAGGGATACAGCGAGAAACAATGGGACAGGGAGCAGCATTAAAGGTCAGAAAGAATAAGAGATGAACAGGAAGGAGGAATGGAACGCTGAGATGCTGAACAAAAAACGCCAGCAACAGTGAGCGAGACAAACGAATAGAGAGAGAAGGGCAACGCAGGAAGAAGAGAGATAGGAAGGTGGGAGATAAGAGCTGCACGTACAGGTACTGAGAAGAAAAGAACAGCAGGGAACAGGCCAGAGAAACTGTGGGGAAAAAAAGAGACTGATGCAGATCAAGACAAAGATATGGAAAAGGGAAAAACAGCTATAGAAGATGGAGCAGGACACAAAAATAGAGAGAAAAGGAGAGGTATAGGGAAGCAAAATTTTAAAATAATAATAATAAACCAAAACCACCACCAAGGAGGGGCAGGGAGGCACCAGGACACACAAGCCGGGGACGAGGCCCCGAGGGCCAGGGACTCACAGCGGCTCTCGCTTTCGGTGGCTGCCAGGAGGCTTCTAACAGCTCAGACGCTCCCGTCTCCTTCTCTCCTCCCTTCCTCTCCGGTAACTCGGGGCGCTCGGCCGTCCTCAGCCTAGGAGAACACGGTGGGGTGTCAGGGCTCCTACGAGACGAGGCTTCGGGGACATGGAGCCTCGCTGGCTCGCTCGCCAGGCAGCCGTCCCGCTCCAGGATACGCGCACGGACCCTGCCGCGCACGTTGGCCCCCGGCCCGCCGCACGCCGCGCAGAGGGAGCCTTCGCCACCCGGAGAGAGGGGCTCGCTCTCTCGCCCGCCGCAGGAAGCGGACGTCGGGCCCACAGCCCCGCATTGCTTCCTCTTTACCTCTCCCCAACCTCTCTGGCTCCAGCAGCAGCAGCCCCCGTCCACGCACGGGACGTGCTCCCCCGTCCCTTCTCCCGCCACGCTGCCAGACGAGCCTCGCCAGCCCGAGGCGGGCGCAGCCAACGGCATCCCCCGGGATGGGAGCGAACGGCCACATCCTCAGCGCGGCCTCTGGGAGAGGGAGAGAAGAAGCAGCGGCCGTTAGCACCGTAGCTCACCCCTGCCCCAGCCTGCTCCTTCCGCAGGGGCCACCGGAGAGGTGCCGAGGGCCGGCTTGCTGCCTTCACGACGGGGCTCGGGAGCGGCCCAGGAACACGGGACGGGTTCACAGGAGCTGCCGGAGCTGGGGGCGGCTGCACGGGGCGAGCGGGGCCACGGGAGGAGGCTCGGGGGGAGCTCTGGCGAGCTGGGGACGCACCCGGCATCTGCCCCCGGCCGGCTGTCGCCTCCTGCTCCTCTGCCGCACGCTGGGGACGGAGGACGGCGCCGCGTCTCCCACCTGGGCGCTGCTCCCCAGGTTCCATTCCCCGCCTGGGCTGGGGGGTCTGCTGAGCATCGGGCGTTCACAGCTCCCCCTCAGAAACACAGAAATTCCAAATTAGAGTTCAGCCTCTGAAAACAATAGAGCAGGAGAAAGCAGAGGAATTAGTCAGAAGAAGGGACAGGAGAGCAGCTGAGCTAACGGAGGATTCGAGGGAAACGGGCCACCTCAAAACACAAGGCATCCTCAAAAAACCAGAGCAACTGCAGCAACGCCAGACAGCATTAAGACAAACTGACACCGTTTAGGACACGCTCAGCATAAAAGCAAACACTGGATGCTCTTGCATTGCTTATAGTCACACAGCTGCTACATATTAATTACAATTGTTTTAAATTTTAAACATACAATATATCTAGCAGTGCTTGGAACGAGTCCCCTGCCCCACGCTCCTCCTCGCCCCTACCCCGGCTCACCGCAAACGCTCCTCCAAGCCCAAAGGGCCCAAAAGGAGCCTGCAAAACAAGAAGGAAACGCTGAACCGAGTCACCACGCAACACTGGGCTCCCCAGCTCCCACCGCCGCCTCACCTTCTCGGCTGCTGCTGGTCGGCGTGCGGCTTCGCTCCTCAGAGCTCGTCTGCGGCACCTGCAGAAACAAAGGCACCCGCTCGGACGCTGCCCGGAAGCACAGCCTGCCCGCGGACGGGCCCGCCTCCCCCTCCCTTACCTGGGCCGCTCGCCCGCCTGCCCGCCCTTGCTTTGGACTGCCACGCTGTTGGCCACAAAGAGGTTCAGCTACCGCCCGTAAAACACCACCAAAGGACGCTCATACCTGCACCGGCAACACGGGACCTGAAACGAGCTGCCACTTCGGCCCAGCGCTCATTGCTCACCTTGCCCGAGGAGCTGCGCTGCGGATACCCAGCTTTCCTCTTTACTTCACACCTATAAAATAGACAAACGACCAAACTTACATAGAGACACACGGCACGTCTTCCCTCTGACACCACGCACCGACCCACCTGCTTACGGCGCTCCGCTCGGCTCTTCCATCGCTCTTTCGTGCCAAGTTGTCGCTCTGCATCTGAAATCAAGTTATTCACCAAGTCACCCAGGAGCTCATCTACAGCTTGACCATTCCACAGGTCTGCTTTCTATTCAGGAATCGCATCGGAAGCTCTAATTGAGTCCCTAAACCAATGGGGAAGGGACTGTCCCGTCCCCTGCCCACGGCTACTCCATCCCAGATGACTGCACAGCCTTTGCCTACACAATTTAACACGTCCACAGATTAACCGTGGACTCCTAGACCTCAGTGCACCCACCCCAGACTCCAAACCTCCAGGCAGAGCAGCTCCGAGCCAAACGTGCACATGTGCAGACAGACGCTCCACAGAACGTAATAGACAACAGGACGCAAACGGCATCAAAAAATGCTCCACAACGACAAAGACGCCAAAAGCAGACATGGCACCGATCAAAAACCTACAGGGAGGCAGTGGTGAGGCCGGGAGCCTCTACTACAACCCCACAATAAAACAGAGCCGATCGTCTCGGCCCCTTATGAGATGGCGGCACTGGCGCAAACACACAGAGACAGCGCAAACCCGAGACGCTGCTGCAAGAACTAATAACTTCTTCCCAGTATCCTGAAGTGCCAGTCCCTGAGACTGGATGGGTAGAGAGCAGAGCTGCCGACGCAGCCCTCAGCGACACCATAAAACACAACTGACAAGAGACATCCAAGGCACAAGAGCCGTCCACACTTTTGGCTGCTGATACAAGAAAACCAGCACCCAATTGGTAAGGCAAGGAGCCTCTATCACAATCCCAGAAAAAAAAGGAGCCAAACGTCACGGCCCCTTATCAGACTGTCCCGCCCCCTACCCCATTCCAGATGGCCGCACAACCTTTGCCTACACAATTTAACACGTCCACAGATCAACCATGGACTCCTAGAGCTCAGTCCACCCAACGCAGACTCCAAATTTCCGGGCAGAGCAGCTCCAAGCCAAACGCGCACATGTGCGGAAAAAGGCTCCACAGAACGTCATAGACAACGCGACGGCAACAGCACCAAACAACTCCAAACCAGAGACTGCATCTATGAAAAGAACCTGCAGGGAGGCAGTGGTGAGGCGAGGAGCCTCTACTGCAACCCCAGGAAAAAAAGGAAGCCGAACTTCACAGACCCTTATGAGACAGCAGCACTGGTGAGAGAGTGGTACTGGCAAAACCAAACAGAGATGGTGGCACACACAAGAAACTGCTGCAAAACTTAAAAACTTCAAGATGCTGGGAAGAAGTGCCAGTCCCTGAGACTGGATGGGTAGAGAGCAGAGCTGCTGTTGCAGCCCAGAACTACACCATAAAACACAACTGACCAGAAGTGTCTAAAATACAAGGACTATCCACACGTTTGGCTGCCGATACAAAAAAAAAAGCACACAATTGGCGCTACGCCAATTGGCACCGGCATTCCAGACCTCGGGATGCCACTTGAAATGCCTTTTGTGCCCCTGGAGCACAGCGAGACCCCAGGATCATCTGGCAGGCGCAAGGCAGGCTTCCCGAACCAGATGACAACAGACACAGGCTGGAGCTGCCCTGCCCCACACAAGCTGGCATCAGTTCCCTGGACCCCTTACCCTCCCAAAGGGGTCTGTTCCTGGACTGTCCTTTTCCGTCTGAGAAGTTTAAACCCACCCTGCAGTTCCCAGCCCCTTCCCAGCCCTCGTGCCTCCACTTAACTTTTAGAGGGCCAAGGGACCGAATCCATCTTCAATAAAGGAAAACACCACGTGTGCTAACAGGGATCTTCCTGCAGTTGTCACTTTCTCCATCACCACCTACAGTAAGGAAACCAAGGACAGGCACACTATTGAGCATACAAATAATATTTATCGGTAGTAGCCTACGAGTAATCGCTCACCTTGGCTGAGTTCTGGGAGGTACATTTGAATGATCTACCAGGGGCCACTGCACACTGCAACGGTTCTGGAGACAAGACGCTCTTCCAGGAGAAGAGATTATATTAACAACTATTCATACAGCAATACAAACCAAAAAACAACACTCCATCTTCATCATAGTCAGGAATTTCGGGAAAATGCAAAGCACCTGGAGATGAATCAACAAATGAAACATAATGACAAACAACTTTTCTACTACAGCTATTGTCAAACCTTCTCTGTCCCTGAAGCTCTTAACTCAAACAGACACCTCCACTTGTCCAAAGACATCTGCCCGTGTAGCTTAAACAGCTCAAAAGCTGCTGACTGCTGAAGAAGCAGCAGAAAACCAGCACCAAAGCAGCCACAGAGCAGAATGAGCCCTCTGCCTGCCGACTGGGACTCAAATACCCAGAGCCCCACCAACCCCCTTCCCACAATCCCCTGGGAAAGGGGAGGGGGTCATTCACCCCAGGCCCCCCCCACGACCCTTATCAAATTACCTGGAATCTCACTGGAAATGACAGCACCTGCACTTTATTAATGCTATTGCACCTGTAATGGGACTGAGTATGGATTTCAACTTAGCTTTTCTAGGGAGCAGATAGAAAATGAAATAAAATAACCAACACTCCATTTTCATTACTATCAGGAATTTTGCAAAAATGCAAAGCACCTGGAATTGAATCAATTAATGAAATACAGTTACAAACATACTTTCCACCACAGCTGCTACTAAACCTTTGCTGCCCCTGAAGCTCTTAACTCCTCCACTTCTCCAAAGACATCTGCCCACGTAGCTGAGGACCTGCAGCCTCAGTTACATGTGTCCCCCACCTGCTCCCCCAAACAATGGTCCACAAAAAGGAGCATGCCCAGAAGCTTGACAAGGGTCCTGAGGTCACCCGATGGACCAGAGAAAGACCCCTGAATGCTGGACACGTAAGCATTGGCAAAAGAAAGCGTGAATCTCTCGAGCCTGCGCAGTACGAGCCTGGTCTGCGAAATCAAGTTGGAGACTGACCTAAAACAATGGGAGCAAGGGGGGTTGAAGAAACATAAAAGATGAGACCAGAATGGACACCGTTGAAGGTCTTACCGCCAGAGGATCCCGAACCACGGCGTAGGACCGGCAGGACTCTACAGGACTGGAGACCAGAGGAACGCTTCTGGAACTGGACTGGTGATAAATGCAACCTCATTTCTCATATTTTCCTTTACTTCTCCCTGTTTCTTCCCCCTTTCTTTTCTCACTCTCTCTCTCTATCACGCGCCGCTTTACAGGCAAATTAATAAAGTAACACTGCTTGATTGAATTATAACCCCTTGGCTTTTTGGTCGCCTTAATTTTCCACTCTGAGATGAAGGTTTAAAAAGCATCACGAGTCCATCACCGAACAGACCGTGACACCATGGACTCCTAGAGCTCAGTGCACCCAGCCCTGACTCCACACCTCCGGGCAGAGCAGCTCCGAGCCAAACGCGCACGCGCGCAGACACACGCTCCACAGAACGTTACGGACAACACGACGGCAATGGCGCCAAAAACGCTCCGCAACGAAAACGACTCCGAGACCAGAGAGGCATCGATCAAAATAATCTACAGGGAGACAGTGGTGAGGCGAGGAGCCTCTCCTACAACCCTAGAATACAAAGGAGCCGAAAACCTGCACCCTTTGCCCTCCCAAAGGGGACTGTTCCTGGACGGCCCTTTCCCCTATGAGAGCTTTAAACTCCCTCCCTGCAATTCCCAGCCCCTTCCCAGCCCTCGTGCCTCCACTTAGCTTTCAGAGGGCCAAGGGACTGAATTCATCCCCAACAGAGGAAAACACCACGTGAGCTCACAGGGATCTTCCTGCAGTTGCCACTTTCCCCTTCACCACCCGCAATAAGAAAACACACACACAATAATGAGCACTCAGATGATGTTTATCAGTACTAGTCCACGAGGCATTGCTCACCTTGGCTGAGTTCCTGGAGGTACATTTGAATGATCTACCAGGGGCCACCACACCGTGCAAAGGTTCTGCGGACAACACACTGTTCTGTGGGTGATCAGGGAGGCGATGAGCCACCCCATAGCCTGAAAGACACTCTGCCCTATGGCCCTGCTGCTTCCTTCAGAAATGGTAAAACTCCACCTGTAGATACAAGGTGCTCATCCTAACCCCTGCTAGATAACCTGAGCATCAGTCCTAGGAGGAAAGATTATATCAGCAACTATTAATACAGCAATACAAACCAAAAAAGAACGCTCCGTCTTCATAGCAGTCAAGAATTTTGGGAAAACGCAAAGCACCAGGCATTGATTCAATAAATGAAACATAGTTACAAACATACCTTCTACTGTAGCTGCTGCTGAACCTTTGCTGCTCCTGAAGATCTTACGTCAAACAGGCACCTCCACTTCGCCAAACACATCGGCCTATGTACCTTAAACAGCTCAACAGCTGCCGACTGTTGAAGGAGTAGCAAAAAACCAACACCCAAGCAGTCCTGGAGCAGAATGAGCTCCCCGCTCAGGGGCTGGGGCTCAACTACTCTGAGCCCCACCCACCCCCTTCCCACAATCCCCTGAGAAAGGGGAGGGCATCAATCACCCCAGGGCCCGTCCACCACCCTTATGAAATCACCTGGGCCCTCACTGGAAATGACAGCACCCGCACTCCTGTCAGGCTCTGTCAGACACTGTCGGTTTTTGTCAAGCCCTGGCGAGACCTCTTGGGGTCTGTCAGACTCTATCAGGCTTTGGCAGGCTCTGTAGGGCTCTGTCGAGAGCTGTTGGGCTCTGCTGAGCCCTGTCAAGATTTCTCAGGCTCTGTTGAGACCCCCAGGGCTCTGTCATACATATCAAGGTTCTATCAGGAACTGACAAGATTTGTCAGGCCCTGACGGGTCCTGTTGGCCTCTGTCAAGCTTTGTCAGGCTCTGTGAGGATCCGTCAAACTCTCTCGGGCTCTGTCAGGCTTTGTCAGGCAGTGTCGAGACCTGTCGGGCTCTGTTGGGCTTTCTGGAGCTTTGTCAGTCCCTGTCATGCCCTGTCAGGGAGCCCACCAATGGGGGTTGAAGTGTGAGTCAAGGGGGAGGAGCCCAGCAGGGAGGGCAGGGTGCTTAGAAAGGGGGTGGGGCCTGGTTGGGACACACCCCTCCAGGGAGGCACATTGGGGGGACCGAGCTTGGGGGAGGGTGGAGTTGGCAGTGGCCCCGCCCACATCTTCAGCCCCAGCCTTAACCCCAAACCCCACCCCCAAATCATTCACTGGAAACAGAACAAACCACATGCTTACCGTTTTTTTACATTGTTTAATTTTATTGGGTGACAATTGGCCCCAAAAGCAGGTTAAAAATCCCCCAACATGGCCCCGGGTGAGCCAAGTCAGGATGGCAGCAGCACAGTGCTGCCCTTTTCCAAGATGGCAACCATGGGTAAACAGAGTCATGAGTCCCACCACCCTCCTTGGGCCCCACCCCAAAATGGCCACACTACACAGGCTCCGCCCACCTCAGCCCCACCCTCCCAGCACAGGCTTGGCAGCCATGACAGCCATAGCCCCACCTACCAGCAGAGACTCAGCAGCCAAGGTGTCCACGCCCATCAGGGTTGCAATCTTGTTCCCATTGGCAGGGAGGGCACAGGGCAAGGCACGGTGCAGGGCCACAGGGGCAGCCAATGGGAGCAGCTGATACAGCCAGGAGCTGCCACCAGAGCACGGCCCAGAAAAACAGCCCCTGCGGCAGTGCCAGCATGGCCACCAGCCTCGCCCCCCAGCCATCTCGGATTCCAAGCAGGGTGGAGCCCAGCAGCCATGCTGTCCTCATTTTCTCCGTTGCGTGCAGGGCCCCACACAGCATCGCAACCCAGGACATCTGGTGGGGTGAGGGGACCCAGGAATGTGGATCTATGGGCAGAATGCAGAAACTGTGGGGTGCTAAATATTAATGTGGCAGAGTGCTGGAACTATATGGTGCTGCAGAGCAGTGCTGTGGATGTATAGGGTAGACCAGATGTGTGGGGTGCTGTGGGGCACTGCTGTGGGTCTATGCGGCAGGGTGCAGGAGCTCTGCTGTGGGGCAGCATTGCTGTCCTATAGGCGAGTGTGAAGCAGCTATGGTGTTTTCTGGGACAGTGCTGTTGATCTATAGGGCAGAGGAGCCATGGGGTGCTGTGGGGTTACACTGTGGGTCTATAGGGCAGAGTGAACAAGATATGGGGTGCTGTGGGACAGCACTGTGCATCTATGGGGCAGAGCAGAGACATATGGTGCTGTGGAGCAGTGTTGTCCATTTATGGGGCAGAGTAAAATCAGCTACAGGGTGGTGTGTCTGTATAGGGCAGATTAGAGCGGCTACAGGGTGCTGTGGATCTACAGGGCAGAGTAGAGGTGCTATGGGGTGCTGTGGGTCACGGTGTGGGTCACTCACCTGCAGGGGTTCAGCCTCTTCAGAGGTGTTTCACCCCACAACAGCCCCATTGACCCCATAGCCCCCCTGATCCCCACAGCCACCCCACAGACCCTTGTGACCCACCCATAGTAGGCAGTGCAGGCGTGGTCGGGGGGAAAGGGTGGTCAGGTGGACAGAGGTGTGGGGTGCTGTGGGGCAGCACTTTGCACCTATGGGGCAGAATGCAGCACCTAAAGGCTGCTATGGGGCAGCTCTCTGGGTCTAAGGGGCAGAGTAGAGTCCTATGGGGTCCTGTGAGGCAGCACTGTGGGTCTATGGGGCAGACTCAGTATGGGGTGCTGTGAGGCACTGCTGTGGATGTATGGGGCAGAGTACAGGAGCTATATGGTGCTGTGGGGCAGTACTGGGCATCTATGGGGCAGAGTGCAGGAGCAATGGAGTGTTGTGGGGCAGCACTGTGGGTCTATGGGGCAGAATGGAGCAGCTGTGGGGTGCTGGGCACTTCTGTGGATCTATGGGGCAGAGCAGAGGATGTCTGGGGTGCTGTGAGGCAGTGTTGTGGGTCTATGGGTCAGAGTGTAGGAGCTATGGGGCATTGTGGGGCAGTACTGTGGGTCTATAGGGCAGAGTACAGGAGCTATAGGGTTCTGTAGGGCAGCACTCTGCATCCATGGGACAGACTGAAGACAAATCAGGTACTCTGTGGCACTGCTGTAGATGTATGGGGCAGAGTGGAGAAGCTATGGGGTGCTGTGGGTCAGTGTGTGGGTCACTCACCTGCAGGGGGTTCAGCTTCTTCTGAGGTGTTTCACCCCACAACAGCCCCATTGCCCCCACAGCCCCCCTGACACCCACACCACCCCATAGACCCTTGTGATCCCCTCCGCCTCCCTGCCATGGTGTGCAGTGGAGGCGCGGTCAGCCGGGGGGGGGGGGGGGCGCGGTCAGACGGAGCGCGGGGCGGTGTCAGCCGGAGGGGGGGGCGTGGCCAGCCGGAGCGCGGGGGGGCGGAGCGGGGGTCGCGGTCAGCCGGAGCGGGGAGCGGCCAGGCTGCCTTCCCTGTTCTCTGAGCAGGAGCTGCAGGAGGAAAGGGAAGGAAAGGGCCGTTATTTGTGTCACAGTCCTGAACACACACAGAGCACAAAGGACGTTACTCTACCTGAGACACACACTGTC
Source organism: Patagioenas fasciata (assembly GCF_037038585.1). Lineage (NCBI taxonomy): Eukaryota > Metazoa > Chordata > Aves > Columbiformes > Columbidae > Patagioenas > Patagioenas fasciata. Next base: position 474,094 of record NC_092526.1, read on the forward strand.
CTTAGCAGCTGCACAGCAACGTTGTCTCTGTGATTTGGAGTTCTGGTGGCAAATGATGGAGCTCCGTACGTCGCACCTTTCAAACCTGCACACAGAAAGACGCTTCACCCCACAGGTGACACCAGAAACTAGGAAGCCTCCAAAAAGAATTTACAACCCCACATCCAAACCAGTTACACTCACCCCCACAACCGATCCTGCTCTACACATATCTCCTTCTTCAGACACCCTTCAACAGCCAGATCCACAGTCATCTCCCAATGGGTCATTCACTGCACTAAACGCAGCAGGGCGGGGGAGAGGGGGGGGAACTAAAGGAAATTTAAAAAAAAACCCTCCCTGACTGTGTTTTTTTCAGTGGCATTTCTTGGCGTTATTTTTGTCGGGCGTTGGAGGTAAAGGTTTAGCTTCCGTTACCTGCTGGGCAGTCGTCACTGCATGCCCAGGTTCACGTACCCCTTGCTTTATGCAAAGCTGCTTCCATCAGCGACCCAGGAGTCTTCAGCATCCTCCAGCGGCTGGTCCTTTCAATCCGCTCCGCCGGAGCGAACAGCTTCTGCTGTTTCCAAGCAATCGTGGGCCACCGACTGCAAAACGGATCCACTGAGGAAAGAAGTCGGATCGACAATGTTAGTGGTAGCAAAATTTACATCTTTAAACGTTCTAAGGAGCCATCGAGGCAGGGATGTCGTTTTTACACAAATGGGGACGGACACTGACACACAGATACCTGGCTGCGAGCCCTGCGGGGCGAACAGCGCCTCTGCCCCCGGCCGTGCGCTGCAGTACCCGAGTTTCGCCACAGGGCGGCAGCACTGAGGCGCGCTGCGGCACGGCATTGGGGCGCCCGGGTGTGAACAAAGACAAGGGCAACGCTCGACCCTAAGGAGGGAAAGAGGCGGCTGTTCCTCTATGGCAGATCAAACTTCCTTCTTTTACCTGCAACACGTGGAACTGCCGCGGGACCCGTTCGCCAACGGGGTGTGCGTTCTTAACTAAAACTGGTCGCCAGCTTCTCCGCAGAGGCACTGAATTTGCCTCTTTTTTTTTTTTTTTCCCACGTGGGGAAAAAAAAAAAAAAACACCACAAAAAACACACACCAAAAAAAGACAAAGGAATGATCTCTTCCAGGCCGTTTCTCTAAACCGTCAAGTCATTATAAAATTGCACGTCTTCTCCAAGCAGAATGAGTCTGTGATTCCATACAAAAGGAGGGCAAGGAGCAGGTCAGCTTGTCAGAGAAAGATAGGGACAGGGAGCAAGACAAGGTGACACAGAGAGAGGGAGAGAGAGGCAAAAGGGACGGAGAGGCGGGGCAAGGGGAAGGAGAGGCCAAAATGAGCGCTCCGCAGCCTCCCCTCCCTCGCCTCGACCCCCGCTTCCCCGTTAACTCCCGGTGCCCGCCCCGAGACACCACGGACGCGTTTGCTAGAGGCAGCTGTTCAAACGGGATTGAGTCGGTGCGCTCTGATTGGCTGCTTTTCACCCCAGCGCGCCGTCCTCCTATTGGATGTTCCTCCCTGCGCTCCTCGCCCAGGTGCCCGCCTCAGGGTCGGACCTGACTGAGGACTGCGCAATTTGGGCATGCGCAGTACTGAGGCTCAACGCCCGCCCCTCTGGCAATCTGATTGGCTGCCTGCGCACATCAATTGCCATTCTCCCCGCCTATCAGCGCTCCGCCCCTCCAGCCCTCCCGAGCGATCTGATTGGCCCGCTCTGCATCCTCACTCGCCTTCTCGCCACCCTGCCGGGACCCCCACGCCCTTTGCCCGCGCGGCTTCCAACAGCCGCGTTTAAAAGGAAACAACAAACCGCGCTCCTTTGCTTTACACTGAGGAAAGAAGCCGGATCGACAATGTTAGTGGTAGCAATATTTACATCTTTAAACGTTCTAAGGAGCCATCGAGGCAGGGATGTCGTTTTTACACAAATGGGGACGGACACTGACACACAGATACCTGGCCGCGAGCCCTGCGGGGCGAACAGCGCCTCTGCCCCCGGCCGTGCGCTGCAGTACCCGAGTTTCGCCACAGGGCGGCAGCACTGAGGCGCGCTGCGGCACGGCATTGGGGCGCCCGGGTGCAGCACCGCGCTTTGCGCACAGGCTTTCCTTCCTTGTCCAATTTATACAATGGCCTCTGCTCACAAGATTTCATCAAGGTTGCTCTATTCACATTATCACCAGGTGGTTCCTCAATCTCTTTCCTGCGAGCTAAAATACACCCTAACGGGCTCTTTTTCAGAATACCGCTACTACGCCGTCCTCCCATTATGCGTCACACGGAACGACACGGCTCATCTTGTAACAAATACGAGCAAATAACTATTAACACCTACAGCAGTACTCCACAGATAATACTCAAACCTACCCACGACACACCGCCCTCACAAGTTGTACTCCAAGTTTATCCCACCGTCTCCAAAACAAAACAATTCCGGTACCCAGCTCAAATCTCTCTAACACTCAGCACCGCAATTAGGACACTCTGCAACACAGATGGCTCCACAACGCTCACACTCCTTGCAAGTTAAAGCCACAGCAGCTCCTGCTGTAGTTTTTGGTGTTCAAGTGCATAGTCAGAACCAAGGCACATCCAAGAATTAAACCCAACTACGGTACACTTCACGGCTACATACAGAGCCAGCTTTGCACCACAACGGAGCACGGGAACAACCAACACCAAAAGCTGGCCGCACAAACAACTCCACAGCAACTACTGTATACCTCTAAGGTGCTCGCAACCCCGTCCACGCTATCCTGCCGAAATTCCGTACCACGACTTACGGACAGTTCGCGAGCACGTGACCGGTCCCAAATTTCAGAGAAGAAAGACTTCTCACCAGAGGTCCTCGTCCGTCCCCGCGGCGATCCGACCGAGACGAGGAGTCTCTCCAGAGACATCCCCGGGGTGCGCCAAGAGAGTCCTCGGCTCCACGGGCCCTGCGGCCGGACAGAGCGGGTCCTCCGGCTGGCTCACCGCCTGAAACGGGGAAAGAAACGGGACGGCAGAGTCAGCAGCACTGCTAAGCCACGTTCTTTATTTCATTTGACGATGTTAGTTATAATTGTTTAGTTTCTCGCTGACAATACATCTGTTAATTATTAGTCAAATATAAACTAAGCTCTCAGCTTCTAAACAACGTGTTACTTAATCTTCCATCTCCCTCTTGTCGTGCAGAAGGATCTAAAAGGTGAAAAATATCCCCTCATCGTGCAGGCGGTCAGAAAGCATTTACCTCACGTCAACTGGTTAATGACGGGTACACCTTCTATAACTTCATCGCAGTATACGTTAACTTGGCAGCTTCTCTTCAAAAGCGAGAAGAGAGAAAAGGGACAGGGCTCTGAAAAAACAAGGCAGAGATCAAAGCAGCGGCGGGGACAGAGGAAAAGAGGCCGGAAGAGCACCAGGAACAGGGCACAGAAAGAAACAAATCGGCGCGGCGGCAGCGGCGCGGAGACGGAGGAAAAAAACCCGGCACGGTCAACGGGACAGAGAGGAACGCGACCACGGGCAGGGAGCGGGACACGGGGACACGGCGAGGAACCACGGGACGCGGAGAGATACCAAAAAGTCGGCAAAAAAGACTCTCTAACGCTGTTCTGAAAGTGTTAAACGGCGGGCAATTTCAATACAGCGCACCGCACGCTCAGAGGATGGCCCCTGTATTTGAGCGTACGTGTGATTCACGCTTCTTGGTATTCTTTACATACACCTATTGCATATTCATTTGCTTCTACCGCTTAGTTAGTGCATTAAACAGAAGTTCTTTCCATAACCCCACCCTTCGCTGGCAGTCCATCTCTGGTATGCCAGTGTCCATCAAGGGTCTCCAGCGGTCCCCGGTGCCCCTGCAGCCCGGTGCCCCCTGCCCCGGTGTCGGCTCCTCGACCTCATGTCTTGAGCACGCCCGCTGTCATTTTGTGCTGCTACTCAAGTAGCTCCTTCTCCATTTAGTGGAACGTCCCATTTTCCCAGCCTGCGAGCCAAGGACATCCCGCTTTGCCCCACCTCCAGTCCCTACAGAGCTAGTGTTTCTCTGTTAGGTTTCTGTTCCGTTAGGCCTGGTCTTGCTGCCTTATGCCAAGGGCTTTCTACAAGATTTTTGTTCCTCCTATCAACGGGAAGCAAGAGAGAGGGCAACAGGCAAAAACGATGGCAGAGCGAGAGACCGCGGGGAACACAGGGGCTTGGAGGAAGAAAGAGAGGAATGAGGAGCCCCACGGAGAGACGGAGGACAGGAAAAAAGAAAATAAAAAGAGAGAAAAAAACGGGGCGGGGGGCAGCACAAAGGCTCAGAACGCGAACGAGGACGGGAACAGCGCCGTACGGAATGAAGAAAGCCGGCAACGCCGAGCACGACAAAGGCACAGAGAGAGAGACGGCGAAGGGAGGGAGGAAGGAAAGAGACAGAGCAGCACATACAGACACAGAGAGGAAACTAATGGCAGGGAAAAGAACGGGCCAGAGAAAGCGTGGGGAAAAAGGAGACGGAGGGGCAGGGAGGCACCAGGACACACAAGCCGGGGACGAGGCCCCGAGGGCCAGGGACTCACAGCGGCTCTCGCTTTCGGTGGCTGCCAGGAGGCTTCTAACAGCTCAGACGCTCCCGTCTCCTCCTCTCCTCCCTTCCTCTCCGGTAACTCGGGGCGCTCGGCCGTCCTCAGCCTAGGAGAACACGGTGGGGTGTCAGGGCTCCTACGAGACGAGGCTTCGGGGACATGGAGCCTCGCTGGCTCGCTCGCCAGGCAGCCGTCCCGCTCCAGGATACGCGCACGGACCCTGCCGCGCACGTTGGCCCCCGGCCCGCCGCACGCCGCGCAGAGGGAGCCTTCGCCACCCGGAGAGAGGGGCTCGCTCTCTCGCCCGCCGCAGGAAGCAGACGTCGGGCCCACGGCCCCGCATTGCTTCAGGATCCTTCCAGATCTACAGATTTTGACATATTTACAATTACATAGGTTTAGACGGAGATATCTATTTGCACTTATTAAAAAAATACGTACACGGGTATGAGTGAATACATAGAGATGATATTTAATATCCGTTTAGATTATGTAACGCACAGTCATTACAGGTAGCTCTACCTACTCACACTTTTCTCTATTTTAAATTGCTTTCTATATAATTTTTTCTCATTTTCGAGTCCTTCATTTTTTAATTTACATATAGACAAGATATTGGTATTTTTAAAACCATCAACAGGAATTTTTTACATTCTAAAAATCCTTTATATAATAGAGTAGAAAAGGGCGTTGATATAAAAGCATTTGATATACACGTGAATGCCATCCTGCAATTTATAAATACCAAGGACAGATTTCTCTGTTTGCAATTCCCACACTCGTGTTTACAGGTCGAACACGTGTTCTCCTCCCCCGGGAATTTTCAGGCACGTTTGGACTGTGACCCCCTCTTTTCAGGGGGACTCCCTTTTGACCCCCGCGTCCCCCACCCGCATCGCCGGCCCCTGCTCACGCTGGGGCGCCACAAGTGACACCGTCACGCGACACGAGGGAAACGGCCCCGACAGGCAGCTCATTGTGTCATTTACTCTCATTGTGTCATTTACACGTGCACGTACCACAACCCCCAAAAAGCAGGGGGGGGCTCCCCTAGGAAAACAAAGCGGGGGCAGCGCCCCAAACAGCCGCAGCCCCCGGCCCACAGGCCGGCAGCCGCCCCCCGGCACGGGAATGCTCCTGGCCAACCTGAGAAGGGAGCTGCTGTGAGTGCCACCCAATAGCCATACCCCTCTTTTCTAGGCAGCTTGGAGAACCCTATTTGCCAGTGTTGTCCTGGGACATTTCCCTCGTCCAATTGTTCTCATTTATACCCTGTATACAGTATTAAGATGATGGTTTTCTAGACACATTTCACATTGCTGGGTCACTCCTTCGCAAACAGTTTATAAATTCACTCTTACCTTTTCACCTAATCGTAACAGAGCGCATCAGCTCCTTGCGCTGCGAGGTACCACTGCTCTCCCGTCACCAGTGACAGCTTCTTTGGACCCTAATTCTAATTCGGCTATAAATCTCCTATTAATTTCTTATCCTCTTTGTTGCGGTTTCCTGATGTTGGCTGGAGGAGACAGCCACCTGGGATCAGAGGTGCGGCTTTTGTATCGGTCTCTGTCCTTTCGGTGGCTGGTTTCACACTGGCATCTGCTAACTTATTTCCAGTTTCCTGATCAGTGTTTCCCTTCTGAGGCCCTTTGCAACGCACGATGGTAACTTTTCCAGCAACAGCACAGCTTCCAACAAGTGGAGTATCATGTTTCATCTGTTTAAAAAGCATGCAATTGAAGAAGTGAACGTATGCTTGCCTGTTTGAGTGAGCGTTCCTTAATCAGCTTCTCTACGTATGTCGCCGGATATCTTTGCTGCAGGTTTCGCTGCATCGTTCATCCGTTCGAGCAGAAGCTGACCGTTTCAACTGCAGTCATCATCATAGCCGTCACTTGGATTCTGGCCATCGCAATCACGCGTCCTTCTGCCGTCATGCTGCACGTACAAGAAGAGAAACATTTCAGGGTGATCCTCGGCTACGGCAACGAAACCCGCCCCGTATACTGGTGCCGAGAGGACTGGCCTGACCCAGGAATGAGAAAGATCTACACAACAGTTCTCTTTGCGAACATCTATCTGGCTCCCCTGTCGCTCACTGTTATCATGTACGCCAGGATAAGCATTGCTCTCTTCAACACTGCGATGCCCACGGTGGGAAAGCACAGCCAGGAGCGATGGCACAGCACGTCAAAGAAGAAACAAAGAGTAATCAAAATGCTCGTTATTGTGGTTTTGCTTTTCACCCTCTCCTGGCTTCCCTTGTGGACTCTGATGATGCTTTCTGACTATGTCAACCTTTCAGATGTCCAGTTGCACTTCTTTCACATTTATATCTATCCCTTTGCTCACCGGCTGGCCTTTTTCAATAGCAGCGTCAACCCCATCATCTCCGGTTTCTTTAACGAAAACTCTCACCGGGGCTTTCAGGCCGCCTTTCAACTTCAGCTCTGCTCCCGGGAGGTGGCTCACAGGGACACCTGTTCTCAGCAAGGCCACAGCAATGTCATTTTGTCAGCTGGCAACCCCCAGACACCCCAGGATCAAGCTTCTCAAAACGCTAAGGGAAAAGGGAAGACAGTTAAGAAAGGAAATTGGGTGAATAACCAGCAAGATTTGACAATGGAGGCTCTAGAAGAGACCTGCAATGACGGGATTAAGTGAAACATGCTATGCACTACCAAAACGATGTAAGCCTAGCAGAGTTGGTTTGTTGTGTTGTGAAACTCACGCTCTGTCAGCCCCTTGACAGTGTTTCTTTTTTGAAGGAGATACACAACTTGCCCAGTATCTGAATGTGTGATGTGAGCAGAAAGCCAAATTCATCCTCCTGTGTTAGCAGCTTGAAGAAGGTGCAACCGCCCTGCAGTCAGTGATGACCCACTCTGCTCCCGAACTGGGCTGGAGCAGAGACGTGGCTAAAACGGGCGAGCGTAGGGAGGAGACTCAGCCCAGCAGGTACCACACGGAACGTGAAACTCCGGGCAGCGCACCTTCGTTTCAAGGGAGGAACACGCACACAGAGCACAAAGGACGTTACTCTACCTGAGACACACACTGTCCTTAGCAGCTGCACAGCAACGTTGTCTCTGTGATTTGGAGTTCTGGTGGCAAATGATGGAGCTCCGTACGTCGCACCTTTCAAACCTGCACACAGAAAGACGCTTCACCCCACAGGTGACACCAGAAACTAGGAAGCCTCCAAAAAGAATTTACAACCCCACAGCCAAACCAGTTACACTCACCCCCACAACCAATCCTGCTCTACACACATCTCCTTCTCCTTCAGACACCCTTCAACAGCCAGATCCACAGTCATCTCCCAATGGGTCATTCACTGCACTAAACGCAGCAGGGCGGGGGAGAGGGGGGGGGAACTAAAGGAAATTTTAAAAAAACCCTCCCTGACTGTGTTTTTTTCAGTGGCATTTTTTGGCTTTATTTTTGTCGGGCGTTGGAGGTAAAGGTTTAGCTTCCATTACCTGCTGGGCAGTCGTCACTGCATGCCCAGGTTCACGTACCCCTTGCTTTATGCAAAGCTGCTTCCATCAGCGACCCAGGAGTCTTCAGCATCCTCCAGCGGCTGGTCCTTTCAATCCGCTCCGCCGGAGCGAACAGCTTCTGCTGTTTCCAAGCAATCGTGGGTCACCGACTGCAAAACGGATCCACTGAGGAAAGAAGTCGGATCGACAATGTTAGTGGTAGCAAAATTTACATCTTTAAACGTTCTAAGGAGCCATCGAGGCAGGGATGTCGTTTTTACACAAACGGGGACGGACACTGACACACAGATACCTGGCCGCGAGCCCTGCGGGGCGAACAGCGCCTCTGCCCCCGGCCGTGCGCTGCAGTACCCGAGTTTCGCCACAGGGCGGCAGCACTGAGGCGCGCTGCGGCACGGCATTGGGGCGCCCGGGTGCAGCACCGCGCTTTGCGCACAGGACGGCAGCACTGAGACCGCCGCGGCAGCCCGGGCCGAGCGGTTGTGCCGCGTTTCGCGGGAATCCGCAGAAAAATAAACAAAAAACAAACACAACCAAACAAAAACGCACACAGAGAGCCGCGGCACGAAAGCCACGCGTACAGGACACAGAACCCGCTGGGCCTCACCCCGAGCTCCCACCGAAGCGGCGCCCCACTCGCCACACCACCAAGCCTGCAACCGCACCTTAGCTCTGGTTTTATGCATCCCCCCCCCACAGCGGAAAAAGCCCTCCTATCTTGCATTGCTCTTTGGCATTACAATTGCACAGGTGTGAACTCATAAAAGTAAAGCAGCCATCTCACAGACACACACTGAGAACTCGACTCGGCTGGGGTTTTTGTTTGTGTTACACAAACGGACTCTCACTCCTCTAAGGAAACAAATTCATTCTTAAGCATAGCCTCTCCCTGGGGGAAAAAAATGCCCACTCCGAGCTCCCAAACACTAGGGAGCTGTGGGGAAACCAGTGAAAGCCAAAACCAACAGCAGCAACGTCAAGTGGAATTTGGCTTAAATTCTGATCATGCACTTAAAAGCCTCTCTCTGTCCTACCAATGGCTGGTCATTCTTTGGAAGGACAAACTTTCTTACCTGAACATCCTAAATTGAAGACTCCACGGAACAGAACGGAAATTGAGCCACAGGACAACGGTGCCATTGATTTACACTAATGGGGAAAAAAACACCCTAGAAGTCAAACCCAGATTTACTTATTACTTCCCATCACATTTCATCCCTTACATTTCAACTGGCACCAAGGTGTTCAAAAATTAACTATGCCCATGCCACTTACCACTTAGATTAAACTCTACATATAAATCTTAAAGGCTATTTCCAGCGTGCCCATAAATTCATGTGAACAAAGACAAGGGCAACGCTCGACCCTAAGGAGGGAAAGAGGCGGCTGTTCCTCTATGGCAGATCAAACTTCCTTCTTTTACCTGCAACACGTGGAACTGCCGCGGGACCCGTTCGCCAACGGGGTGTGCGTTCTTAACTAAAACTGGTCGCCAGCTTCTCCGCAGAGGCACTGAATTTGCCTCTTTTTTTTTTTTTTTCCCACGTGGGGAAAAAAAAAAAAAAACACCACAAAAAACACACACCAAAAAAAGACAAAGGAATGATCTCTTCCAGGCCGTTTCTCTAAACCGTCAAGTCATTAGAAAATTGCACATGTCTTCTCCAAGCAGAATGAGCCTGTGATTCCATACAAAAGGAGGGCAAGGAGCAGGTCAGCTTGTCAGAGAAAGATAGGGACAGGGAGCAAGACAAGGTGACACAGAGAGAGGGAGAGAGAGGCAAAAGGGACGGAGAGGCGGGGCAAGGGGAAGGAGAGGCCAAAATGAGCGCTCCGCAGCCTCCCCTCCCTCGCCTCGACCCCCGCTTCCCCGTTAACTCCCGGTGCCCGCCCCGAGACACCACGGACGCGTTTGCCAGAGGCAGCTGTTCAAACGGGATTGAGTCGGTGCGCTCTGATTGGCTGCTTTTCACCCCAGCGCGCCGTCCTCCTATTGGATGTTCCTCCCTGCGCTCCTCGCCCAGGTGCCCGCCTCAGGGTCGGACCTGACTGAGGACTGCGCAATTTGGGCATGCGCAGTACTGAGGCCTCAACGCCCGCCCCTCTGGCAATCTGATTGGCTGCCTGCGCACATCAATTGCCATTCTCCCCGCCTATCAGCGCTCCGCCCCTCCAGCCCTCCCGAGCGATCTGATTGGCCCGCTCTGCATCCTCACTCGCCTTCTCGCCACCCTGCCGGGACCCCCACGCCCTTTGCCCGCGCGGCTTCCAACAGCCGCGTTTAAAAGGAAACAACAAACCGCGCTCCTTTGCTTTACACTGAGGAAAGAAGCCGGATCGACAATGTTAGTGGTAGCAATATTTACATCTTTAAACGTTCTAAGGAGCCACCGAGGGAGGGATGTCGTTTTTACACAAATGGGGACGGACACTGACACACAGATACCTGGCCGCGAGCCCTGCGGGGCGGGTGCGGAACCGGGGTCTCCGGGGGTCCCGCAGCGGCGGCCGTGGGGCGGAATGGGGCGGCTGTGGCCGTACCTGTGGGCACTTAAGTGGCTGCTGTGGGGGCTCGTGAGAGGCACGTCTGGGGCTCTTAGGGGGCAGGTACAGGGCTGCTATAGCGGTACCTGTGGGGCAGCCATAGGGTTGCTGTGGGGTTATATAGGGGTCACGTATTGCGCGGCGGGGAGGGGGGGGGTGTGCAGCTGACAGTGGCCCCACCTACGGGGGTGGGGTCAGTGCTGAGGGGCGGGGACTGGGAGGACACGCCCACGGGGAGGCCGCCTGGGGAAAGGGGGCAGGGCGTGGAGCCTCCGTGTGTCACGCCCCCATTGGAGGAGCCTGTTGGGGTGGGGTCCGCCTGGGACACGCCCGAAGGGGGCGTGGCTTAGGAAAGGAGGGGTGGGCTCTGTACAGCACGTGCTCTGAGGGGGCGTGGTTTAGCGGGGATGAGGTTGGGGTGGAGCTGAGGGCGGGGCTTCGGTGCATCATGCTGCTGGGGGTGGGCGCGATAGAAGGGAAGGGGTCTGTAAGGGACACGCCCCTCGGGGAGGGCACAGTCTGGCAGAGGCGGAGCTTGGATGGGTGGAGTTGGGGTGTGGTTTTCTCAGACCACGCCCTTGGAGGGAGAAGCCAGACTGGACAGCACTCTGAAAAATTTAAATGAACTGTTGGTAATCAGATGGAGGTTGCTGTCTTTTTATTTTAACTCAAAGGTAATTAATACCCATCATGTTTTCACACAACCCCAAAAAAGCTGTGGTTAAATTTAGACAGTCATAACTCACTGTTTTCTAATTTTATTTTACATCTAAATATCTTTTAATGTTCTGTTGGGAATCATTACTGCCTGGGAACTTTTTAATACCTCCATGTATAAACAGCCACTATCTTATGGTTCTTTTTTACTTCTCTTTAAAAAAAAAAAAAAAGGTAACCTTTTGACTCTGTTTGGTTCTGAGCGTTGTTGCCTCCAATCTCATGGCTCTGTTGTAATTTAAATACTAAACACTCCCGATTACTTTACTGATGGTAAAACTGTTGCTAATGAACCAAATTGTTTGGGAATGGAGCTGGTATAGGAAGAGCTTGATAAACCATTTGTCCAAAATATAAATTTCCAGAATCTCTGAAGATAGTACCGTGTTGGTGTTTCCTCTTGATTTTGAGTTTAAGTTGCTAGCTTGTTGTAGATGTCACTGGCTTTCTAGTGAACAGTCCCTCAATGGGAGCATTTGAGGGAACAGAGAGTATAAGATGGATGATCTCCAAATCACATTAACTTCCACTATACGCTTTTTTAAAGTTAAGCCTGCAAGTTGTGTTCTGCAACACGGAAATGCATTGCAGCCTTCCACCCAATTCCATTGTCACCCCAGCAACCTCTCCCAGGTACACGACGTTACACACGTCCACAGAAACCAGCACCAGAGCTTGCACCATCTCCTTTTCCAGACGTCCCCATCCTTCAATATCACACCAGTTGCACCATGCAGCCATCAAGCATACATGGTGGCCCACAGGGATCATCCCATCATTTTCCAAACAAGAAACACCCAAGAATTCCACACACACAACCCACCTGACTCAAGAAGGGAGTTCAGTTGGAAGGGACCTGCAACAACGAGCTGGTGCAACTGCCTGGAACAGATAGCACTGGAGTGGGAAGAGCATAGGGCTTAATTGTCCTGTGGTATCTCATCACCTGCTGGGTGACCCACAACTCCAGGCTCTTCTGAGCTCTCTGATAGTGGTATTGAGCCTGAAGTCACTTCCTCATGATGGAAGAGTAGCAGAAGAGCCAGAACCATGGCCAGGTTTGGGACAACGCACACAACAACAGACATTCAAAACAACACAACCCAATGCAGTGTAAGCAACCTGGAACATGAGGCTGGCACACAACTAAAGAGTAGCACTCACACAGTAGCAAAATTCAGAATTGTGACATGGAAAAACATGCACTCCCTCTAACTGCTGACACAGGAGCAGCCGTAGAACCCCAGGATGGACACTTGAAGCATCTCCATCTGAGGGAGCTCCCACCCAAAGGACTCACAACAGTACTGAGCAACCCTCCTGGGCTATATCAACCTCGCAGCTCTTAACTTGCCCCAAGATGAGAAGAGGTGCTCAGCTCTGCAGCTGCTTCCCATCAGCCTGGTGCCATCTACACCTGGGTCAGTCGTTACTGACCCCACTGGGGAGATCTGGGCCCAGCACTGAGGGTCAGGTACACCTGAGAACAGCTGAAGCCAGCAACAAACTGTGGCCATTCCCCATGTCCCCAAAGCCAGAGAAAGAGGATGGTGCAGACACGAGACAGCACCAGCAGACAAGACAAACGCCTGCTTGGACAGACAGGTGCACGGACACAGACGCTGCCACGGACAGAGACCTCGCAGCACGGGTGTGCGCAAGACAGCAAATCCTGGCTGCTCTGGCCCTGCCCTTCGGCAGAGCTCTCCCGGGGGCAGCTTTCTGTCCAGTGCGTCAGACCCTCTGCTCTTGGCCCATCCCACCACAATATTCCCATGTCCCTCCTTCATTTGCACTAGAGCTCAACAAGGCTGCGAGATGAGGTGACAATTCACTTGAATCATATTTATACATGGAACTGCAGCTACTGACATTGCTCACTTCCACAGAACGCTTGTTACAAGGACAGGAAAGAAAGTTAAAAATACTCTAATAAATGGATGACTTGAAGGATATCAGAGCTCATGCTTGTAACTCCAAATGTGTTCAGCACATATAAAATACTGTCTGCTTCACTGTACAATGTTTTATTAAGCTATACCAACTAACCATGAGAGAATTAAACATTTAACTTCTATTATAAACCTGAATTAACTTTCTTCAGAAATTACTTAGAAACATTTTCATGAATGCCTGGACCTTCACTTTTCAAATTAATGTCTAAAAGAGAGCTGTATTTCAACTACTTGCTAGAATGATACTTTTGAGTGTGGGCGCTGCACATCCAGCCCTAAGGTTACCCGAATGAGCACAAAAATGTGCCATTGCCTTCAAATTCCATCTTCTTTCCAGCCTGAGGACAGGCCATCTCGTGTGACGCTAGCAAAGGTAACTCTTAACATCACAAGTTCATCTCGGCTGTTGAGGCATGAACTTTCTACCACATAAGTTAGTTCTACATAAAATAAACTGAACTCAAGATGTTTCAATATACCTCACTCTTTGCAGATACATTGTTACTGTAGTAATTTTTAAAAGCTAATATAAATATTTATAGCAAATACAATTCTAATACATGTATGACAATTTATTGTACCACCATTAATATAAAGCATTTTAATCCAAATTGATCAGAAACAACCTTAAATATCTGCATAAGAATTTACAAACATTAGTAAAGATATACCACAGACCATAGCTTTCTAAGCTTTCAAGTTGAAGTTCCTGTAGATATCCATGTTTAAATAAAACAGACAATACCAGCAGAGATGCTACCTCTGTCATCTTTATTTAGAAAGAAGTGACAACACTAGAAAACACATTGACAGCCAGTGCTTTGAACAGTGAAGGTGGGATCTACAAAAGTCTGATTAAACTAAACAGCCTCAGGTCTTTATCAAGTTGCAGATCTGCCAGGAATGCTGAAATGCAAGAGTTTACTCCTGCAATATCCCACAATGGAACAGCCACTTCATATCAAATATAATCTCAAGGTTCCAAACCAGTACATTAAAAAGCTATCACTAAGTATCAGAAGACCACTGCAAGATCTTATTGCTTTTTGAGTTAAACAAAAATCTTCCAATAAACCAAAACCCAAACAATCTCTACAGTCTCTTGCTCATCCTCCTGTTCATTCATTAACACTGCAGCAATCAGTTTTTATACAATGTGTCAACAGAGGCGTTTAAAAAACCCCAAACAAAACTTATTCAAGTCCACGGACACCCCCGCCCTCCCTGCCCCCCCCCACCCTGAGCCCCACGATCACCACTTGGTGCGGGAGAGGAGCACAGCTCGACAGACAGAACCAGAAAGCCAACTACAATAAGGAGGAAACATCAAGGTAGATACAGAGCTCCCTTAAATATTCGAAATCCGATGTCTTCCAAACAAAGCACATCATCCTCTTCATTTAAAAAGCCAAGTTGCTTTATACATCTTTAATCCTCACACAAGCTGAGTAGTTCTCAAGTCCGCTGAGTTCCGCTGTGCAGCAGTTGATTTTGAATTCAACAATGCTTCAGATACTACAGTAATATCAATGCACTTTTTACTAAGGAGAGGAAAAAAAAAAATGTATTTTGATGTTGTTCTTGCCAGTTCAGCATTTCTGCAGCAATTCCACTTGTCTCTTGCAGTATCAAAGTCCTGCCAGCATCAGTCTTCAGAATCATCCTCAGAAACTGTTGAACAACACAGTATAATCAGCAGCCTTGACAAAGGTCTGTGAAATTAGAGCACTTTAAGATCAGTAGAGGAAATAAAAGTAGTTTTATACTGTTAAATAGCACATTGTAATACTTGCCCAAACCCTGTGTCATTTTTAAATGCACCTTATGTCTGAAAAATAAGGCATTTTCAAATCAAAACTCAACATTACAAAATGCAGAGTCCTCCTGCTGTCCTTCCTCAACATAAAAGGAAGAAAACTTAATTACGCCAGAGATTCAACTTTTATATAGTGTTTACAGCAGCTAATTCCAACAGTAGTCAGAGGAGAGTATATTCAATCCATGACAGCAACACCCAGCACAGGGAAAGAAACGGCTCACCAAGTTAACAATTCGGATGCTAAAATATCTAGAAATGTTCAGCAGACTAAACTACAGAGAGACTCCTAAATTCTCATATATACGCTGCTTAATGCAGTAAAGCCAGGCCTACTTGGAAGCAGCTCCTCTCTCTACTCTCATTCTTTCAACATATGCAAAAGGAACATAAAGTCCACATATGCATAGGATTTTACTGTCACAAGGTGAACTAAAAGACAAATACACCCTTGTCAACTAAATAAGGTCAGTACAGACAACTAGAATAAGTTTGCAAAGCGTTAGCTTGTCTGTAACAGGAATTTAATCTGTCCTCTTAAGCAAACTCTGCAGTCAAGAAAGTATTTTCACTTGAGTAACTTGTTCCATCTCTGAACACAGAAAGCAGCAAGGTCTGTCTCCTCACTTCTCCGGTTCTTCAGAGAGAAATGTGAATAAAATAGTATCTACAATAAATCTAAAACTCGGTATTCCTCATCTGCAAGTCAGATAAAGTCTGAATCAAATACAGATTTAATTTTTTACTCTAAAAGGATGCACATAATTTAGGAATAAATTCTAAACTCAAGTCTACCTTTGGCTGCCATGAACGTAAAAATAATCATCTGCTCCTTGAACTAAAACTTACACACACACCCACACCATTCCTTATCGTACTCCAAATGCACCCTGTGCACTGAAAATTCATATACAAACTTTGAATGTTGACATTCACATGCACATTAGAGGGAAAGCCAAAAAAGGCAGATCAAGTACCCTTCTAGTGCCTCTTCATCTAGTGCCTGCGATCTGGGTACATGCACCACAGGTCAGCACTCAGTTTTTCATTCAAGCACACCGAAGAAGCCATTAGGTGAAGAGCAGGGTGGTCCTTTGCCACAGCTGGCAACTGTTCAGTTCCATGCCCAAAGTGCATGGTCTGATCAAGTGATGCACACAACTGAAAAGTGTATGGATAGGAAAAAAAAAAGCAGCGGGTGGTAGAAAAGATGGCAAAAAAACAACGGGGAGAAGAAGAAGCGGCAGGAGAAGTAGGATAATTGAAGTGCAATTCAACTTCAAATGTTTCTTTTCTGCTAGGACTCATGTAAAAGGCTACAAGCTGAAGGTCACCACCAATTCCATAACTTCATATTGCTAGAATTCAAATAACCAAGCTGTAACTAGTCATGAACCTCGTTATCACTTGCAGAAAACACTTCTGTGGTCTAAACAAATCTATGCTGTTGGGAAATTAATCATGGAGAATTAAAACCAGTTCCCTCTTGCAATAATGCTACTGATAATGGAAAAAGGACTGCTGGGTAAAGTCAAATTTTCAGTAATTAAGTTCAGTATTATGAATCCTGGCAAGGAGGTTCGTACTCATTTAACTTTGAGTTGCTCTAATTGGAGAGGAGGGGAAGAGGGGAAGCACCTACTTTCAATATCTTCCATATGTGCCTGAAGAGTTCTTGCAAGGTTAATAAACTAGAAACAAGGCAGAGAGAAAGTAGTTTAAAAGTTGCAAAGTTATCTGCAGAAATTTGCAACAAGTTAGCACAGTTTTCTTCACTTTTTACATCCCCAAAGCTTTGTCCCAGATGCCGATTATCCTAACCCATTTGCCCAGCTTAGAAAAATCAGTGCAAAATTTAATGCAAATGCCCACATATTAGACTTCAAATTGCTACTGCAGAGTTATTTCAGCTTCCACGCTACGTCAAATGTTTCTGGCAGCAGTTGGTGGCATCATCTCCACGTTCTACAGTCTGTAAAACACATCAGTTTTGAAGGCAGAACAAATAAGCAAGGGCCAGTTTTACGAAAACTGTTCCTAGCAACTGTAATGCAGAAAACCATAATCTGTACAGATGGCATTAGCTGGATCCTTTCAATTCACCATTAATATGTCAAAACACGGCCCTCTGAATTAGGATAATGAAAAATGCATACATACACTTAAGATTTTAGCTACAATAAACAAAAAGTTCGAGAGCAGGATTACTATTAGGCAATGGTGGCAGTTCAGTGTTAGAAGTCCGTGGTACCACAATCCCTTGGAATACAAGTTCCTCAAGCAACTTCCAAAGTCTCAACCAAGTGTTTCTTGTCAGTGACAATCTACACCCGTTTCAGTGCTAGTGCACATGTTGAGACACACAAATGAAATGGAACAAGATTACTACAGTTTCCACAGCTCAGCTGTATGCTTGGTATTGAACACACATCAGCGCCCTCAATGGTTCGAAACGCACTGGCACACAACTGCACAGTGCCACATCTGACAGAAAAACAGTAAAAACACCTTATTTCTGCAACACACCCAATATAATAACCTGTACTGAGGCTGGCTACTATTAGACTATATGTCTTTTTTGTCTCTACAATTGTAGCAGAGAAAACCAGACATGCCATTTGTGGATCATGGCATACAAGTTCTACATCATACGTCTACAGAAAAGAGAACCACTGTTCTAACACAGTGAGAGATTAAGAGTACAGTCCTGCCCCAGGGACCTCGTACCTGCTCTCAACCATTCTGGTAAGTGTTGGACAAACTTAATACGGTCCATTCTTTGTATGTAACAACGAAAACAAATTGGCTTGTAGGAGCTTAGCTGAGGAAGAGCACCACTTAATTATCTAGTATCAAATAAATGCATAGAATATAGGATTTCTGAATGAGCCACTATGCAGAAATAATTGTGTATGATGAGCTCTTACTGGTAAAATGTGTACTTATTGCATTTCTAAGCCAAGACATCTAAGTGACAAGAAGCTAGTCAAATACAACTAATAAGAGTTTTGACATCTAAGTGACAAGAAGCTAGTCAAATACAACTAATAAGAGTTTTGACTAATGCCAGAAAATCATATCATAGCCACTCAGCTTCAGCATGTAATATGAAGGTACGTATTTAGGCACAATCCACCTGACAAGCATTGCAAGGTCCAGACCTTTGCAATATTGACTGACATAATGAGAAAAGTTAATTGAATAAGACAGTCCAACATTCTCTAACTGCATGTCCTGTACAGAGGGAGGTTAATCTTCCATTTTCACGTAAATTCAGAATAATCACGACAACACACGTACAAAGCAATGTATTACCAACAACCTTGACAAAAAATTATTTTGCAACACAGTAACAGCAATAAAGCAGCACCTTCAGTTTCAATTCAAACATGGTGTTACTGCATTGACAAACCCAGACCATTTTAGAACTAAATCTGCTAAATAAGCACGCTTCCCGGATATCGAGCTCCTAGGTCACTCAAGGTAACATTCTAGTTCCAAGTTCTCTGTATGAGCAATTCCTGCCATAAAATCACTGTACTTACTCTGACACGTGTGCTGGCCTCACTGGCAGTTCCCAGCATATCAGAAAAGCGCTGCTCACATAAGTGTAATAACACTACAAGGTAGAGACCGGAGCTGATGAGTTCATAGTCTGCCTTAAAGGGGATCAAAACAAACATTCCAGATGTCAGTATTAAGTCTGCATATACAATTCAAGAAGTAGAATCATAATTAAATTTTACTGGAAACATGTATTTCATCTCCGGTTGTTCGAAGAAAATTAGGGAAATGTAACACTTAAAACAATTTTAAGTACTGAAAGTATTTATACCTTCGGTTCCTCCCACCCACACCACATGTAACATGTTATCCTTGAAGACAGAGTTCTGTAAATAAAATCTCACCATGGTTAGTTCACAGGAAGGAATCTGAAAGTCAGTATTTACCACTGGGGAAAAAAACCAAAAAACCACAACAAACCAACCAGCAAACGGTTTTGGTTTCTTTTCAGTGCTCCCAAAGCTTTACAGAAAGCCAAAATAAAAGGAAATGCTGTAAAAAATTTTATGATGCTATGAATATTTTTAGAAATTATTTTCCCTAATAAGATAAACTTTCAAAATGCTACTGCCAAACTGGTCATTTAGAGTCAATTCTTTAAGAAAAGGTTTTAAAGCTCTTATTTCTATCGAAGTATAATGACAGTAACCACCAATCCGTAGTGCTAGAACATAAGGTGAGGGCACTCTCTAGAAAGACTTTGCAGAGTCTGGCACAAGCGACAGGCACAACAGTACCAGGGCAAGAGCTTACTCTAAATAACAGGAAAATCAGACACTGATGCTTGCCCTCAAAACCGGTGTCACTCTGTATCTTCTTTCAACTTCTGCGGTAGGGAAATGTTTAGTCTTTCTATACTCACAAAATACAAGCCAGAAAAGGAGGAAAAAATCCTGAATTAAGTTAATTAAATCACCATATTTTTGTTATTAACTTTTAAATACTAAACAATCCAGTAGTTTCAAGATAATGTATTTATATAACAGTAGTCATACTAATGGTCTTTAGTTGTTCTAAATTAGGAAAGGACTTGAAGGAGCAGCAGGAAGCTGTTAAAAAACAGGTTAGTTTCTACCACTCTGATGAAACAAAAGTTTTTAAATGTTTAAAACAACTGCTTAAGTGCGCTAAAAAACAAACAGCTCAAAGCAAAGAAAATTAATGACAATGTCAAATTCAACCTAACCATACCAGTATTCCCACTGCACCTATGCAGCAGAGACACCGGACTGTGAAGCTTGATGACAGATCCACAAGTAAGAAACGGATAAGAGATACGAGACACTTACTGAAAGCTCAGCTATAGGAAGCACAGCAGGAAGATAGAATTTGTCTGCATATTGAGGAAAAAAAACATCTGTTGCATGTTGACATTACTTTAGGTGCATAACAGTCCTTCTGAAAAGGAGACGCATTTTCCTTCCCTAAAGAAGAGCGCCCTCCCAGCACAAAAGCAACACTTACCAAGCTACGCAAAATATACTAACTTGTTCATTAGCATGTGCCCTATAGAGCTCATGAATGTCAAAGTCTTCCAGATTCAGGTGCAGTTTCTCCTTGCACAGCTCACACGTTGTTACTGCTTCCAAAGAAGAACCTGGTGAGGAGGAGCAGAGGGACAGTCAGTGTGGAGTTGCAATAATCTCTAACAAATGACAGACAAGCATTACCGACTGTAACTAATTCTTGACTTCATTTTACAGAGCAATATTAGAAGAAAAGTAAGCCTCTAATATGAATGCAGTGACTATCTGCTACTGTCAGAATTTAAACACTATAGAATGTTTATTCTCTGCCTCATGTTCATTCTGGACGTGCATCTTATTGCAAGTCTGGCATAAAATCACTGCTTGGGCCAATTGAATTTTACAGTGTAACCCAAATATACACAAAAGTTACAATAAATATACTGCAATAGCTTAAAGTTATTGCTAGAGTAATACTTTGTCATTCAGTACAAGGTTTAAAACAAGCTGCTCGATAAGCAAAAAGTTAATAAAGTTTATGGTAGATCTATGTCTTATATGGTTAAATACCTCATATTAATTTCTCCTGCAGGCAGAGGCTTCTAATACATCCCTACACTGTTGTGAGTCCTCTGATACTGAGTAAAAAAGTAACCAAGATGCCAGCACCTTCCTTTGGTAAAAAGTATACCATGATGTTCATGTCTTCTACCAAGCCACCTATTTTTAAGTCTTAAAACCACTACAGATAACTTAATTATAAATTAGTCAATCTACTACAAAAACAACTGTACAGTGTGTGATTTCTAAAGTGTTTCTTAAAAAATAAAAATTCTATATGCCCTTTGAAGTAACTTTTTGAACAAGCAGTTTTAACAGCCTTGAACAGGTGTTAGTATCCTAAAAACAAACAAACAAAAAACACACAACAAGAAAAGAGTATATAAATTTAAATATAGTTACAACAGAAAAACATTTTTGGATTTTCAAATTCCTATCACTCTACTACAGGCAGCCTGGCTATAAAAGTCTAAAAAACTAGAAGCACAAGCATGAGGAACTGTGGGGAACAAGCTCACGCAAAGTGGTAGAGTAACTCTAAAGCCACACTTCTGCAGGGTTATATTTGGCCTAATATCTTAGTGGATGATCCCAAAAATATAATTATTTGAATGACAAGCACAGTTCTTGGAACTAACATGGGAAGCTGTGTAGTCACAATAAGCCTGGAAGTGCCACACTGTTGTTTGTCCCCAACTGCTTGTTTTTCAAACAAATATCTCCATGTTAGTAATCTTCTGCTAAGCCTCCCAGTGTACCTGGAAGCCTGCTTTACCTGAATTGATCTTTGACTGCAGCCACTTTTTCATGCACTCCTGGTGAACATACTGCAGACTTCCAGTGCATTTGCATGGCTCTATTAAAAGGTTGTCAGAACTTGCAGAGGACATCTGACAGATTCTGCATAAGTCACCTTCTTCATCTTCAGAATCTTCTAAAAGCAGGCTGAATAGGAAGGAATATCAACAAATGCTGTCACACATTTCATGTAAGACTGTTTACAATGACAATTCCATTCATCCAACTGTTCTCAAACCAATGAGGTTTAGAACAAGTTTCTCCAAAGACAAAAGTGAGAACACAGATGACAGAGAACTGACTTGCCACCTTCCCTGAAGGAAATTTTCCCTCTAACGTCATGGTTACAGAAAACCCTCTCATGGTAAATCAGGTACATTCTATTATCTCAAAAAAAAACATAGTAATTTACCTCTCTTTAATTTTCTGGAGTCTTTCTGGATCTCTTGAAGAAGGTACTTTAGACTTGCCACTTTCTTGTCCATCAGACTGATTCCAGCCAGAGGGAATAATATCTACAGTTATCATAAGATTGTCAGACAGACTGCTTCCTAACGCTGGAGGTACTGCAAAGCGAAAGAGAGAACCAGGCAGAATTCCAGAAGTACTTCTGCTGCGGGCCGAGTCCGGTGGGGAGGCAGTAGCTGTAGGAACACCAGATACTGCAGGCGTTGGTGATCTGCTAACAGAAGCCCGAGGAGAGCCATCTAATGCTTCAAGAGAGGTCTCCTCACCTGGCTCTCTTCTTCTGAAGAGATGTTGTGACCTAGCAGCTGCATCAGAGGTAGAGATCCTTGCAGATTCATCTCTTCCTTCTCTTCTTCTTCTGGAAAAGAGAGGTGTACATCTGTTCCTCAAAGATGATGACAACCAGGATCCTGTGCTCCTGCTTTCAGAGTCTGGTCTGTAACTTTCCCCATCTGAATCAGAGTTATGATTTTGTGAAACTCCTGATAAACCCCACCTTCGTCTAAGAAAACTAAATCCCTGAGAAGCTTCAGATGTCTGAAGTCCTGGAACATCTGGAGTCACAGCTCCACTACTACTTGATAAGGTAGAAGCCTGAACTCTTGGGACTACTGTTGACTCTTCAGAGCTTAATGATCTTGTGTGCAATGAGTCTTGGCTAGACCTTCGAGAGAAAAATGTGGATGACATAGTAGATGCTAAACGAGACAGCAGCTGTCTGGTTGTGCGCCTCCCTTCACTGTCGGCTGCAGGCTCGTTCAATGGCCTCCGAGAAGATAAAACCCTTTCAGAACCACTTGAGGAACGAGTTTCATCTCTAATGGCAGTAAGAGAAAATTCTGGCTGCATGGTTCTCTGGGGAGATTCCAATTCATTTCTCCTTTGTCTTGAAGAATAGCTGGATCTTGAAGAGCTCATGTTAGAGTCTCTGTTGAAAAAGGATGGCTGATGATCAGAAGGCAACTGGCGGTTCATCGATGCATTCAGCCTCAAAGTGCTTAATGAGCTCTCTTTTGGTCTTGCTCCCTCTGCATACGAAGAGGCAGGTCTGTCTTGAAGATCTGTTGCAGAAAAGCAGAGGAAATACTATTAAAAGACGTGCTCCAACTGTTACATTCCAGATGGATAATGCTACAGCTCTCTGATAATTACATTCCAGATGAATAACTCTAAAGTGTAAATGCAAAAGTTAGGGATTTCGTGATCCTTATTCAAAACTGCTTCAAACTTGGCAGGCAGATTCCAGAGCAGTATTAAGTTTAAATTTACTTACCAGAATTCTAAAGTTAAACTAAAACCTAGACTGGTTTCACTCTGGTAAATCTATTTGGAATCTAACACCCCTAAAGTCTTCAGATTATCAAGGTATGACTCACTTTCTCATACGTGACTATGAAGGTTTTGACCATCTTTCAGAAGTCACATAACAGCACCTGAATTAAAACCAGCAAATTATATACCATATTATTTATAACTTACAGGTCCATTCTGCCTGTAGACTGAGAAAGATGGATTAATCAAAGTTTCAGCAATGTAGCAGACACCAGAGCACCTGAAGCAAACGCATGGATAAAGTCACATATGTTCCTCATCTATTACAAGCTCCCCTTACTCTTCTCATCATAAGAACATCAAGAACCGCAGGTAAAAACGCTACTTAAAGGTAGCATAAAAATATTGACTTTGGATAACAGAAATGGAACAGTAGCTAAATCAGATGGCTATTCTTATTATGTCTGAAACCAAAACCTCAAAAATAAAAAGAATACCCAAGAAATACTAGAATTGAACTGCTCCAGCCCCAAAGGGTTATCTAGCTATTGCTACCAATGGAACAACTAAGCAAGTTCACGTGTTCAACTATGCAACTGGCTTAGCACAATCAGACTTAACCATTCTGTGTCAGTAATCTCGTCCGCTCTCCCGATTACCTTGATTACCTATAACCAATTAGATAACTGTCACCACATTGTGTCCTCTCCTGCTTTTAAAGCCTACAGTTGATCACCCAGTGTTTCCCAGTGGCCAGCAGGTGGAGGGAGGAGATTCTTCCCTTCTACTCCGCTCTGCTGAGACCCCCTTGCAGTGCTGCGTCCAGCTCTGGAGTCCCTGGTACAAGACAGACATGGACCTGCTGGAGCAGATCAAGAGAAGGCCACAACAGTGATCAGAGGCTCAAAGACCTCTCCTGTGAAGAAAGGCTGAGAGAGCTGGGGTGTTCAGCCTGGAGAAGAGAAAGCTCCAAGGAGACCTGATTAGGGCCCTTCAGTACTTATTAAAAGGGGTCGATAAGAAAGATGGGAACAGACAGCAGGGCCTGCTGTGATAGCACAAGGGGTGATGGTTTTAAACTAAAAGAGCAGAGATTCAGGCTGGACACAAGGAAGAAATTTTTTTTTTTTTTTTTACAATGAGGGTGGTGAGAGCCTGGCCCAGGTTCCCAGAGAGGTGGTGGATGAATCATCCCTGGAGACATCCCAGGTCAGGCTGGACGGGGCTCTGAGCACCCTGAGCTGGTGAAGATGTCCCTGTCATGGCAGGGGGCGCTGGGGTAGCTGGGAAGGTCTCTTCCAACTCAAGCCACTCTATGAGGTTTATCAGCATATTTTCTGTAAATACTGTTTAAGTACCTCAGCACACTAAGAAGAATTCTACTGTAGCTGAACTGTAGTTACCATTACTTGAAGCAGCTGGGGCAGCAAACATAAGCCAGCCTCCTTACTCAAATGGCTGGATTTGAGGGGCATGGAGGGGAAAGAAGGACACAGCTGAAGCCTGCTAACCTTGTAGGAAAGGAAACTCATTCAATATTTTAAATACTTAACAAGCACAAGTAGATTAAGGTAGGAGGTTGAAGCTTTCTCTACATATTCTGGAACTGAAACCTTCCACATTTGTAGGTTTGTTTTGGTTTGTTCTTTTGAACAGCTCCTGCAATGCAATCACCATTCAAGCTGAGGTTTATGCACGTGGTAGATTCTTACTAAAGAAACATCTGCACAGATGCCAAGAATCTGTCAAATGGCTTTGATTACACAGCAGGAAACAGTTGCGAGTTATTTTCGTAGCACTTAGCAGTGGCACTACTCCTAGAAACCCAGCACGGACAGCGAGGCTGTCCACCCATCCATTTCACCCTTTAGGGTCAATCAGGCAACCTCCAACTGTCCACTTACTAAAGAAATGCAGAGTATGATGATGTTAAACACACTCTTGTGAAAAGGCAAAACTGCAAGATGAAATGTGGAACTAGTTTTTGTCCTTTCTGCTTATCTTCTATAATTGTAAAAAATAATTTTTTTTTCTAAATTCCATATTATAAAATATCACCAATATATCTGCAAAAGGTGACAGACCACAATTGATGACGGGTTTCTCCCAAGACAGCTCTAAAAGGCCACACCACTCTGAACGGAAAGTGAAAATAGTGCAGAAGTCTGTACTACTCCTAGCAGTTACCCTGGAACAAACCTCTCACCTCATGTAAAGTATAAGTTTATTCATTTTTATTTTCAGTGGTCTAGCAGTTTTCCCTAATAACCACTCAAGAACCCAAAGGGAAATGGAGAATACATTATGGGAACCTACATGAAAACCCTTTCCTGAATTAAAGTTACTTCTTTCCCCATAGCTAAATACAAAGAGATCTTAAGATGAACAAGAAGAAAATAGGCTTGCTGACTATTCACACAGTTCCAGTGGCAAACACCAATATGGCATTTTCTTATGACTGAATGCATCTGCAAGCTAGACCATTCATGTATCCTTTGATGGTTTAGCCAGTGCATGGAAAGCAGCCAACCAACTTTATTTAAAAGGAAACCTTAAAATTAAATATGACTTTTGGCTTTGTGTTTTGAAGAAATTATTAAAAGAACATGTGAAGAAACCAACAGGTACACAACTTATGGGTTTACAAGCTTTCAGCTGTACAATACATACATGTTGAAGATGAAAAGTCACTGTTTCTGTAGCTGTGATCCACCAGGTTATTAACAGAGAGATCTGCTCTTCTTTCTAACTCTCTTCGCTCTCTCGCCAGCTCAGTTCCAAGGGAGCCAAGCATCACTGAAGAAGATCTAGGAATCCTACTGTACCTCCAAGAGGAATCTAGAAAGAAAAAGTAAATACATTCCCTGGTTTTGTCATCATTTAAAAATCCACTGAAGCTGGTACGCATGCATTCTGGTTATACCATATCAAGGAGAGTTTAACAATACTACTAAGCTGATCAAGTGCCAGCCACCAGCATAACGCTAAGATAAAGCAGCACTCTGCTGATGCTGGCACTTATTTAATCTTGCAGTGAGTTAGTTCTGAAACCTAAGCTGGCAAAAAAGTAATAATACTTCCGTGAAAAGTGAGACCCATTAACACTCATACGGGACAGGAGGAGGAAAAGAAATAGCATCTTGTTTTCTGATGCTAGCTAGTTACTAAAGAGGTTTCACAATACGGCAAAACAGCAGCTTGAGACTTAGTAAATGCTGCTGTTCTAATGATGCTCCTTAAATGCTCCTAAAACTAATTTTCCAGAAAGACAGCTGAAGCTTAAATGTCACTTAGACACGACTTTAAGAACAACGATTAATACTGTTCTTGCTCATACTGCAGAGTAAACCACTTCAGTTTAAAAAGGGATCTTGTGGGTGTTTTGTTTTTTTGTTTTTTTGGTTTTTTTGTTTGTTTGTTTGTTTGTTTGGTAACAGCTCCAACAACTACACAGGGAACTGTACATACTTCAGCTGTGAACCAAATGCTTGTTCCAAAACAGCATTTTTCAACAGTTCTGAAAAATCCACCTTGATTTCATTTTACTGCTAACTGATAAATCCAAATTTAAGCATTCATTGGTTGGCAGTGTGATGACCAACAATCGAGAAATAGAAAGACTGAGTCCCACAACATAATGAGAAATTTTAATGGTCACTTTAGCATCAACAGTACTGGGTTTTGAACAATAATTTATTCACTTTTATTTGGATGTCTGTGCGGTTCCACACATGGATGTAAAAGAACGCTGATCCATATTCACAAGGGTAATCTGAATGGATCTAACAGTCTGTTTCAAACTGTTCTAGAACTATTTTCAATGTAAGTTTTTGACACTTATTTCCTGACCTTTAGACTGCCATTAGCATATTGGTTAGCCTACATCTATCCAAGTATCACACACATAGTTACAGCTTCAATGAGAATCTGTTTTAAATAAACATTCTCAGTGTGGAATGTTTATTTTCGCTTGGCCTATAGAATGAGTATAAGCCCTGCTGCTAAAACAGAACTTTCTTCCAGCTCTAATAGGCCACAACACTGCACTTCTGGAAACACAGATCTAAGCGAGGCAGACATCACTTCGGCAGTCCCTGGCACGTGGAGGTTTACCAACACAATCTGACTCATAACAGCAGCTGTACGCATTTTCTCCTTGACATCTCAACCAATTAAGACATATTTGAGTCACAAAGTTCAGTTTTACTGCAAATGGAATAGGCACAGGTAATAGTTTTAAAATGACATGCATACAACTGGGTTTTCAAGAGACCATGTTAACAGCATTCTCAGTACTTCCAATGCTCCTACCAGTGCCAACATACTCTCCTGTTAGGTACAGACTTTCAATATTTAAAAGTAACAAAAGCATAACATTTCTAAGTAAGTTTTTAAAAACTTGATAAAACCTCATCTTACTACTTAGATAAATTTCACGTAACTCAAGCTCTAGTAATCAACTTCTCACCTGAAAAGGCAGTCAAGCCATTACTTCTCACAGAAGAGGTAGATGTACAAGACAGCTTCGGTCTCTTTGAATCGCTATCTTGCTGCTGGCTGTGCAGTCTTGAATATGCTCCCTGAGTTCTCTCAGACTCACCATAACACACAGATGTAAAATGAGAGGAAGACGACGTAGACTGAAACAACAACAACAAAAAAAATACAGACACAGTATTTGAGATGTGCTTACAGTGAACAAAAGCGTACATAATGCAAGACTCACAAAAATAGTAAAGAACAACTTTAAGATGCAAGCCTTATTATTTAAAAATAACATAGCATTTATGCTTGTGCTCTCAATCAGTATTACCAGGTTTACTCAAGACAGTCCTACTAACAACAGCTGGATTCTATTACAATCAGCATTATTTCTACCTTTATAGAGAGACATGGTTTACACTGGAAAAAGATATTCCTGACTTGTAAAATGCTATAAACATGATCAAATAAAGCTTTACAGATCTCCAAGGAAACCTAATTTTGCTGTCCAGAAATGGCCAAAACTGACCAGCTTCATTATGTTATTAAATAGTTTAATTAATCCATCCTTTCTTTTACTAATCTAAAATAGTATACTAAGGAATCAGCTCTAGCTTCTAGTAAAAATATATCTGGTCTAGATAGCTTAATATATTAAGTTCAAGTGCAACTGAAACAGTTCAGAGTGAAGAACGGGTACAAAACAATTTTTGCAGTATACAGCACTGAAATAAATCAGTTTTCAGAAGCAGTACTAAAATAAAATTAAAAACTAGAAATCGGGATAGCCTATAAAGCTGTTAGTCTGGTTACCTGCAGCCAAGGAATTTGTTTTCCATTTGAAATGTTTTCATTTTATTTTTTAATATAAAAACCCTTGAGCTCAATCAAAAAGCTCAGCTGAGCTCCCAAAGAGTACCTACAACCAGGATCCTTTAAGGATGAACCAAATTATAGTAGTCATTAGAGTTGTGTTTTATTCATATTTTATGTTTTTTACTGAAGTCATGTCACTACTTTTTACTCTTTAAAACTAAGAAGTATCTAAGTACTTCTCTTATCCCATCATAAAAGACAGATGGGGAGACACACAAATGTCACAAACCAAGTACAAGACCAGGTTGATTTCCCTCACAAATCACCTTTTCAACATGTAACTTGTCTTTTAATAATTTGCTATTCGATAAGTGGAAGCTTCAGGGTATCTTCTGCAGTGTTCACTGGCATTAGAACTTAACAGAAAAAATAACCTCAATGTGAAAAACTCCGTAATTTTGAAAACTCTACAGCACCAACTTAACTAGATAAGCAGGCCACTTAAAACCACAGACTCCATTTGCATTTCACCCATGTGCAGACACCTACCCTAACCTCCCCTGAAGTCAGCACCGCCACACTAGTTCCTGACTCCCCCTAATTAAAGGGTCTTCACCTGTGAGTCACAGTAAACCACCTAGATAAGGTGAGAGCACTCTCAGGTACAAAATATCTTTCAGTTTCAAAGCGAGCGGGATTTTCACTTGTTCACTACCTTCCCACCAAGCATCTTCACAGTTTTCTGCTTTTCCCATCCTGTTATTGCTACTGCAGTTGAAAGTGTTTTAGTGTGGCTGACAGTGCATGAACATGTCAAAGAAGCAAGCTATTTTCTTCTCGGAGTTATGAAAGCACATTCTAGAGCCCAGTTAAGCTGTAAGGGCCTGCGTCCTGGAGCTCAGTCAGGCGGCAGCTCGTTGTGTCTCAGGGTATCTGAGAGCAGCACACCAGTAGGCACAGTCAGGAACTGCTCCTCCACAGCAAGTTTACTACAGCAGGTGGCCAAAACCATGAACTTCACGTTAACCCACAAAGCTGATACCATCCAAAAACCACAACCCCTAGAAATTCATGATGGAACAAGCTGAGTACAAACAAGATTAATTCTGCCCTCCATAGGACTACAACATCAGATTCTAATCACCCTCATTTTTTCTTTTTAAATGGATACTCACAGAGCCACTCTCACTTCAAATCTATCTCTTAAATACTAGTAAAACTAATATACATTATTATTTTCATCCTCTGAATAATTTCTTAACATTGCTATCTTCTTGCTTTCCCTTCATCTTGACTTGACAAGATCTACTTACCTAGAAACATGACAGTGAGCCCCTGCTAGCAGCTTTTCAGATTGGCAAGGGTAAGGTAAACCTCCGATTTTTTATTTAAGTATTACACATTAGCAATCCTCACCAGTCTGCTTCTGCTTCCCAAAAATCTTCCAGCATGTGGATGATCAAGTGTCCCTGAGTAGCGAGTTGGAGAGGACGTTGTAAGCTTCCAAGGCGTTTCATGGGTGTCTCCTTCTCCAATTCCCCAGTCTCTACTGGAACTATTCAACACGCCGGACTCCTGAAGAACAACATGCTTATCATATGCCTCTTGTCTGATCTGAATATTTAAAATACAGAGACATGAAGGGACTAAGACATCTGGAAATCTTTCATAAGAAATCTCAAGCAATACCCAACAAAAAATGAGATAGGCTTGAGAGGGAATCACTAGCAAAAGGAAAGATTTTTTCTTTTTACATTACTTTCTAGCAATTATCAGCTCCTTTATCTGTCCTCATATCTGACTGCAGACAACAAAAACTTGAAATGTAAGGCTTCTGTGGCATTACCCCAACTTAGACACTCCAGCTTCAGGGCAGAATTAAGGACCTCACTTTAAAATGTTAAGTAAAGAAACCCCAATGTGCAGAAAAAGTGTCTATAACAGGAAAAGTGCCACAGCGAATGTGGCTTTTTGGCCACTAAAGCAAGCTGTCTGTCTTGTCCTGGTCATCAGTTCTAACGTGGGAAAGAGTGGCTGCAAAGAGGAAGGGGGAGGGGGGTAAATAAAAAATCCATTTCAGATCTATTAACAGATAATTATTTTTACATAAGCAGCGTGATCTGTCTTAGTGAAACACATGGTACAAGAAATCCAAAGCATGTCATCAAGTTGTTACTCCTTGAAAAGCATAACATAGTACTGCAGATGACACAGTATCTTCTCCCAGTCTTAAACACTTCCCTTTTACCACTGTTTAAGTTTTTTATTTTAGTAAAATTAATAGAAATAACAGAAATCCAACCGTTTTATTACAGTTAAGCAGAGTTCCTAGGTGACTATTCGTCCATCCTCTTCCTATTAACTACTAATACTACAACTACCATAGTCTCTATCACTATTTCTTAAAAGTTGTAGTATTAGGATGTAAAAAGCTGAAGGAATATTCATGCTCGTCATTGTCACAGGCAAAACTAAACCTGAAAATAAAGTATCAGCCAGTAACTTTTCCTGTATGTCTCAGTAGGATTCATCAGGTTTCCAAATTATTTCTTATATGGACGATCTACCCATGAGCATAAGGCTCCACAACTTCAAGAGAAAAGTAAAGCTCTCTTAAAACATTCTTAATAAGAGCCATGCCTGCAGATTTAATTGGTCTTGAAATACTTGCCTTTCCTTTTTCTCCAGCTGTTAAGATTCTCAAGATCTTCGAATTTTGTCTTATTTTAAGTGTCTGGATCACCACAGTAAAGACCTTAATCCATGAACAGCACACTCACAGAGCTCTAAAAGACAGTTCGTGGAATTACACTGTCTACCGTTCTAATGCCCACACAGCTTTTGGGAGCTGCAGCACCTCTGTACTGCGATCATTTCTTGCAAAGATGTCCCAAAGCCAAAACAGAAAGAAAAAAAGCAACATATTTGGCATCCAAAAAGAGGCTTTAAGGGAAAGTAATGATCAGGCATGACATGAGGAAAGCTCAACCTAATCACTATATCTGAAACTTAAAAAGGGTAGGACTATTAAACATTCCTCATCAGAACTTAATAATTGAAGCATTATAGAGGTATTCTATTTTTGGTGTCTATTTTCATTAGCATAAAAATGTCACGAGGAAAACATTCAAAATTTTATATATTACACTTGACACTATTACACCATTAAAAAGAAAAAGACAAAACCAAAACCCAACAAACTTCCACCTCATTTCTCACAAAATGGCTAACAATGTTGTATCATAAAGCACAGGAATTTTTTTCTTCGTGCCATTACACTAACTTGTTTTTTGCATTTTAAGTCACCTAGAAACAACGCTATGTCACATACATTAGATCATACAGTTTACATTTAACCCATTTGTTATGCCTCTTCAGATGAGCAGAGGCACTGATCTCAAAAGCGTATGACACACAAGAATTCACACCTATATGAAAAAAAAGGTAAGGGCAAGAAGAACAAACCCCCCCTGATAGAAACCTTTATTTTTTTGGCCCAAGTCAAAACCAAACACTTGAGGTTTCACTGCTCAGTCGCCAAATGTTTTTGAGCTAAGCTATAACCATGGTCTCTAGCTGTAGAAATGGCTATATTTGAAAAGCAAGGCTCCAAGTTCTCTTGCCTCTGAGGACCCAAAGCACTACTTACAGTTATACTACTACTTCTTCTAAATGACATATCTTTTACATGCTTTGGAACTGAAGCAGTTCTTAGTATTTTAAGGTAGGCTTCTAGTGGATTAACAAAGCAAAAAGGCCTGCCCATTTTGTTCCTATCTGACCAAACAATCTCATTTAGACTATTTGTTTCTTCTTGTCTCAGCCACTGATAATCTTAAACTGCAAGCAATAACTGATTTTGCTTCTACCAGCTCTGTAAGTACCAAAAGTTAGCCAAGAAAGGCAGCTTCCCTCTGCTTTTATCACTAAACACTAGCCTTGGGTAACAAGCTCTCAGTCTACCTTCTATGAATTTGAGTGAAAAGACAGGATACAACATGATCTTCTATATAATTATTTTCCCCTTCTGTTTTAACCTGAAAGTGCTATCAAGATCATTCCTCAGAAGCACTTTGCTCAACAGGAAATAGTCAAAAAATGATACACAGTGCAGTGAATACACTGCAGTTCATGTAATAAACGAAACACATAACTCTCTTGTGGTTTACCTTCAGAACAGCAGTAACACATCTAACTTCACAGCACCCGATAAGCTCATCTTGTCATCGACAGCTTTCGGTGTGATACATACATCAAAATTCAGATGAAATCCTCACTGCCCCTCAACAGAAAACCCCATTTACCCAGGGTTAAGACTGTAGTGCCTTGTGCCAAAACAGACCCATAGCATCAGGGTGACCTTCACTCACTGAACTGATGATTTTTAAAGGTACAGCTACAAACAAAAGCTAGTAAAGATGGCAAACCTAGAACTACCCACTCACACTGCAGAATACTGTAACTGGTCTGGTTATTACATTCCTGCACTTTAGAATTAATCTTGCTTTTCGTTCGCAAATGCAAGGCCATGGGTGGGGTTTTTCCTTATATTACCCTTTTTTGTCTGGGTTTTAGGGATTTTCTTGATAAAAACAAGACATTAAATTAACTTACACTTTACAGAAAGCAACAAAACATATTACCTGGTATCCAGATTCTAATCTTCGTGAAGATTCTCTTGCACTATATGCACCAGCTAAACTGTTTCCAGTCAATGCTCTAGATCCTAGTGGAGAGCTGGAGGCCTGAACAGATATCCTTCGAGGAATTCTTGAGGGTTTTGACTCCATTCTTTGCATTCTGCATAAGGACACGCTTATTTTTTCTTTAAGGAGCAGGGACCTACATGAAAAACACACACTAGTCATTCTGAGTGTATCACAAATATGACTCACACATACAAATATTTACACAGCACTGTGGTCTGACTGTGCATGAGTAAGATGGGGAAATGACTTCTTACCCTAGTTTTTGTAACCCCTTCTTTACATGTCCTCTCCATTCCATATTAGAAAACTAGAAACATAGCCCCTTTTGCTATTCTTAAGATTCTTGCTATTGTACTACAAGTAGAACTCCCTTAAGAACTCTGCAGCACTAGTATTAACAGAAAACGAGCCAGGAGCCAGGGAAAAGAGTCCTCGGATTTCCTAAATTCATACATTACTTTTCTGCTAGTGAACCACATCTCAACACTTGCAGGAACTACACTCAGACTTATCCTTCAGTCAGAACTATGAAGCTTCACTCTCCCATGAAAAAAATAAATTTCCTGTCTCGCTGCCTCAGACAAATATTTAGCTTCTCCAAAGACAACTCCCATGAAAATTAATGTACACAAAAGAGCACATGATCTCTCACATACACATATATAAATTTACCTTTGTCACTGAGTGTTTATTTGCTCTTTTGGTATTTCTAGGCATTTCAAAAGAAATGCTGATGCCTTTTCCACATGAGAAGTGATCCTGTAGTCATTCCTGTCCCTGAAACGATATTTTGACTTAATGTTGCTCAAAGGCTCCAGAGAGATACCTAACCCTTTTAGTAACATTCCCAGATTCTTCCTCCTCAGGATAGTACAGACAGAATCAGATCATAAAAGGTATCTCTTAAGAAACTTAAGAAAACTGGGGTACCCTCACTGGTGGGGTGCAGGAAGAGTAGCACAATAACTAACAACTCTAAAACAGACAGCCAAGAACTCCAGTGCTACAAGGTATTTTGCAGAAGTGGTAAAGTGGTACCACCTGTGTGATTTAACCACTTTTAATTCTGGCCTAACCTTCTGAGAACAACTTATATCAAGGAAAAAAATGAGCAAGGCACATTTTTTTCCACATATTAGCCATGCTCACCAGTAACAGCCTGCAAAAAGCTGTTGCATCCATCCAGACATACCTTATGTCTGGCTTGTATTACAGAGAAGCATACCAGCTTCTAGACCATGCTCCAGACATTAGCAACACATTTGCCTTTGCCAGAGACATCACCAGTTAAACAAGATCAGTTCAAGAATCCAAAACTCCCACTTGCCCAACTTTGGATTAGGAACCTGAAACCATGAATTTGCTACACTTCTCAGATTACATTTAAACCCCTAAGTAAATATGGAGCAACGGTATGCAACTGGCGAAGCTGTACTGGTAAGAATGCTCTAAGCAGTGTTCCAAAGTACAGAAGAACACAGTCAATCGTGGAACTTTAAAAGAAACTCAGTAAGGACAAACCTAATAACCTAAGCTACACACTTCAAGTGGATTGTTCATGCAATAAAATGTAACAATCATACTTCTTATTTGTAACATTAGATATGACACTGTAATGATGGCTAATTCAAGATTTAGAGTAATCTGCCATAAGGTGCACTGCAAATCTAGCACTTGTCCAAAGCTGCACTGAGTGTGAAAAAGTAACTA
Organism: Patagioenas fasciata; assembly: GCF_037038585.1. NCBI lineage: Eukaryota > Metazoa > Chordata > Aves > Columbiformes > Columbidae > Patagioenas > Patagioenas fasciata. The sequence goes on from NC_092526.1 coordinate 509,043, forward strand.
TTAAAGTTGCAAACCATGAGGCTAAATGAATGTACTATACACTAGGGTATATGCTGGACAGGACAGTTGTATGTCTTGATGAGAAATGACATCCAAAACACTGCTAATCTACATTGTACCCTGATACAAAATATAAGAGACAGACACAGAATAATGAATCAGATTCTGTACCACTAAGTACTTGACAAAGAGCACCAGCGCTACCACCATCATTTTAGTTATGGATCATTCTGCCTCTGGATCACTTTGCTTCAGACAAGTGTGGAACCAGATGAATGAAAGACCACAGATAAAAGTCAGACACATACATATGTAGAACATGCAAAAGTTCTAGAAGAAGTGATGGAAGCTCCTATCAGTAGAAACTGATGTCTGGACGAAGAGAAGGAAGAGACGGAAGTGTAAGAATTTATAACAATGTCAAGACTAGAGATAATTTAATACTAATCACCAGCCACAGGACAAAATAATGAGCATTCTGATAGGAAAAGACAGGGCAGAACACCCTGTGGACACCAGAGCCAATTATCTCTAGAAGCTGAAATGGAGTCCAAGATTAGCAAATCACTTCTACAAACATACATAAAAAGGCACAAGACTCCTCCAGCGTTAATTCCAAGAGGACACTCTTATCAATCATCTTAATCTTGTAAATTAGCACCGGTTGTGATTTCAACCTGAATATGTCAGGATGATCCTATCTACATAGTATTTTCTTTCTCTAAGTGAAGAAATACTGCAGAAGCTATACACAAAAAATGCCCTAATAAACAAACTAAAGGCAGCATGTTAGAAAATACAAAATTTAGTGTCGGTTTACACATACAAATTATGATTAATTTCTGCAGTCATGGCCTCAGCCAGCAAACAAGAAGGATCTGCTATCATGATGAGTCAGAGTTGTATAAAAACAGGCATCTGACAAGACGAACACTGCCTTGTTCGATGCAGAGGCGGAAAGGTACCCAAAAAAGGCTTTACTGGCCTAGGCAAATAACTTCTGCTCAAGGAAACTGGATTTTATCTTTGCCTTTCGATAAAGATTCAGCGTCGTGAAGCATGTAATTCAGATTAATGATTAAAAAAAAAAAAAAAAAGCTACACAAGAGCTCTTCAACTTCTGGGCATCCATCATAAAAGCTACCTGCAATCCAACTACCAGAAATCATGAAAGCATGTACGTGCAACTGAAGCAAATGGAGCCATGACTTGAATATATTAAATAGATAAAACCAGATACTAGGTATCACAACTTTGGTAATCAACACTAGTAAGGATCTTCTGGTTTGTGTTTTGTTGGGTTCTTTTGTGTTCAGAGTTTTCTGAAAACCATTTTAAGCACTGCACCTCTGAAGCTTGAGAGCTGTCTTCATAGCTGGCTTGAACACACACAACAGACACATAAGGCTAATGCTGATCACAGCAACACAAGGAGGTGGCCAAGGTGAACACACTATCAGAGAAGGCAGGACAGAATGGGACAGTGGTCCCACAATTTAAAAAGAAGTCATATTATTAAAGCCACAACAATACTTTTCTGCAAGAGGAATATTGTGTTTTTATAGATATTTTGGAATGAGAATGGTTCCCTTTTACAGTATCAGCATCTTAAGGGTTTTTTTGAACGAGCACAAAGACACTTAAATTAAAACCTTGAACATCTTTTTTTACCCACACTGGAGTTCAACAAATCCCAAGTGGTAATTAACATGCTGTAATGAGTTCTACAATGACAAAGTAGTCACCTCAATTTTCACAGAAGGTAGTGAGGCCAAAAAAAACCCTGAAATTACTTCTCTGAGGAACAAATACAAAAAAAAAAAAAAAAAAAAAAAAAAAAATCACTCTTCTCAAAGCAATGTATTTCTTCAGCTCACGTCATGTTACACAACTTAGCAAACCTTCATGGCAAAATCCTGGAATAATCTACTGGAATAACGGATACCTGTCATACCTCTCGAGTTGGAAGAAACCAAGTTCTGAAATAAAACTTTAAATTCCAAGTTGTACCTGGGAAACAGATGACCAGCTTGTAAGGAGAGGTGGGGCTGAACAGCCTATTTTGAGTACACAGCTCAAGTGTCCTGCCCTTCTTGATCTGTCACCCCTCCAACTACATTATAAAAGACCAACTAGACCTAACATAGCCACGGGATAGAGACAACAGATACAAGAAATTTTTACGGGAAAGCAGTGTAATCTCAAAAGGTAAAAATAACACAAACAGCAAACACTGCAAATAAAAACCTCTCCTCCTCTCTTCTGCCCTGAACCAACTTCCACGCTTTCTGCAAACAGCTCAAGGTATCCTCAATCACAGAGAACCACATGCTTCGCTCCCAGCTCCTAAATTCACTTTTCTACCTTGGAACTACGTGGTGACACTCCTACTTAAGACTCGAGCTTTTATGACTGCAAGTTTTTGTACAGTTTGATATACATCTGTTCATTTCTCCCAAGAAACATGTGATCACGAATCTTCCTCAGTGTTTACTCACAAGCAATGTTTTTATGACAAACAAGATGGAGTTCAGGAACAATTATCTCAGTTTTCACAATTATTTGTTCAGGCTATTTTTTCAACCTTCAGCCAAGAAAGACTGACCAAAAACTCCGCAGCCTCTCGGGAGTCCCATGAGCGAGAACAGTATTTACCGACGTCGACCATTCGCTGCAGCAGCCGTTGCAGGACGCAGGGCTGCTGTTCGAGACGGGAGCTGCGGGCTCCGTGCAGCGGGTGTTCCGCGGGGCCGCTGAAAAGGGCACTACCACCGGCTGGCATGGAGAGGCCCGGCCCGCCGGGCCCCGGCCCGGAGGTCCCGGCCGCAGCCGCGCCCTGGCCAACGCCGACCCGGGGCTCGCGTCAGGCTGCGAGTCAGCGCCGAGCGCTCGGCCCGGCCCCGCGGGGCAGAGGACCCCCAGAGGGAGGACCGGAGCACGGGTGTCGCGCTGCTCCGCTGCGGGGAAGGCGAGTGGCCCTCGGGGGCCTGGCGGAGGAGCCGGGCGCCAGCCCAGACAAAATGGTTCCCCCGGCCCTGGCGCGGAGCCGCCGGCCCCGCACACAGGCGCCAGCTGGGCCGTATGGGGACACCTGCCCCTCCCCGGTACTCACTGCCGCGGCACAGCCCTCAGGACGCCGACACGCAGAAGCGGAGGATCCCCCGAAGGGCCCAGCCGGGCCGCCCCACCGGCTGACACGCCACGGCCACCGCCGCTCCCTGCAGCACAATGGCGACCGCGCGGAGACTGCGCGGCTGTCAATCACCGCCCGCACCCCGCCCACGCGCAGCTCTCGCGAGAGCTACGGCGGGAGCAGCCGGGGGGTGGGGCCGCGGGGCGGGGTGAGGGTGCGGGCGGGCCCGCGGGGGCGCGGCGGCGGCAGCGGGGCGCACGGGTGAGGTTCGGCGGCGCTGCCCTCGGCTGTTGGCAATTGAAAACACGCTCCGCAAACTGCAGGCTGTGTGGAAACCCTTCGTGTTAAAGACAGGATTTCTTTTTGTGGAGAAACATCCCAAAAGCCACAGTTTGAATCGGCTTGCATATTCAACGTTCAGCCTTAAAACTGCAAGCCGAGGATTTGAGTCTGCTCCTTATGCTACGTATTCCCGTTTCAATGTTGTTTATAAATGACTCGCTGCCTCTCGTGAGCCTGGGTTTGATTTCAGCTCCCTGGATGAGGAGGCTGGAGAAAGCCTCCCCAACTACAAAGTGACGGAAATGCCATGTGTTTTAATTGTGTTCAGACTTCAGCTTCATCCTCCTGAATTGGCTTTGGCAGACATTTGTACTTGAGGGGAACATTTTGCATGACTTTATGAAAGCAGGAGATGATCTTATCAAACACTGAGAATGCCAAGCCTTCACAAAACCTGTCAGTCCTGAGCAAGTCCTGGTTCCAGCGTCCCTGCCCACTACAGAAGATGGCACAGAGCTGACGCTGCTGTGTGTTCTGAACCAGGCTCTGAAGAAGACGTGTTGTTACTATGGAGTGTGGGCTTCTGGCACTGCAGTCACAAATCTCAGTATTTCACTGATTCAATATCCATCTGTCACCAGTCTACAGCAGGGCTTTCCCGAATCCCAATATTATGAGTGTCCTCAATTGCATTGTTGCAATTCAGATAAAGTGGTGTGCAGTAGTACCAGGCTGCTCATTCTTTAAGGGAAGCAAAAAACAAAAACAAAACCCAGAAAACATGACCAGACACCCTGGCACAGGGCTACAACACACAGAAATTCAATGCATGCGTGCCTAATAGCTCTGACAGATCCGGGACATGTGTAGGACCAGCCAGGCTGGTTAGAAACTGGCAAGGTGGCATCCCTAAATAATAGGGCAGTCCTATGTTTAGCAATATCCTTCGCTCTGCTTCTCATTTATGCTTTTAAATGTGTTTTTCCATATGTTTAGATTGTGACAGGGTTTGTTCACCAATTCTCGTTCATAGAGAAATGTTGGGCAAAGTATCAGCAAGTTGGAGACAAAGGACTGGGAACAGCTGTAAGTAGAGAGAGAAGCAATCAAACAAAAACTGATAGGAGAGAAAGGCTGCTGGGTTTTTTTGCTGATGGGCATGTTGCCTTTCACCAGAATGCCTGAAGCAATGCTTATTGGCCATGGAAAAATCTTGCCTCTAGCAGCCAGAAGCAGGCTGCTGCCCCTGCCAGGACCACTTATTTGGCATCTCTGTCTGTGGGGACGGAGGACAGCGGGGAGCTGACCTCATGAATCATTCCAGCAGTAGCAACTACCTTTTTTCCTGGTTAGCAAACAAGAACACTTCTAGAAAGAGTTAGATCTGTGTTAAATTCAACACTTAAAGGAGGCATTCTGTCTTATAGTCATGCACAGATCAGCTGTAATGCATAGATCAAGCGAACTCACTGTGAATGTAGCACGGAGCGTACAGCCTTTCTCAGCCACAGCAGATCGCGGCCACCACCAAGTCAGTCTGTTATGCTTTATTTTTAACAGCGAGTTAGAAGGTGAGTAGGGTAAGCTCTATCCAACACAAAACCTCAGAGCTCTTTGAGTCAGTATCACTGTCATCAGAAGAGGATTTACTGGGGTTGCTCAGAAAGTTGTGATACCATTCCATTCATTAGCCCTGTTCCATACAATGCGCCATCTGTATTACTTGAGGGCTGATGCAATATCCCTTTCATTAGCCATCTATGAGCCATTTGTTGGCCATACTCTTGTCACAACTTTGTTCCTCTTCTTAAAATATAAAAAACGATGCTATCACCTGAGCTCATAGGCTTGCATATTTTCTGTAATCTGCATAATGGATCGAAGATCTATCCTGTGATATTGCATAAGTAAATTAGTTCCATTACAAATATAGAAAATTAGGAAAGCTTAAGGTATAATGACCAATATCACCACATTGCACAAAGACTGCTCTGCATTGTGAATCATTGCTAAAACGACATAATCTAATGAGCCTGAAATAGAGTTTGGGATTTGCCTTAAGGAAAACGTCCAAATGTTGAGTGATAACAGCTGAAGTAACGAAAGCCTGTGTAATAACGTGCTTGTAAATGGCAGAGCAGCAGGTTTAGAGTACATCTGCTTCATCATGCCATAACCACAGCAAGAATATGGAAATAGATTCAAGTCAGAGTTACTATCCCTGACTCTTCGTTCTTACACCCTCTGACAGAAATTGTCCACAAATGACTGAAATTTTATAGAGTCTGTCCTTAGCTTCAGCAGATCGTTGTCTGAAATTTTAAGATAAACTGAAACTGACATTTAGTTGTCAAGTTTTAATCTACCCATGTTGGTAAGTCATACTTAAGTAAAATTAATTTCTAATACCCATCCGGAGATAGACACTTTCCAAAGAGTTTTCATAACATTTCTGACCAGACTTCAAGAATTTTATTAGAGAGCACCAGTTCGTGGTTTGGTTTGTTTTTTTAAAAGAAGTTTAGATTGCATCTGGAATATTAATTTGTATGAAGAACTTCAGGCAATATCATAACAATTTTTACCCTCTCCTTTCAGTGAGAAATGGCAGCAAGAAGGTCTATGGTAAACGCTACACAGAAAGGTTTCTGAGGGTGGACAGTGGAGCAGAAAGGTGCCCTCTGAGGACAAATCCAAATCACAGCCCACAGCTGAACAAACCTGGGAAGCGCAGTGGCTGCGAAAGGCTCATTCCAACCACCCAAACTGAAAGCACACAGTAGGAAAATGGAAAAAAAATAAACAAAAATGGTCATAGACACAAAATAATTTAGAACAGATAAAGCCTTAAAGAAACTACTGTAATAATACCAGCCAGAAACACTTCATAATTATTATAGAAAGAAATTATTTATCAAATATATATGTTCAGCCTTTACAATGCAGGCATCTTGAACATAGTAATTTTTTGAGGCAAGGTCAAAATCACTGCTCTTAAACTTTTTTGGTATAAGAAACTAGTTTAAATAAAAACTAATTTTTATACAGGAAGCTTTGAAATGGAAAGACTTTCAAACTTTACCTAAATCAAACAAATCTTCCATCTTCCTGCCCAGGATACTGTCTTGAGTTAGGGACAGTGCTTGCAGATTTGAGAAACCTGATCTCTGCGGGTTCAGTTAATTTATATCGATTAACCCTGCCCAGAGCAGTGGAAATTACTCCTTTGAAGATTAAAATGTCTTTGCTTATTGCCATTTAGGATGAAAATTTTGCTACTGACAACTTAGTAAAACTTGGATATCTTAAAGATATCTTTCTCTGTGCCTACGTTATAAGAATCAAACAATTGCACAAAGCCAACAGATATATTTTATACATATATATATATACATAAAATGGGGTTAAGAAGATTTTTAACAAGAAGAACAGCAATATAAATGTTATTGAAATTGATCTGAGCTCTCTTACTGGGGACAGTGTGTAGCTAGGGTGGGGAGTACAGTATGTTTTACCACTGCGTTGATGAGAATGGATTGGAATCCAAGAACAACATAATTATTGTTGTTGTGTTGTTGTGACTAATTTAATGTTAAAGCAGAGAAGGAAGTGGGAGGGGCAAAGCGTCAGGAATTGTTAGTGGCACGTACACACAACAAGGGGATCTTTGTCCTTTTCCAGTAACTGAAGCTGAGTTCTCTCTCTCTCCCTCTCAAAATAGCTACTTGAATTTATCTATCTATTTATTTATTTATTTTCCTTAAGGTAGAGTATGTCCATCATTTTTATGGGTAGTGAAAAGTGACTATGATTAAAACAGAAGACATTTCCAACCTATGGCTGAAAAGATCAATATCCCTTTCTTGAGGTTCAACCAAGAAAAAGTCAAAATGAACAACTGTGTTTTGCTGTGCACTTAATAAGACCAGAGTAAATATCTTCTTCTTGTGCCTAACACAAATGAGAAAATAAATATCAAGAGGACTTGACTAATAAATCAAATGTGGGATTAGGAACGTAATCCTAGCTTATACGGTTATCATAGAATCATAGAAGGAACCCCATCAGACCCCATCGACCTGTAGGGATGTAGCTGGATTGGCAGATCCCGCACAAGTTCTGGGTTGATGGGGAGTTCATTGTTCACACAGCCGCGGTTCTCTAGCCCAGGGCTGTGGGAGCCCCGAGTCCATCTTCGGTGTTGAAGATCGAGGTGAAGGAAGCATTAAACATCTCGGCTTTGTCTACGTCTCTGTTTATGAGGTGACAATGCTCACCAAGTAAAGGGCCAATGTTATTTCTGGTTTGCCTTTTGCCGTTAACATATTTTAAAAAACCCTTTTTATTGTCCCTCACGGTACTGGCCAGCTTCAACTCTAAGTGAGCTTTGGTCGCGTGTGTTGAGCAGGATCTTCGTAGTCCTCCCATGACAGCTGACCTTGCTTTCACTGGCCATGTAATTTATTTTTCCACCACAGTTCAAGATCCCTGCTCGGCCAAGCCAGCTTTCTGCCTCGCCTGCTTGGCTTTCAGCGTTTTGGAATTGCCTGGTCCTGTGCTTTTAGTAGGTGGTACTTAAAAAACAACCAACAGTGATGGACCCCAACACCTTCAAAAGCTTCTTTCCAGGGAACCTTACTGAGCAGTTCTCTGAGCAACCTGAGGTCTGTTCTCCTCATGTCTAGTGTTCAGGTCTTGCTGACAGTTTTCCTCCCATTAGCAAAGATTTTAAACCCGACTGTGTCGTGGTCACTGTGGAGACAAGGACAAGGGCAGGTTAGTTCCTTAAAGGCTTAGTTCCTTAAAGAATCACTCATCAGTGTTGTCATCCTGGTTGGGTGGCCTGCGGTAGACACGCACAATGACATGCGCTTCATTTGTCTGACCCTTAATCCTTGCCCAGAGGTTCTCAACTTTGCCATCGCCAGCTGCCATCTCCACTCACTACATGTACCTGAAGTGTATTTCACCTGTGGAAAAGCTGCTCAACTATTCCCTGGCTGCCTGACTTCTGCTCTACAGTTCAGATGTGGGAGATGAACTAATGTAATTGTTTAAAAACATACAATTATTGATTTAAAACAGAAGGGCATGTACATTAATAGAACAAAGGCCTAGTTTGAGTTTACCTGATAATGAGTGATTTGCACTAAAGAACCAAACCGTATTCTCTATTGTGTCCATTTTATACCAGCTTAAGAAATTGAAAGAGGAAACAAAAGGATTTTGTTTTGACCGAGGATGGGGAGCCACCAGCCAGCAGACGGGAAGGGGGAAGAGAGAAGATGAGGCCATGCTTCTGCTTTTGGTGTGAGGTATTCTTGGAGATTTCCATCAGGGAGGCCCCCATGGGCAGCACTTCTTCACCTTTGCCTCTCAGAGACAGCGTAGACGGTAGACATAGACATAGACAACATAGACAATGCTGGAGACAGATCGGGGAGTAAAGATGCTCCTTCACTCCACCTGAGGCGTTTCCGTTGCCTGTCCTTGAGTTTATTGCTGATGTGATGATAAACACTGCCAGTGTTGTATAGACTGTGAGACTGGACGCTCACAGTGTTTGTAGAAGAGACACCGAATACCAGACTCACAGCCCAGAGCTACACGTTGAAAACAGGCAGGAAAACACATCTTCAGTCTTCATTTCTATGACTGTTTATTTTATCCTCACAGACACAGACTGATGCTGCAACGGGCCTTTTCCTTCTCAGGTGCCATTAAGGGCCAAGGAATAACATAACCGGTTTTAATGTTTTGTGTCTTTTTTTCTACAGGCAAGTTACCTGAAGCAGAATTCTGTGCTCGTCTGATTTGAATGAGCTGGGGGGATCTCAGACAGCACAGGGTAGTTCCAGCCGTGCACTCCTGTGTGCAGGGTGCACCCCATGGGCAGGTCCGGCCTTTCTTTGTGTGCTGAATCACACCAAGTTGGTCTGACCTCCATAAAAAGAAATGTCAGTGAGAGGGAGCTGGGTGGAGTGTGTTTGTGTGGGGAATGGAGAGGACATTTATAAATAAGAGTCATGGGCGTTAATACTTAGTTGACTAATGAAGGGGAAATAGTAAGGGGCAGCATACCTGTGCAATTGCATTCCACATTGCCTACCATGACTGGTACAGGCCAGTATGCTTTGCATGTGAGCAGAGCTATGCTTTCGTCTGTGTCTGAAAAGGAGTATGTCATGGTTTAACCCCAGCCAGCAACCAGGACCACACAGTTGCTCATACAATACGCCCCCGAAGTGGTATGGGGGAGAGCACCAAAAGGGGAAAACAAACCACTCGTGTGTTAAGAACACTTTAATAGGGCAGCAAAGGAAGACATAATAATAATAGCAATAACAGCAACAGACTCTACAAAACAAGTGATAAACAACGCTCACCTACCGTGACACCAATAGCACACCCATTCCCAAGCCGTATTTGCCTCCAGGCAACTCTAGTTTATCTGCCGAGGATGATGTCTCGCGGTCAGGAATACCTGATGGCCAGCTTGGGTCAGCTGTCCTGGCTTTGCTCCTTCCCAGTTTCCTGTGCGCCTGGTGAAGTGTGGGAAGCTGAAAAGTCCTCGATTATCTAGCAACAACCAAAACATCAGTGTATTGTCAACATTCTTCTCATACTAAATCGAAAACACAGCACTATACCTGCTACTAGAAAGAAAATCAACTCTATCAGCAGAAAACAGGACAGATTACGACTTCAAAAAAATACAGCACGTGTCCTAGCCCTGGCACAACTGAGCATAGCATGCTGCAGGGCCGAGCCGATCGTTTTGAACAAAGCCAGCACCCAGCATATGTTCCGACATGCAGACTGTGATCAGGGACTTAGTACCAGTCTGACAGGGTCTGTTCTGCACAGGGTCCCAGGTAAGGATGTGGTCTTGCAAGGAGTGCTGCCAGCCTGTATGAGCATTATCTCTGGATCTTGTTCTATGTTCTATGTTCAGGGTTAACCCACCAGATAGAAACTGCTGGAAACAAGATACTGGCCTGGGTATGCTAATTTTCTGACCCTGTATAGGTGGACTTGTGTGTTTACTCACATTCTTTGAATGTCCTATAAGTGCAAAAGGTGTCAAACTAAATCTCTCTCAGTTACTGAGTTGATCCTTTCTTGCGGTGTGAGTTTGATAGCCCTACTGGCAAGATGACTCTACATCACTCTGAGGAGACATCTCTTAATTAGACCAGACAGTTGATTGACAGAAAGAGATTTAGAGGAAAATGACACGTAGCTGTCACACAGCAAATATCTTTACTATTTCCGCTGTGTCTGTGGTTATACGGTCATTGGAGATTTCGGTACAGCAGGCTGAAAACACCGAGCTGTGGAACAATCTCGTGATACGGTGAACTCAAAACTAATTTTGCTCGGGTTCATTTCTAGAAACATTTAGGTGCTGAAGTGGAATTTAATTTCGTAGTTCTGGGAGTAGGGCTCAGAAAAGCTAAAACAAAACAACAAAAGCAGTTAACCTCTTTTGTGTCTGCCTGTAGGTGACATGTTTTTTCCACTGGCATTTTGTGGGCACTTGCTATTTTGCCAACGTAAGTACCTAAAGACATTGCCATGGATGGACAAAGTCTTTTTGCATGCACAAAACAGGCATCTGTAGGACTTCTAATGACAGATTTGATAGCATGCCTAGAACACAGACAACACATTCAGCATAGAGCACACCAGCAGTCTGATTCAGCTGGAGGCAGAGGCTGCATCTCCACTGCTTTACAAAACAGCCACACGATTAGCTGACTTAATTACTGCTCCGCATGTGCCCCTAAATAAACCTGAATCTTCCTGCCTGGAAGGACCGAACCTGAAATCAGAATCTACAGTTAGTGATATATGGCTGTTTCATTTAAGGTCAGCTTACATGAAATTAGGCAAGTTTGAAACAAATTAATTGGATTATTTCCTTCCTGATGCCGTATCTAAAACCATTGGGTGTCTCACATGCAGCATCTTGCATAAAAAGGGATTAATTTTTGATCGTACTGCTTTGATCCAGAGAAGGTGAATTTATAGAATTTACATGTGTTAATTTCTGTTCAGTTATCGTAGTGCATGTAGCTCTTATCCACATGCACAAAGGAAGCTGTTAATGCCCTTTCCTTCCTTCTTTTCACGCGCAGTCTCGAAGTCCACGTGTTGTCCTCTCCCGCACGCCGAGCACAGGTGTGACCTGGCGGCTTCAGGAAGCTCTGCGCTGTGCCCGAGCGGCGTGGGCAGGGGACAGCAGGGACAGCAGGGACAGGAGGGACAGCAGGGACAGCAGGGACAGGAGGGACAGCAGGGACAGCAGGGACACTTGCGATGCGGCAGCGGGTGAGCAGCACTTTCCCGCCCGACAAAGCCATTGTCCCGGGGCTTTGGCCAAAGTCTCAGGAGAAGCCTGCAGCCCTTGCTGAACACAGGGCCCATTGCTCTCCTCGTGTTCCGCCGGGACACATGCCAGTGACTCGGAGGGCTGCGCTCTTCATCCTGGAAGTTAGGGCCGAATATTCAGGAATAATTAAATACAGGCTTCTCTTATTTCACACTCATCTGAACTTTATATTTATAACTTGCTTTTTTAGGAAAATAACAACGTCTTTGTTTCCCCTAGCTTTGAGTAATTTATTTCTGTTTCTTTCTTCCTCTTACATGTCAAATACAATATAAAAATCTTCCATTTAGGTGTTTTGTACATTTTTTGGTTTTGTAAATAATAAATTGGTTTTATCCAAACTCTGTGGCCTGAGTAACAAATATATAACATCACATTCATAAGATAGAATAAGAAAAATTAGATCTTACATTTTAAATCATATTCTCCATATTGTTATTTAGCACTTTTTAACCTTTTCATTATTGGAGCTTGAGATTACTAATACATCTGCTCTTTCCTAAAGTAGTCAAGGGAGGGTTTGGGCACCAGCTGTGAAAATGAGAAATGATCACCGCTGGAAGTATCTGCTTTCGTTGTAAATGTCTGCTGCGTGGATGGGAATCACTAAAGTGTTAGTGAAACAATCAGTTTTGAAACCACTGTTATATTATTCTTATTGTTAACATAAAACCCGTCAGTATTTTGACTGCTGGTTCAACTGTACTTGGCAGAAAGTCATAGAAAGAAATTGCATGTCAGACTATTAACATTTTCACTTCTCATTAACCATGTAAAGAAAAAAATCTAAAAATGCAACCAGTAAAATTTACTCCTAAAACAACGAAATGTGGGAGAAAAGGCTTTTGCAATGAGGACGGCTCTCACACGCTGAATAGCAGTTGGCAGAAGGCTATTTAGAAGGGTTTTGTGTGAATGCTATTTTGAACAAAACGTGGAATTTAAACCATTGTTAAATGCAGATAAAGGTCAGAGATCACGATCTCCAGAAATGATCGTTTGCAATATTTCTAACTTCCTTTATGTGCAAGACAAAAAAGTAGACAAATCACTGCAAAATAAGGTTTTCTAGGCAACCGGGAGGAATTTCCTGCTCCTCACGAAGCGCAGCACGCAGCCGGGTTCGCGGCTCAGGTGCTGCCGGGAGGGAGCTGCAGAGCGTCCGACCTGCGGCGCCGGCTCTGGGAACGGCACGGCCCGGCGCTTGCTCTAGAAGGGTCCCCTTTGTTGCTGAAGCTCCTTCTGGTGCGTCCATACTTAGGACTGGTAAACTCCGTTTTCAGCTATAACCATTTCCAGATGTAAGCGATGTTACAGAAAATGCAGTTAATACATTTACTTTTATTATAAAATGTGTGTAACACACTGTTGTAGGAATGGAATAACACTTACCATAGTATATTTACCATCTTATCTGTTAAACAATGAACATATATATTATGTTTTGCCTTTTTTTGTGGTTTATTTTTCATATATTCTCCGAGGAATCACAGGTATGTGTTTTGGGTTTGACCTGTGCAGATATTGAGACCTTATCATGCTCCTCACAGTCTAGTAAAAACTAGTAGTGCCTCTAGTATCTGCTAGTGGAGTGATTGCTGATATATCGGAATTGGTCCTACAGAATTCACTCAAATAAACAAGCTTTGTATATGCAACTGGTAAGTTAATATTAAGCTTATATTTACAGATATTACTGACACCCTCACTGTAACAGCCAGTGACATTTATACTTAGATCTCTGGCAGCTGCCCTTACCTGCTACCTGGGTTATGGAACTTCTCACAAACCATGGAAGTTTCCAAGTCATAAATGTTTGTAATGCCCGAGGTTAAGAGTAGCAAATTATACAATTCTATTGATACAGAGATAGCGGCTGTACCAGCAGTGTGTTCCTAAGTTTGCAATAGGAATGTGGGCTTGTACATTGTTGCCACATATTAAAAGTATGTTTTATAATCTATTGAAAGCATACTGATTGTCTCTGGAAACAATTTGGCTATATATTTCTGGTTTGGAAATGCAGTGTTGTTTTTACTCACTGATCACTTTGGCATCTTGCCACTCTTCCTGACTAACTACAGTCATGTTTTATCTTGCAAAGACTGAGAAGCCTATGGTCAGGTTGCTTGTATAATGTATAGTGCATTTCTCTTTTCCAGGGAGACCTGTGCAAAATTAGAAAGTGGTTTAATTTCCAAGTGTACATAGTCTAAATGTTTTTGTATAAATGCACCAAAGCTTAGTCCTAATTAATATCCACCTGATATATTTATGATCAACAAAAATATAACCCATGATTCCAAGCCATCTTAAATGTTTTCAAAGAGGCGTTTATCCAAAGAAAGTCAAACTGCATAGGATTAACTTACAATAGCGATGATAATTTAAATATGTTTTTAAACAGAAAAGTGTACCTAAGAAGAACTTAATGTATGGGCATGCCTGGAAACGCAAACATTTCTGCTTATATTGCTTGCCTGTAGAGCACCCGGTACATGTATTACTTAGTAATTAAGACCAATTGCATCTATTGGTAGCACCACTAACATGGCTTATTTTGGGTTTCAGTGAAGACAGAATTCCTCATGCAAGCAGTTTCAGAATACATATGGTTTAGTACAGGGCTATTATACCCTTTTTTCATCTCTGTTATAGCAAATTGGAATTCTATTTCACATTTCCTTCACATGAAGCTCCCTACGCCTGCAATGACATGAATCAAAATATGCAGAAGATGATTTTTTATTCCCCAGAAGTCCAGTTTTGTGCCAGTGGAGCTTTTCTGGTTTTAAGGCAGCTGTACAATAAGACAATTGCAGAATGCAAACTTGGTTTAGCCCCTCATGCCAAGAAAGGTCTAGAGGTGCTGGAGCGAGTGGAGAGAAGGGACCAGAGCTGGTGAGGGGCTGGAGCACAAGTGTGATGGGAGCGGCTGAGGGAGCTGGGGGGTTCAGCTGGAGAACAGGAGCTGAGGGGAGACCTTCTGATCTCTGAACTGCCTGAAAGGAGCTTGGAGCCAGGGGGGTCGGGCTCTGCTCCCCAGGAACAAGCGCCAGGAGCAGAGGAAACGGCCTCAAGTTGCACCAGGGGAGGTTGAGGTTGGATCTGGGAACAATTTCTTCCCCAAAGGGCTGTGGGGCATTGGAACAGGCTGCCCAGGGCAGTGCTGGAGTCACCATCCCTGGAGGGCTGGACAGACGGACATGAGGTTCTCAGGACATGGGGCAGTGCCAGGGGTGGGTTATGGACGGACTCGATGTTCTTGAGGGTCCCTTCCAACCAAAATGATTCTGTGAGTCTATGATTCTGTGCTAACATGTTTACCCTACAATAAATAGGATCAAATCAATAGTTCATGGCAACTGATGTTGATCTATCAGCTTCCGTTTTTACCTGACACGACACTCCAGCAATTCACAGAAGCTTTCTCATAGATATTAGATCTCATTACTGAGTCATATACTTTCTGGAATCTTTCAAACATTTGCCTACATCAAGATCCTTGCAACTTCTTTGACTGAAATATATTTTGGTACAGTGAGATTCAGTGAGTTCAGAACTGATATTCAAGCGGATAAGGTTTTTGTCCTGGATTTAACCTTGGCAAATGTTTTGGCAGCCCAAATTAGAATCCCATTAGTAATACACACTGAAAAGTGTTTCCTTGTATAAAAACTTGCAATCTGTTTCCTTTGGTCACGTCTCCATTCGGTGATCATTTGTGCGCATGGTTTTCGTGCTCTTCCCTCCGCTCTATGTGCATAACTCCTCGCCATCTGACGAGTTATATTTTGTTTAATTAGTGACAGAAGAGTTCAGCCTGCTGCAGCTCATCGTTTTGAGATTAAATATCAAAGTGATCTTGGATAGAGTGAGGATTATTTGCTCCTGAAGTTTGTTTCAGACCTAGATGTGAATTTACAAGGAGTTAATTTCGAGAGCCACCTTACTTCAGTAAATATTTATGTATTGAGTGGGAAGTGAAAAAGATTTAAATATAATATGGAGAACTAAGTATCATGGTAAACAGGTCATAGTTCGCATCCTTCTCAAACTCTCATTTCACTTATTACAATGTCTTTTTCTTCTGTAGCTTCTACTTTTCTTTCTAAATGAAGTTACATATTTCTCAAATCATATTATCTCTGCAAAAATAACACAACTCAGTGTTTCGTGTCCTCTGTATCCACCCAAGAAGGAATCTAAACTCCAATAAAAATGTTATTGTGAAATGTTGCTTAATTTGTCTCTTTCTCTGAAGGCTCGATTTCAAACCAGCAAAGCCACAAAACATTTCCTTGCCAACCTATTGACTACGAGCATCTCCCTTCCTCCGGCAGCCACAGCGCGCTGGGGTCCGCTCGGGTGCCCCTCGCCGCGGCGCAGCGGTCGATCTGCTGCCTTGTGAGTACCACGGAACGCTTGCCAAGCATGTGAATCTTCCTCTGCTCTTCACCTTGATCAAACACGGAATCCCCAAATACCTTTGGGAACAAATTCATACAAACTACTATTTGCTTAATGCAGTGTCAAAAGCTTGAAATGTGATGAAGCTGACACCATCTTGTAGCTATGGATGTGTAGAACTGCATTCACCAAATATGAATGCAGTTTTGTTTTACAGAAACCTTATGACCGAATATAAAAGTGGATTAGGTGCTATAGTGCGTATTTATTTTTTTTACATATAGATATGTGTATTTCTGCCGAGCTCTTGAAGTAACATATGCAAATGCAAGGTACAAGGTCCTATGCAGAATTGCAAAATAATTAACTGACGTATCAAAGCAGCTGAATCACTTTTAAATAAGAATTTCAATGACTTTCACCTTTTTGGAGCAAAGACTTAAAAGGAAGTAAAAAAGCAAAAGGGCTGCATAGGAGAAAATACTCTGAATGTGGTAAAGGCAGACACTTTAAAGTATATCTGAATCGAAAGAACAGACCGTTACCAGAATTATTATGATGAAACACTGATGGATTTGTAATAGTGGTGTAATATGTTGGTTATTACATGTAAGTGGGGGTATAGATATACAAAAGCAAGCACTGCAGGAGCTGGGAATAAGAGTGAGTTCTACAGCTACAAGAAATTCCAGCAACAGCCACCTGGATACCGCCAGCTCATGTTAAAGCTTCTCAAGACCACACGTGTGTTGTGGTCTGGGTGCTCGGAGCTGGACACGTGTGATGGATCAAGTCAGGACGTGTCCACAGGAACAAGTTCTTGCAGCTAAACAAGATCCTGCTTGTTTGCTGAGCCATGTGCACCCTGGCAGAGGGCCCAGTCTTGGACCACAGTACCTATTAGGTGACGTATCCTAATTCAAGCCTCTTCCCTTTCAGTGTAAGCCAAATTAACCTCAAGTTTGCTATGAGTAAGGAGCACTCACAGGTAGTTAGGATAGGTCACCTGATACGCAGTTAAATTCCAGTAATTGGAGCTTCCATCTCGTTCCAGGTCCACAGGCCTGTGCAGTCACCCGTGTTCATGCAACCTGCTGATGTTCTGCTTCAAGGACCAGACCTGGCCACAGCCTTTTACTGTTCACTGTGTTACTGTCCTTAGGAGGTTCCATGGGCAGCTGAGCTCACCCAGTGGCCCATGACTATTGGTTATGTCATCTCCTTGCCTTTTCCATCTGCCCATCCCCACCTGGCCCCTCTCTTGCTCCCCCTTAGGCCCTGGATATTCACAGATCATACCCTCCTTTATACCAATTTTCCTCTGTGATTCATACACGTTTGAATTTATAGCACTAAACTGCTGAAAACAATCTTTGTTTGCAGGGGGCTGGGATTGTTTTGTTTCACTTTAATTAAGTCAAAATAATGTCACGGTAAAAGTTAAGGGCAAGAGTAAATAGCTGGGAGTTGGGAGGAAGACGAGAGCTGAATGGTATCTCCCTTTTTTCTCTGTAGTTATCTATTAAATCATCTTATGTGTCTAATAGAAACACAGCCTTAAACTCATTTCTGCGTTTAAGGCAATAATTAAAAGGGATCAGTGATCAAGTAGTGTTGCACTTAATGACAAATGGGATAAAGTGTCAGCCAGGTTATAATAAACTGAATGGATAATTTAAAACAAAGATACTGTACAACTAACTCACGAAAAAGGTTTAGAATAGAACAGCCTGTTTCACTTGGAAGGGACCATCTAGTCCAACTGCCTGACCAGTTCAGGGCTGACCAAAAGTCAGACATGGCAAGAGTATTGTCCGGATGCCTCTTAAACACTGACAGGCTTGGGGCACCAAACACCTCTCTAGGAAGCCTGTTCAGTGTTTGACCACCCTCTTTGTTAAGAAATGCTTCCTAATGTCCAATCTAAATCTCCCCTGGCACAACTTTGACCATTCCCACACATCCTGTCCCTGGATCCCAGGGACAAGAGCTCAGCACCTCCATGTCCGCTCAGCTCCTCCCGACCTGCTGCCAACCATCGCTCCATCTGCGTGTGGCCCTCGTGGGCGGCTTTGGACGTATAACATTGCCGTTCATGCTGGAACACAAACGTAAGGAAAATAAACGCAAATCCTTACAGTCAGGAACTCAGGAAACTTGCTGTGGAAGCTGAACAAGGGAACTCCAGATCATTCCTACATAATGTGAAGTCATCAGAAACACAAACTACCACTTGGATCTGTAAGAGAATCGCCCCGCTTTGTGGTCAGCTGAACCCTTGCCCAGGAGAGCTAAAAGTCAGGTTCAGTCTCCTTCTGGAGATACTCACTCATATGTTCTATGAAATGTCCTCATGTTACACTAGGGCTAGGCTGTGCATGTGAAAAAGGGAGAAGGATGGGTCCTGTCATTGGAAGCTACTATGCAGAAAAATGTTTAAAATAACTCAATAGCCATGAAACCAGGAAATAAGATTGTAGCTTTTAAAACATTATTGCCCTTACCACTAATAAGCAGACATAATAACATCGGCAAAATTGTGTGGGTTTTGTTTCACAGAAACAAATTATTCTTCTGGATGAAAACACAACTTTTACATATAGATTGTCACATCCAGGGCGTTATTTTAAAGTTAAGGGTCTATTTGGAATGTTAAAAAGGGCAAATGCATTTATGAAGGCCTCATCCTAAATCCAATTAGAAAAACTGTTTATTGCAAAGGCATGTTTTTCTTTTCCCAAATTATTGTGTTTGCTTTCTTTTCTAAGAAATACAGTTTTGTAATGCATGTATTTCTCACTCCTTAGTGACACTTCATATGTGGTCCATGAGGCTTTAGCCAACACCCTTGTGACACTTCTGTATTATCTGCAGCACGAAGCACACGTAAGCTGTAGCAACATGTTGGATCTTTTTGAATAGCTGCTGTTCTAATACAGAAAGAAAGGAAAAGAACAAATAAACCCAAACAGATGGTCTTAACTCTGGTAGCATGTGAAATAAGTAGAAGGAAACGGGACACCGTACAGTCAGAGCATATTTCTCACTAGATGGACAGCGGTCTCAGCAAAAGGTCATTATATATTTAAAGACTGAATCCTAATCCCCGTGTGCAGCAGACTGATGTAAAGACGGTTAAGATGCAAGTGCTTAAAGATTTCTACATGCAAGATTGTCTCTCTCAGGTGATCTTGGGAAATAACTTGCTTATGCACATTGCCAGTTCAGCAGATGGCACCCTTTCCCCTGAGTAACCCAAGTCCCCGTGTCCCGCCGTGCAAGGGACAGCACTCTGCTACAGGTGACCGGCTCTTTGTTTCCCGGTTTGGATACAAGGTCAAAATCCTCAGCATCTGCGATTACGTATTCCAGGTCATTATTTGCAAGAGCTAAAATATTGGCACTTGCGTACTCCTTATATCCTCATTCAGGAAGTATGAGCCTCTATCTGACTCTTTGCAGTTTCAGATTTAACACTACTGCCCTTTGGTTTAAATGGTCTGTAATGTGGCCGTCTATCGTCAAACAGATGTTGAGTTCCACTCTGAGAAAGGGTGCAGTTGTCACTGAGTGACAGGACCCCTATACACAGTTTGCATCCTGGTTTGTTACGCTGTGGTCACAAAATATCTTGACTCTTCAGGATGGAAATTGCTAAATATCTGTAAAATAATTACTGCTGTGATAGCGATACTGCAAACCTTGGGTAAATAAAATGCATTTAGTTTTTAATTGAATTTTCAAGTATTAAAATAAGAAGAACATGGCAAGAAAAAAAGGAGGGAGTTCTAAACGTACAGGCTGCGAACTACATAAATCCATTGGAGATGCGTGAGGCCGCTAGGTGGGGTTGTGAACAATTGCGCTGGTGTCATTTGTTAGATTCCTTAGATTTCACCGGAACTACACATTGCCAAAATGTAATCTCCAGCAAATAAAGCAAGCAATAATAAACTGACAAAGCAGAAATAAGGCTTCCACCATAATTTATTAACCTTAAAATACCCAATCCCATCTGTAGGTAGAACAGGTTTCTAAAGCATACTCCGTTCTCAGTGACTCTATTGTGTGATCACACATCACGATGTGCTTTCTCTTCTCTTTTTCGTATCTCAGGATCCATTTTCTTCACGATGCAGCATGTCTTTTCCTCTGTATTACAGGAGTCTATCAGCACCGGTTGGCACAGGAACACTGACTGGTGACATCGGAAACCCCACGCTGCAGTAAAAACTGACTTTTATGCACTCTTCCCATTTCTTCTTCCTGTTGTGAGGAAAACCATTCAGATGGGTAGGCCTTGCCCTGGAAAGCCACACGCTGAAGCAATTTTGTAACTGAACTCTTATTGATCAATGTATCCTAGCGATGTACAAAGAGGGGCAAGACCACACAGCAAGACAAAATGTGCCACCCCAATCCTAATACTCTCAAACTGCTTTCAATACCTTCGAGAAATTGCTTTGTTGCCAAACATTATGCTGTTTTGTTGTGTAATTTATGCGTCCATTTTGAATGTAAAGGGAGAAGGACAAGGTCACTTATTACACCACTGAAAAGGCTGAGTGTATATGCTGGGGATAAGTAATCTTCTTTAATTTTTGAGCATAACCGTCGCATCTTTTAATAAATTTACTCCCTTTCTTTGTTTCCCTTGCAAATGAGACTTGCATCCATGTAACTGCATGCAAAACCACCAACCTTGTTTGTTTTTACGTCATTATCAATGTTGAAGATTCTTTTTATAATACGTCAGAGACTTTCTATTCAGTTACAATCATAAAGGCTGATGTTATTTTCTTCTTGCTTCTGGGTCTCCATCAATTGGGTGTTGGTCTGTTTTGAAGCCAGTCATGGACTTTGAGCTGTCTCCTGCTTCACCTTCAGGATCGTCTGTCTTCTTAGCTCAGGCCACCACAGTTCAGCGTATTGCTGAGCAAGCGAGATTGTCTGCACTTTGAATGATGGAGATACAGCAAGAAAAATAGTTGCATTTGAGGAAAAATGGATTGAATTATGGATTATTGCTTATCTGTGAAGTTAAAAACCCTGCATTTGAATCTAGCTCTGGAGAGCTAAGTAAGGGTCTGACAAAATGAAAGCTTATATCTTAATTTTTTTATAACATAACTCAGTCTTCTATTTACTGTGAAGAATTATAATATTCTTATGCTAATATATTTAGATTCCTGTGATAACACTTGACATAATTAAATTTAGAATGTGTTTTGTTTGGAAGGTGTCATTTAGCCTCTGCGTTATTGTCACTTCATAAGATAAAGAACAAACGCGGTAAGAAATACTCATGATTTCTCATAGTTCAAGGCACATTCTTGGAATTCGTTAAATCACTTAGTACCTCTTATTTGATACCAAAACCGCAAGTTCTTTTGTTTGGTCTAAAAAGCATAACTGGCAGTTTTTATTAAGAGATAGTGCAGGGGAAAAGAAAACACATGGTTTTAATTCCAGCACCAAGCTCTATGAGCCACAGGTGAGAGGTGAAAATAGATACAGTACTCTTTTAAAAGGATCAGTCTGCATTTACCGGGGTCAGCTCTGAAATAACTAGTTAAGGGTAGTGTTTACTTTACCATAATCCAAGCAATTATCCAAAACAAATATACGCAATTAACATTGACTATGGTCCTGAATCCAAATAGTTACTGACCTTAAAGAGCAAACAAACAAACAAAAAACCCACCACAACAAGCAAACACACAAAAGAAAAATGCATGACCAGAATAGGGCGTTCGCATATTACGCCTTCGCAGCAATTTTGTCAGAAATCATTTAGGCAATAGTTCTAGACATTTAAAAGCCCAGAGCCACCTGAAGTTTCACTGAGGATTTCTAGAAGTCTGGATAAAACTGATGTTCAAAGCCTTGGGCTCACAGGTGCCTGTTTGGTTGGCATGATATTAAGTGCTTTACATGAACCCAAATTGCTGTTTTCTGTCTAAGACTAAATTAAGGGTTATATTGTGGCCTTCCAAAGATTTGTTTACTAATAGGCTTGGTGCTTTTTGCAGTGTCTTTTCATTAGATGGGTGGCTGTCGCTGTGGCCTGAGATATTAGCGCCAATGAGCCCTGAAGCCATGAGAGGGGTCTCTGTGCCCCTCGCCGCCTGCCGTGAGGTGCTCAGACGTTGCAGTCCCGGCTGGTGCAGCGTTTGGACAGACGAGCTGCAGCCTGTGATGCCTGCTATCTGCCGGGGTCGCTTCCGAGCGATGGAGGAAAAGGTGACGTTTGACAGCGCTCTGGGAGCAGGACCCTGTGACCAAAGCGCCTCCAGCCACAGGGCTCGGCCTGCTGCTGGGCCCCCTCACAGGGGCAATGCCCATCAGACTACGCGGTCTTTCAGACACTCTTCATGTGCTTGTTGCTGCACTGACCAGGAATCAATTGCCCTGTTTGAAAGCAACAGAAGTCAAACTACAAAGCCAAATTATGTTGGTAATTGCTTGTGTGTACAAAATGAAGACAGCACCAAGCAGCTTCTACCTCTCATACTGTAACAATGCAGCCAGTAGAAAGGCACATGAGGAATATATCAATTCAGAGGCACGAAGCAGGCTGTGAGTAACGATTTTTTACAGGTGAAAGCTAGATTGGAGCAAGAGCAGACATGAATTTAAAGTAGATTCTTTACAATGTGGTGATTAGGCCATGCACAAGACCTTGTTCACGTGATAGTTTATTCTCAAGTAGTCCTCATTCAGCATACCAGTTTATATGTATTATGAACGATTTTCTCATTTGGGTGTGTGGCTTACTGGAATACATATCTGCTAACTTGGCTTGGCCAGTTCGGATACTCAGGTCAAGCACGTATGCTCAAACTACAACTCTACATTTATGTCAATCGCAGTTGTGAACAGCTTATGCTTTCAGAAAACAGCTGGTCAAACTGCTTATTTAGGTAATGAAGATTAATTACTGACCAGCTCTGAAAAATCAGTTTAAGGAAAAACCATTTCATGTCAGAGCTAGAGCTAGAAAGCCAGCTCTCCTGTGCGGTGTTCCTTCTCCTGAACTTAGAGACCAACAGCTCAGTATTTCACTAATTCTGTGCTCCAATTTCTGCAGCAAATGAGACTGGAATTCAATAGGCAGCTGCCTCCACATACAGCCCCGATAGCCCACCAACCACAACAGAATAATGAACTCAGAAGTACCAGGGGGCCAAACTGGTGCAGCTTTCATTTTGTTCATTCTTGACTCTAAGGGCTTGTCCTTGCAGTCTTGACAAGAGTTATTTTATATAACAGCGAAATGTGATGCCAATGAAGAGGTATAGGATTATTTCTATAATACATGTACATTTTTGGTCCTTAAGCCTGCTCAGCTCACAGATGACTGGCATTCAACAGCCATCAATGTTGTAGTCCTGACAGGAAGCTAAACCTGAGATCATCCATTCAGTTTACTGAAAAATTTAAACCAATGGAATAGGAATCAAAGTTGTCAGTTCTCCTTCCTTCCTTCCTTCCTTCCTTCCTTCCTTCCTTCCTTCCTTCCTTCCTTCCTTCCTTCCTTCCTTCCTTCCTTCCTTCCTTCCTTCCTTCCTTCTCTCTCTCCTCCTCTCTTCCTCTCTGTCTTTTTCTCTCTCTCTTCCTCTCTCTTTCTCACTCTCTTTCTCTCTCTTTCTCGCTCTCTTTCTCTCTCTCTTTCTCAGTTGCCACCCAGGATTAGGAATCCAGACACACCGGCCTGTTCCTATAGACATATACATGAGTATACAGTTGTGTGTTGTGACAAAGCTCTTGTGCATGTGACTAAACCCAGTATTATCCTCTGGTGTGGATTTTCAAGCACACGTGAATGAGGGGTATTTGGAACTTTTACTTCCTTACATAAAACAAACAAAAAAACCACACAAAACCAACAAAAACAAAAACAAAGCACACAAAAAACAACCAACGACAACCCCAAAATCCAACAATGATGAACAGTGCACACCACTGAAAATATATGAATGAAGCTACAGAATGTGAAGCCACCACAGCTGCAGTTGGATCAGACTGAAGGGGTCTCGGGGACACCATTTGCAGCCCACTCAAGAGCGCGTGGGCAGGTGTGGAAGAGAAATCCCGGGCCCGGTGCGCCCAGCAGCCGCCGGCACCCCCGTCGCGTCAGTGGGCCGGTCGTGCTGCGCTCGCAGCCCAGCCCCAGCTGAGTCCCACCTTCTATTCATTTCTCAGCTTCCTCGAATTGTGCATGAAGCTTTGGCTTGTTAGACCGTGAAACCTGACCCCAATTTATTTTTATTCCATATACTTAAGTGCACATAGAAGACAGCCAAGAAATCTATAAATGCTGATGACTGCAAGAGGGAAGATCCAGGTAAGTCTCGGACAACCTTAAGAAGTACCTTAATAGCTAATAGTAAATAGCTGTTGATGTGCTTATAGAACACAGGCTTTTATGAAAGAACATGGTGTAAACATTGCAATTAATATTATGCAGCAAAATTAGGGCAAAGAAATAAAAACTAGATTACTTTTGTCAATAAATTTGACTTGATACAAATTAGTGGAAGTTAGGATGTCTCAGAGAACTTAATATGTTTGACATTGGGGGAAATAAAACCACTTGTTTTTATATGAACTCTTCAGTAGAGTGAGCGGAAAAATATTAGTAAAAAACAATGCATAGCTCAAGGTCTTAGAGCAGAAGCATAGCCTTTTGTATCTTGGTAAGACTTAAAATTCATGCTTGGTGAGAAAGGGTTCAGAAATTCAGCGTTTCCTTAGTGAACACACTTTCTCAATAAATACCCCATGGAGAAAAGGACAAGACTCGTGAGGATTTGCTTGGTGACGGGTCTCAAACGTCACTACAGGAATTCTCTGCTAGCAGTTTCCAGCCAGCATCCCGATCTCTCGACAGCAGCGCTATATGGGCGCTGGTGAGGCTGGCTGTAAAGGTTGCCCGACACTTGCCTTGATCTTCTCTCTTGCAGTCAGCAGTATCTATAGATTTTTTTGCTATCTTCTACATGCCCTGAATCATATGGAATGAAATCACTTGAGGTTAGTCTGCAGTGGGAAAATAGCCTGTTGTTGGCAGATTGTCCTCGCCCTTAAACAGTGTTCAACTCCGGACAAACCTGTTGAACTGCACCTACTACCAACACCTATTTTTGACAGCAGATAATATGTCTAATACAGATCAAGCTTTTTTTAATAATTCTTTCTTACTGGAATTCTTAGTTCAGTTTCTGCATTGGTATCTCTTGGGAATAATTATTCCTCTCTTTCTATATGTTTCGAGAGAAAAAGGTCCAAAACTGGCTTAGGCTTTTATTCCATCTGTAAAATTTAAGACTCACACTCAAGATTAGTCCAGAGGCATTGTTATTACCTTTACAGTGACTGTCTTAAAGCTCAGGGTTCTTGGCTTCATTTCTCTGACCGTCTACACATCTCCTCTTGAGTTGAAGCTTATATATTTGCCTCAAAATGTCCCAAATTGCTTCCCTGGCCTTTTGTTCAGATGTCGTTATTCACAGATTGAGGAGAGTGTTTGCCAGTCTCTTCACTGCAGAGTTCCATACCAGAGCTACACCCAGCAGTGAAAAATGTTGATAAATATGCCTAGTCCAGCTTTTTCATAGTCTTCCATAAAAGGTGTAGTCTTTTAAGCAGCAAGAACACCTATTCACCCGTATGCGTAACTGCTTTGAAAAACAAAAGCTTAATGAATGTTTTCCAGCTCAAGTATGTGTTGGTGGATACTACGTCCCCCATTGTCTGCCTTGACTCCTCCGTGTGCAAATAACTACTCAAAACACTCACATATCTTACATTAAACACTTTGCTCGCTGTTGCCTAACACTTCATGTACATAAAGTGACTCATTCTGAAGCCCCGCCCTATGTGACACCTGCAGACGTTTTCAACAAAGGGGCACAGACTGGATTTCACTGTGTTTAGAAGAATCCTTGCCAAGGAGTGAGGTAAGCAAGAAAATGTAGTTGTGCAACAAACCGCTCAGGTTGAGCGTGAGGTCACGTCCAGTCCATCTTACACCAGCCAAGCCCCGCTGCGGCTGGCAGCGCCGGGCCGGCTGTGGCGGGTGCGGCCTCAGAGCCGGCCGGGCCGTGGGGCAGCCGGGCCATATGGGGCAGCCAGGCCATATGGGGCAACCGGGCCATACGGGGCAGCCGGGCCATATGGGGCAGCCGGGCCGTATGGGGCAGTCGGGTCGCGGGGCAGCCGGGCCATATGGGGCAGCCGGGCCATATGGGGCAGCCAGGCCATACGGGGCAGCCGGGCCATACGGGGCAGCCGGGCCATATGGGGCAGCCAGGCCGCGGGGCAGCCGGGCCATATGGGGCAGCTGGGCCATACGGGGCAGCCGGGCTGCGGGGCAGCCAGGCCATATGGGGCAGCCTGGCCGCGGGGCAGCCGGGCCATATGGGGCAGTCGGGCCGTGGGGCAGCCGGGCCATATGGGGCAGTCGGGCCGTGGGGCAGCCGGGCCACGGGGCAGCCAGGCCATATGGGGCAGCCGGGCTGGGCTCAGGGCCTCAGCCTGCGGGCAGGCCCGGGCTGCTCTGCTGCTGGTCATTGGTCCAGCTTTGGCTAAACTCCTGACGTACCGCAGGAAAGAGGTTGGATTTAGTATGTATAGCTGGTTAAAAGTGCTGGGGAAAGCATCAAGGTTATTTTTAACTTTTGCATTTTATAAATGTATGCAGTCTTTGTCAGGCACCTGTATCTACATTTGCTGAGTATGATTTAATGTTGAAATTCAAGACTAGATACCTGGATTTTTTTTTTTTTTTTGGTATTTCCCTGTTTATGTTAAAAAATAATGATGTGTGAGGCAATCAAAGGAATCTTTACTGATTTCTTTAATCAAAATGTGATCAGAAAAGCAATTTTGAGAAGCCAAAATGTTGATTGACGTGGTTAATTTGAGGACAATATCTATTACAGTAATAAAAAGTTCAAACATGATGCACTCTTCCCATTTATGAAAATTCTTCTGTGCTTCCACAGAACAACAAATTGGTTGTTTCAGCAGGCCAGCAAGCGCTTTAGGCGAGGTTTATCACGCAGCTTTTGGTCTGCAGGGGACAGCAATGAATTTACGCAGCTTTAACTTCCAACAAAGGAAGTCAGTGTAATTTGGGGGCAGAAAATAAGGGAAAAGGTAGCAGGACAGCCAAGAGTGTGAAAGTTTTGAGTTACCAATATGTATGTGTCAGTTTCCTACTTTTCTAGTTACAATAAGTAGCTTTTTGTTACAATTGTTTGCCTAAGATGCCCCAAATAGATAACAATTAACCAAGGGTGCTTCCAATTTTCACTAGTAAGGAAAAGGTCCTTTTCATACTTGATTTCATATTAAGCATTGCTGGTTATTTGATGTACGAAACACTGTAAAATTTCCTTAATACATCTTCAATCCTTTCAGAAACACTTTGGGAAAACATTCAGGTTCTGAGAGCTGCAATGATTTCCAGAAGGCGTCCAGTTGGGCTGGCGGTGGTGCTGGGCGGGCCTGCGTCCTGGCCCGCGCGTGCTGACGGTGTTGTGAGCGTGCTATGGGAGCTCAGGAGTCAAACCGGTCATGAGGAAAATGTGCCCAGATTAAGAAATAGTGGATTAGCAAGAGTTTCTGGAGGCACGGAGACAGGATAAACGTTACAGAAATCTGACGACAGTCAGTGTTGCTTGTGGGATGAGTACTTCTGAACTCTTCTGCAAACTGTACTATTATAAACCAAATTCCTAGAAAACCATCTGTTTCTGGAATTGGCATTTCTTTACCAACATGTACAAATAACCTTATTACAAAACTCATCCTAAAAAGTTTCTATCTAGTGTTTGGAAGGTGGAGCTTTGTAAGACTTACAATTCCAGCTCTTCGTTCTGCCTCAGTCTTCACCTATTGAAAGGACATGGTCACTAGCAGTTTTCAGATTTAAGGGTTACTGTTGGTGAGGCAATGAAGAAATAACAAGTAAATGCAACTTTTAAGCATTGCTGTGTAATTTACCTTTGAATCTAGCTGTCATCTGGAATAGCACGTATGAGATAGGGGAAAATGAGATTCATTAATTGGTTGATTCTGTTATGTTAAGGACATTTTCTGGACACCAGACCCATGTCCTCTGTGTCTCTTTCACTCAGTGGTGTTGTTGGAAAAGCCTTTGTCCCAACAGCTGAACAGGTAACTCAGAGCACTTGGGCGGATGGCATCCTTTGTCTTAAATTGCTTTGGCCATTATTGTATCCACAATATTCAATCAAATCAGTGAAGTTCTCTGCAATGATACAGTATCAGATTAAGTTAAATCATTTTCTGGGAAGAAGCAGTTAATAGAGACTTTTGTAACTGAAAAGCACCAGGGGCTAATTTGGTCAACCATACACCTGTATGTCGGATGAACAGTCTTTTAGAATGTTTTTTTTTTCTTTATGAACACGTGTTTTTTAAACTAATCCACTTTATCCTCCAGGTTAGCTTTCCTGCAGTTATCCTTTTTGGGTTTTGTATATTTTCTATTTTATGGATGTTCTTGAAAGAGAAAAGTGTTTATGATGTCTTTAGCAACATTATTTGTAAACACAGTAAGTACGGACTAAGAGAAGAGGTAGAACCTGAACTGCATAAGCGAGGACAGTTTGCGCCTCAAAACTGCACCAGCAATTTTCATTGAATAAAATTTGACCAGTATGCACCTCTTTAAAAAACAAATGAAACAAACCACCTAAACCCAACCAAAAAACTTCTCTGTTGTGTCACAGTATTGGTGGGTATGGAAAAGAAATTCTGCATTACTCTGGTTTAATACACTAAAATCAGCTAGACAATATGTATAAATTTGATGTAGCTTTAAAGGCAGCCAACTGCATAGCATTTTATGGATAAAACTATTTAAAGCACACTAGAGGTAACTCACATTTAATAACCCAAGTGCAACTTGAATATGTAAATATTGACACAATAGTTTGTCATAGCTTCTTTCGGTATGTACTGTGTTACATATGCAGCAGCAATGCGCTGTGCTTTCAAATTAAGTTCATGGACAATTAACGAAGAGTGTGCTGAACTTTTTGCAAGAGTTCTCAGGCCTCGTGACTTGGCCAGATTCCAAGTTGGCTAATTATATAAGGTTATTTCCTGCTAATAAGAGATGCCATCACTTCCTGTCCTAAACTATTGTGCAGTCTCGTCTGCTGTGCAACAGCTCTTGTACTTGCCCTGAAAAAGCTTCTTTTCGCTTGTGGATGTAATTGCTACAGATCCACATTAAAAATATTGAGGTTGGATTTTTGAATCCTTGTGGTTAAAGAAGTAGCAGGAGTTAAAAAAACCACAACACCCAAACCACTGCATCCTTTGATCAGAGAAAACTCAGTTTTTGTTTTGGTGCAGGAATAGGAGAAGTTCATCAACATAAAGAAAATTAACCAAGTTCTTTTATAAGGTGTTTCGGAGGGTTTCACAGGGAAGGGGAAATGCTAAATATGCCTAAATAGCAAAAAGCATCTGATTTTTTTGGAAGAAGATAACTATGAACTGGATTTGCAAGGTAGTATTTCCCTGTCTTATTTCTTATAAAGGACATAGAAAAAAAGGATACAAAAAAAATCCTGATTTTTTGTTTTTTATGTATCTCTTTTGGTCACTTTATTTTACGAAGATGTTGATGGAGCAAGGTGAGGCCTCATGAGAGCGAAGGATTTTTAGTGCCGTAATTGCTGACATTACTGTTGGTGAGGGTGGTGTTTCTCCTGTCAAACAGAAACAAGTCACCTAATTCTTTCCCAAGGTAGAAGCGTTTTATTACCTGACTGAAAAATTTAGAATTAGCTTAGTTTTCATTCATTAGGAAGGTCAAAATGACACCCTGGGTATTTGGCTCCAATAAGCTGCAACTGAAAGCCCTCGAGTACTGAGGGTCAAACGTTCAGAGCTGCGGATTTTAACCATAAAACGGAATGAGAAGAGGAGAATGGAGGGAACAGAGTGAAGAGTAATGTTTTATCTGCCTACTTTTGAAGGCTTAATAATTTAATTGTTTAGAATGAACTGACCTTTCACATTGTTAGGGATTAAACTGGTTAATAAAAATACTACTTTTATTTACGCTTGGGGCTTCCAGGTGGGAGGAGACACGGAAGGGGCTGGAGGAGCCGCGGAGGGCAGGGCTGGAGTACGAGGCCGCTGAAGGGGGCTGGCAGGACAAATCCGATGTGCTGTGTTTTCAGAAGACTGAAGTACCCTTTGGCAGCTCAGGACTGAAAGGGAGATGAAATAACTCGTCGCCAGCGTTGTCTCTCCCGGAGAGGTGTGTGATCAGCGCGGCGCACCTTCTAGCGAGTGTCTTCGGGAAGTTGTCTGTCACGCAGGCTGATGCAGAAGCTCCTCAGGGAAGACTTTCAGACTTTGATAATCCATGTGAAACTGCAGCCTAGATTCTTTCCCATCCTTTGGAAGTTCTTATTTGTCCCTTGTTCCAGTCATCTGACTTCAAATTTGTGTTTTCTGCAAAAAGTTACGGCTGTTCTTCTGGGGATTCATTTGCTTCAGCACCTTTGCAAAGCTGCAGAAGAAAAGCTACCTACATACTGATTTTCCAGCAATTAAACAGCATTTCTTAATGGAACCAACACATCGATCCAGTTGCAAAGAAAGCTATTACATTTGGTTTATATTGTACGTAAATTGTTTGTGCTTTTAAAGATACCCTGGCCTTTTGTGCTTCTAACCTCTCACAGTGAGACGTAGGTCCTCCTTTGGCCACTCTGGGATGACGGAATAAAACCAGCGGAGTAGGAACGTAAAGCCAGGAGTACTGAGACATGTTAACTGGTATGAACAGCTGTGAGTGGCAGTGTCACCTCTGCAGGGTCAACAGGCACCTGTGATGAGAATGACCCTCCTAAACACAGAGTAAACTCAACAAAAAAGCTATGCTTTTGACTGGTTTACACTGTTATTACTTTTGAATGTAATTTTCTAAAACATAGTTTACATGTAATAATTGAGTTATGTATTTAGTTTTTTATTAAAAATGACCTTTTTAAAAAAATGAATAGCATGCATTAAATGCGAACTGTTTCTACCCTTCATTAGAAGAATGACTTCTACTAACCTTGCAAAAGCTTTGTTGTATTTTCTTGGATGGTAACTTTCTACCGGTCCTTACTGTGTGTCCAATCTGTCTTAATATATTTTAAAATAATAAAATACCTGCCTTGCAAACCCTACTCCAGGACGTCTGTTAAGAGAAATATATAGTATGGTTTCAAGCCTCCAGTGAATACTGCTTAGCCTTTTAAAACACTTTAAAGGACTTTTTGTGTGTTTAGGTGGATAAGCAAGTCTGCCTAGAACAGAGTGCGTTGCAAGACCAGGGTCTGGACCTGTGTGTGGTTTCAGCCTCGCACACTGGCCGCGGTGGCCCCACGAGCAGCCGGACGGCTCCAGACGCAGGCTGGGAACCAGGCTGGTGACTGGGGAGCCTGGGGGAGGAACCTCGGAACCGGATCGGCCTTTGGGAGAGCCCACCACGACCTCCACCCGCTCGGCCCGGGGCAAATCTTGGGCTTGGCCTTCCAGTTGTTCATGTGAGACACGTCACTGGTGCTGGTGACGCCGGTGTGAGGATTCAGACACGTACGGTTACGTGTCCGTAAATGTGGAGCCTACTTGGTTTTATTTCTGTTTTCTTCCAATTCAGCAATTAAGTTTTTCTGTTAGTGGGTGCAACTAGTTAAAGAAATATTAATGATAAGGTCAAAAAGCATAGCAGAAAAGACAAAAAGAACTACAAAACAATATTCTGTCATGGTACGTGTGTATATATATATATATTTATATTTTTAAAAATCTATCTATTTATTTATTTATTTATGGCACTTACTCCAGAAGCCTGAAAAGAACGCAAAGGCTAACCACATTTGTAATTAATTCACCATACAAAGAAAACGAAAGAAACAAGAATCCTGATTTTGTAGAATCCATGCTGCAGTTGGAATCTGCATTTTTTTAAATGGAGAATTACAGCTTTAATATTGCCTGGGGGACAACAGCCAAATTTGAAAGCCAGGAACCCTTCTGATGTAATAGTTAATCACTTTAAAGGCATCAGCGGTGTCCACTAACAACTGCTTCTGTTGAAAAAGCATATTAAAACAAAGGAATTATTAATACATTTTTGAAACCTTGTAAGTTTCGTGGTAATAAAACTGATTTGTTTGTGACCGATGGAAAAATACTAAACTTTTAAACATATTTTGGTGCAGACTATAAAATATTATGTAGTGACCTAAAAACATTTTGAATTGTTGACTGAAGGCCAAATTACTATTCAGCACAATGAGAAAGATATTGTTCGTATTTTGATGTCAAATATGTCCCAGTGGTTTGAATCTGGACAGTTGACTGAGCTTCGTGAGGAGGAGAAGTACGTGTTGGGGCCTGTGGTTCTGTACTCAAGTTGATTAAATTCTGTCCTGCTGAGCATTATAGAAAACAAAGATTACATAACATTGTCCAGACACGCACGCCTCTTCATTTTTCACAAGATACTATGCTTTGGCTTATTAACGGCAGAAAATAGATTTAGACTGGTTATTTAGAGAAGCTGTAATAATCATAGATACTAGAATGTGTTTTAAATATTACAAGTAGTGATATCAAATATGTACATAACAGCCAGTAGGTTTCGTAGTGTGTTATCTACATCCATTGTTTCTCCTTATAAAGTCCTGTTATCTCCTGAGTGACAATATTGTGTCTTGGAAAATGCATGAGCTTTTGATGCGTAACATTCTGAGCAAAACAGCTGTTTATTGTACCCGTACTCATTCTTATCCTACACTCTTTTTCTGAGACCATTATTAGTAAATGTTGAGGTTAGAGAGGTACTGACCCAATCAAACATGTACAGAGCTTGGCCTCCGAGTTAATTAAATATGGGTTAATAACATATTATAAGGAAATCATTGTCCTTATTACAATTATTAGGTAGCTAGTCAAATTATAGCTTCAAAGGAATGCAGAGCATGGAGAACTCAGGACTAAATTATGCATTTGAACCTTAGGCCAGCTTTTGCTGTTGAGACAGTTTGCTGCTGAAAGAAATTGTGTGTCATTGGAATTAAATGCCTTTCTGGGGATGGAAGGTTCCAGTTTTTAATGAAATTACTGAATGTGGTGTAGTGAAATGATTAAAATCTGTATTCCGGGAATGTGGCAGACAAAAAAATCAATAAATGCTAGTAAACCTTTGCTGCTGGATGTGAATGCTGGGAACGAAATAAACTAGTACAAAAATAATAATTAAAAACATATCAGCACATTAATGTATTTAGCATGAGTCTCATGAGACATCATCTTCACTAATTTTTAGCATACATTTTACTGTGTAATGAGCAGCTTTCTTTCCTCCTGCCCGCATCAGGCAGCAGTTTGCCCTTCCCCCAGTGTTCCTGCATTGCAATCATTGTGCCTGCACTTATTATGTTACAAATGACCGAGGTAAGGCTGACATTCTCATTGCATGCGAAAAGAGCTGGGCTGCCAGGCTTTTTTTTCCTAATGAAGCAGCTTTGTGAAATCTCCCCATGTGTTAATACTAATGAAGATCCTCCAGCACAATTAGAATCGCAGCCAGTGGCTGAGGAGGAAACAGAAAACAATGGCATCTTTCTACGTATACATATTTCTTTATGCTGAGATCAGCTTTATTTAGAAATAATGTTTATTTTTAAAAAATGCTGGTATGTAGCGTTGAAGGAGGTTAACAAGCCGTACACATTTTTGAATTCTGCAAGGATGATTTTTACCAGCTCTTTCTGAAATCAGTTACGTTTTCTTGGCCGCGCTGCGGTATAACTTTAAGTCTATGGTGTGAGGGGTTCTGGGGCGCAGTCCTGGGCCCCTCAAGTGACCTTTAACCTGCCCGGGCCTGGCTGTGCCCAGAAAGGGAAGAGGAGGATCCCATAGGAGTTTGCAGGGCTGGGGTAGGGAAGCACAGTTTTTCTTGTTGTACAAATAACCTGTATGGGGTGCTGCAGGAAAGGCAGGAACATTGGTACTTAAAAGATGTCCTGTATTTATTTTACACTCTTGTGTCGATACCTGGTGAATTTTAATACTTCAGTGTCTAACTTAATTCCCCCACCCTGTTGCCTGTTCTACTTGGATTATGTAGTTCTAGAGCATGAAAGTTGAATGTTGCTTCCCCCGTGAATTTCTGATTTGCTGGCTTCTTCGCAATGTCTCCTCTTTCGGAAATGGGTCGCCTTTATTTTTCTTTCTTCAGTAGATGACAATTTGTAGTGTTACAGATTCTTTGTTGCTATTTTTCCCCCAGAACTTCATGAATAAGACGGAGCGTAGCAGTTACTTCACGCACTCCAGGCGGCCAGCCGCGCTTCTCCCGCAGCCGACCGCCCCCACTGGAAGACGGCCAGGCGCGGGTGCCGCGGACACGCTCCGCCGGTGGCTCCGCCGGTAGCTCCGCCGGGCCCGCCCGCCGCGGATCCACGCTGGGCTCGCTCTCCCGGCGCGGCGCGGGGCCGGGCTGCTGACGTCACTGGCGGCGGGTGCAGCAGCACGGGCCGCGCGGAGGGGCCGGGGCACGGAGCGGAGCGCCCGCCGCGCGCGCACGCACCCGCGCGCACTCCCCCCGGCTGCGTTGGGCGCTGGAGAGCGCCGGGCAGGGCCGCTCCGCACCCAGGCCTGGCAGCCCCGCGGACCGGCGGCCCCGCTGCGAGGTGAGTGCGGCCGCTGCCGCCCGCGGGGGGCGGGCGGAGTTGTTCCTCGGGATGGGTTGCTAGAGCGTTACCGCGGCTGCCGCGCCGAGCCCGTGCCCGGGAGCCTGCCTGCCCGCTCGGCTGCCGGTGCTGCCGCCTTTGTTGTGCAGGGCCGGTCGCGGCCCCGGGCGCCCGTGCGGGTCCCGCCAGGGCCCTGCCGGGCACGGCTGCGGCCGGGAGGCGCGGAGGCCGCGGGGAGGCGAGTCCCGGGCGGCCCGGCCGGGGGTCTCCTGAGGGGATGGCGGGGTCCCGAGCGATTTTAAACTTTACTGGTGGCAGCGAGCCCGTCCCTGGGCCGGGCGGCGCCGGCCCGTCGCTGCCGGCGGTGGCCCGCAGGCTCCGCGGCGGCTCTTTTGTGTGGCGGGGCTCTCCGGCCGGCTCTCCGCCCCTCGCCCGCGCTCCGCTCGGCGCTGCGGAGCCGCCCCGCTCTCCCCGGCCGGCGCTGCCCGCCGGCTGCAGCTGTCAGGCCGGGCCGGTGCGCGGGCGCGGAGCGGCGGGGGGCGGTCGGCGGGGCCGCGCGGAACGGCCGCTGGGCAGGGCCGCGGGGAGCGGGCGGGAGCGCGTTCCCCCGCGCCGGGCGGCCCGGCCTGCGCGCTCCTGTGTGCGCGGGCGCGCAGGGGCCGCTCGCTCCGCGGGGCGCGCAGGCGGTGCGGGCCGGCAGCAGCCGGGTCCTGCGGGCCCCTCGCCTTTATCTTTTGTGCGTGTCGCTTCCTTGTGCACAGGAACAAGCAGCTGCAGCCCTTGGCCGAGTTGTTGAAATTTGTCCCTTTGTGTATATTACAATATCCTCCATTTTTCTGCCCTCTAAACAACGAGCCTTTCGCCATCTTGGGCAAATTTTTATTCCCAAGTCTGTCCGTGAGTGGAGTGAGGGAGTGGGTGGAAATCCTGAAAGTCCTTTTGGATGAGACTCGAAGTTTGGGAAATGTTACAGGGACGGATGGTGACGTCATGTAAAGTTTAAGGGGAATTTTCCCAGAGTGTGCTTTCCCCGGAATTCCTCATGGAGCTGTGGCAAACCCTGAGGAGAAGGGCTCCTGCTTGAGACTGCAGGGGACGTGTAGAATATGCTGCTTTATCTGGTGTCTGGTTTTGTAACAGGGAGAGAAATAACTCTGCTTTGGAGTTACTCTCCTCTCTCCCCTGGTGCTTTTATTTTTTTGGCCTTTTAATACTTAATGCTCACTTTACTTTAAAAAAAAAAGTCCAACATTCTGAAGTTCTTATGTTAAATAATAAATCCTCTGGAGATTTGCATTATTTTTGTTTACAGAAGGCAGTAATCTGTCATGAAGTTTGTATGAAACACTTAATACACAATCTTCCCTGAGGAATAAACAGTTTCTACTTGGGATGAGGAACATGGAAATACACAGTTATTCCATTTGCAAATGACAGATTTTGGGGGCATACTTGGGAGCAACAAATTTATTAAACTATGTTGTTAAGAGGTGTTGCATGTGGTTTGGGTTGTGTTCCAGATACTATGTTATATGGGTGGCAAAACACAGTCACTATGCTAAACTCATTAAAAAAGAACAAAAAACCCCCACCCAAAACAACCCCCAAACCCCAAATCCCTGTATCCGTGGCTACGAGCTCCGTGTCAGCTGTTGTGAAAAGGTAACCAATAAAAGACACTGTTCTGTTAATTTGCTTCTCAATTGCACTAATATTTCTCTTTTGAAATCTCACAAAAGTTTTTCTGGTCACATGGTGTGACTTGGTGACACGCGGGTGCTGGATGAGGAGTAACTAGTGTAAGCCAAGTTCTGGTTTTCTGTTCTTTTTCTTGTACTTGTCTTACTTGCATATTTACAGTCACATGAATGTGAAACTGCCTGTATTTAATTGGCATTTTCTTTGTCTTCAGGGTTGGGACAGCAGTTAATGTAGAAATGTAGAAAGTCATAGGAGCAGCTGTTAGTAGATCAAGACTGTTTTTCTATCCAAGTCAATATTGAATGATGTACCCAAAGTGCCCTTAAGGTAACGTTGGAACAAATGTCAGATGCTTACCTCGAGGACTGTGTGTGTGGTGTGTGGGTTTTTTAATGCATCATAAGGAGGGGTTGAATTGAGTATATGCCAGCTACATGGATATTTGGTAGATGAAAATGTTTAAGTAGCTGAAAGCATGTACAACAGATGGTTCTGAATTATACGTGCAACAAAGGTCTGGAAGATTTGACAGAGTATAAATGGTGAACAACACAGGATAAGTAGTTTCAGAAAATGATAGTATACGTGACATGTCATACCTGTGATAAACTACGTACGTGTGTTTGTCACAATGCTGCAAAATCAATAAACTACGTAATATAAAGAAAATAATAGCCAAGGCAACTTTTGTAGTGTTTATAGAGGAAGCACTAGGAGTTTTTAAGGGATTCATTTGAAATTTTATGCTAATTTCATGCAGGGGACATTTGTTTAATCATTGATGGCACCAATTCTTTGCATGCAATGGAGTATTAATATCAGGTTGTAATGGAGTTCTTAACAAATAGAAGTCTCTGGAGAGTAAAAAATATTCATTTGGAAGATCAGGAAATGTTCCCTTTTTACTACTGACCCGAAGTCTGTTCTGAGTGGCACAAAATAATGTTTTATGACTAATGTATATTGGCATTTTGGTACTGGTATTTCTCATCCTATTTATTTTTTTAACTAAATACCACTATGTTAAGTTCCTTACAAGTCAGTGTTACAACAAAAAGTAATTGTTTTTAAGATCTGCTCTTGTAGATTATTGTAGGTTGTCAATAACAATGCAAAATTATTTGAATAGTGTTAGGGGAAAGATAACTAAATGCATGCTTTGTACCTTTTGGTGGGAAATAGTTCGTTTTTGTGAACATAGAATAAGATGCTTTGTAATTTTAACAGATAAATGAGCAATTTTTTTATATTATGGAGGGAATAAGTCGTATTTGAGCATTGCAGTATATTTGTTTAGTCTTTATAGTGACCTTATGATAAGGAGTGCTTGGAGACCGAATTGTCTTTTTTGGGAAACACTGCAAATGCAAATAAGAAAGTAATGGAAGTCTTTCTGTTTAGGTGCTGTTGCCCTTTTCCCCATTTTCTTTGTTTGCGTGTTGGTTGTAGAACTGCAGCGTAAGGCGCAGATGTTGTGCAAACGCTCCCGACGCGTTGCGGAGCGGCTCCTGCGAGCAGGGCTGCGGCTGCCGGCGCTGCTGCCGCTGAGCGAGCAGAGCGGGCGCTCCCCGCTCCAGCTGCACTCGTTCAGGGCTTTGTTGCTGCTCCTCTGTGTGCACAAGATGTGGAGTATCACAGTTGCAAAGAAAGGGAAGTTTGTGTTCCCTGTCTCATCTCCTAAATCAGGGAAACCGGGCATTAGTACTTGGCTGCTTTTAGTTTTATAATGTTCTTCTAGTGGTGGCTGTGGGATGAGGAGATTTTAGCTGTTTGGAGGCAGATTTAACCAAAATGCGATCTGCTGCACCCCCGCCCCAGTAAGGGCATTGACGCTGCAAACTGCTCACTGTGATTGCCACTCCCCAGTCCCTAGTACAGGTGTCTTTAAATAAAGCCAGATAGCGGTTGGCTGGTTTGTTTTAACAGCTGACTTTATAACTTTATTCTAATAAAAGACTGCAGAATAGTGGTACTTTATGTTTTTGTCACATAGCTAATGTGGCCCAACAAAGATTTGCAAAGTCTACCAATTTCCTTCCAAGTGTGCTTCAGCTTTTGAGGTAACTTTGTTTCACTACAGTACATTCAGTAAATTTTGTCATACCACATTATTAACTAGTTTGGTGTGGTAAATTGCCATCAGAAGAAACACTGACACAGGTGTCGAGGACAGCAATTGTTTTTGTGACTGCTAGTTCACAACATCCCAAACATGGAGTGAGTTATGTGTCAGTCAACGTATTGTAAAGAAATTGGTGGTTTGTGGGGAGCATAACACTGTGCAGAATTCAGACTTCAGGTACAGATGATCTTCCCCGCTGCATTGGAGGAGGAGATGAGATGTCCGCCTTGTGACTGGTGTTTATGCTTTTAAAAAATTTTGGTTATGCTGCTACATTTTAACTTTAAAACTAGTTTTATTGTATTCTTTCTGTGTAATGGTAGAATGAAAGTGTATCTTTGTTTTAAACGAGTGGCAGAGTTTGGAGTTCTTCCCTGCGTGCGCTTTACTGGTGAGGAACAGAAACAAGGAGGCTGTGTCAGTAAGAATAGAGAGAAATAGGTCCTCCCCACCGCACTCCCCAATTTCTGCCTATTTATTAAAAAAAAGGGGGCAAGAAAGAAGCAACAAACAAATCAACAAGGAGTCACTGGAAGATTTGGATAAGGAAAATACATTCACATTGATTTTTTAAATTTCTGTTTCTTAGCCTTCTTTTTTATGAAGGTGAGAGTGTATCAGTGTCGCTGTTACACAGGCGAGGACTGCACGGAAGGGTTTGAGTCTTCCCAGCATCACCCAGAGCTGGCGGATGAGGCAGCAGGAGCGGCTGCCTGCCCGGACCCGCGGGGCCCCGTGGCTGTGGGTGGCACTGTGCACCGACACCACCCGAGTGGGTGACCTGAGGGCACAGAGTCCTTGGGGAAACCGGGACCCTGTTTTCATCCAGATCTGCAGAAGGGCCAGGCAAGATGCAGTAATTTCTGTTACTTTGTTTCTTAATAATAAAATTTTAAGTTTAAAAAAATGTAGAACATTTAATCCAATTAACACAGTTTCACATACCAGCTGTGTTTATCTCTTTATTGCCCTTAAATTTACAGTTACATGCTGCCATGGTGCTGAGCTATTCCTTAAAGAGAAAAAAGATCAATGGACTTTTGGAAGTTTTATCCAGAAGTTCCTTTGAGATCTAAATGGAAATAAACCAGAAAAACTCAGTAATTTTGCAGTAGCATTTGGATTTTTGTTTCTTTTTTGGGGGAAGGAAGAGAAATGGTGTTTTATTTGATTGCGGTGTTAGCACTGGATGAGGCCACCCGGTGAAAGGCACCCTGAGAGTGAGGGTCTGTGCGGTTCAGTTCTGTGATGTGACAACGGGGGGGGCAGGATACAGGGGTTTCTCTGTTTACTTTAACAGAATTAATTTAAACATTTGACGACATTCTCTTTTTATGTGAATGTTTTCCAGATCAATGGGGAAAATATGAAAGGAAGTATATGTTTCTAAACCTTACCTAGCAACAGATGATCTCTCAGACATGGTGTCTGAAATTTGGGTCTTACCAGAAGCTGTGCTGGGCTCGTGGGGGTCCCCGTCACCCCCCGGGTCGTCGGGGTCCCCGTCCCTCTCTCGGAAGGGCGATTCCAGTCGCCGTTGCCCGGACCCTCTGCATCGGCTCCCTGCTCACACCCTCCAGGGCCCCTGAGTGTCTTGTTCTCTGTGTGCAAAGGACATCAGGCTCTTTTCATGTGATGTGGGTCAGGCATTGTCAAGAGCTGAATGGGTTAAGCCTTGGTAGTTCGTGAAAAGAGATTGCAGGGATTTTTCTAGTCCCTGAGGGAGGAATCACACAAAACCCCAAAATTCAAACTACTAGAAGGGTAAAGGCACCATCTGAAAAATTGGTCCACCTCCTGGACAGTTTACATTAGTAATGGTCCCATTGAATCAGTGGGGCTGCTGAGTATGCAGATTTCATCTCAGGTAATGTTTGCAGTATAAAACCTTGGAAAAGACAGTAGGTCTAGAAATAATGCAGTGACCATCCGATAATGTCTTCTTTTTGGAGCCTCACACAGAACTGCTCTGGAATTGTTGGGAGGGATAATGAAGAATTGTAATTTTTGAATAATGGAGAACCCTTCTTGTGTTTTCTTGCAGATTGCAGGGAGTATAAGCTAGATTTTCTTTAGGATATTCATTACATACGGTGATACAAAGGCACAAAATGCTCTGCCCAGCTGTCCTTGAGCTCAAATCTCGGTCATGGGACTGTGGAATGACAAGCTAAAACTTTGAAATCCTCTAGGGAGTATTTTTCCTTCGCTTTGGATACATAGCTAAGGTTTTTGGATTGTGACCCTATTTATTAATTGGTTTGTATTAATGAAGTCATGTTTTTCTAATGCGGAAAGATTCTTTGATAAACAATGCATCACATTTTATCAGATACTTATTTTAGAACAGTGGTGTGTGGTATCCGAGTACAGTCAGCAAAATGACCCCACAACCCCCTTCTCAGCCCTCAGTCTTTTCTTGTACAAAAGAAAACCAGTTTGACAAACACATTGCAGCGGTCTGCCGGGTGCGCAGGGACATAATTGTGTGGATTTTGCCCCATTTTCTGTTGTTACACTTTTCCACAAGCATGCCCTCATTCATCAAAGACACTGTACTCCTGCTGAGGGTAGGAAGGTTCATCACGTTGGCAGCCAGTGTGGTGTAAAGAACAGTGTACTGAAGCTCTTAATGTACTAGGACATAAATAAATCTGAGGTCTTTGTATGCAAACGCTGGAGGTTAATACTGTATAATTCAATGTCCTGTCTTTGGTTTTGATGGATGTTTAAGTGTTTGAAGCTCGGTGCGAGCTCTCCCGCAGGTCAGGGCTGGCCGCCTGGCCGGCTGAAGCCGAACGGGGCTCTCCTGTGTGCTGGGAAATTTCCGTTTTCGATTTCCTTTTTGTTTTTGTGGCTGGCGGATCATTGTATCACCTGAGCTGCTGCAGGAAGGATCTGGAGATTGACAACCCCTGCTGTGATAATGGACTTAGTGCATGAAATGCTGATAGTTTGGTCCTGTTTGTTCTGAAGCTTACTGCTATTTGTATCCTTAACAGAACTAACATGTAGAACAAGGAAAAACTACTGGGATTTCCCTGTAGGAATAGTGCTGGGATCTGGCTTTAACATGAGTTGGTTGCATATTCATAATTTAAGAACAGCTGGGTACAGGGAGCATGTAGTCGTTTGCAAGCGATTATCAACCATTCCGCTCACACACGGAGGCTGCGCTTGAGCTTCTCTTTATTGATCTACCTGCATTTGAAATCTGGTCACCGCAGCCACAGAGGCCTTTCGTTTTAGCTGTGCTTGCATCATGGAACAGCCTCAGTATTAAATATTCAATTTTAACTAAATGCTGAATAAAATGATAAACTCTGAGCTTCGAAGGAAGCAAGTGAAAGCGTGAGCAGTGACATAGATCTTAAATACAAGATTTTGTTATGTACAACAGCCTGAAAAAGTAACATCAGCCAACCTTTGTAGTCCTTTGATAGCTTTTGTTATTCTGAATAAGAAATCTGTTTTAGATTCTACGATTCTATGATTTACCCCGGGTTACCTTGCTAAAACTGTAGTTGCTGAGATTTGTGGTATTGGTGCATCGTATGCCCAGTGCTTTTGGAGGAAAACCCAGAAGTATAAAATGTGATTATGTTACACAAAATGATGGTGTGGTAAAATAGTAGTGAGCACAGTCTTGCTCAGTATCACACGGGAAAAATGATGGAGGTATTAGAAATGACTCTACTCCTACATGGGTAAGCTTGTCTGTCATGATAATTAGAAAAAACCAGACTTATATGTATTAGTAAGCAATATTTCTACGCCGTGCTAGTAAAGTTGATTCCCCTTCTCCCCCTCTCTTTTTCAGTTTTGCCTTTCCAGCTTAGAAATAAAACAAAGCATTTCCACTAGTTTATACACTTAGTTTGACAACTTCTCAATGTCTTTGCTTGCCCTAGTGACCGGAGCTTCTGAAAGGAGAATGATACCAGAATTCCCGCTCTCACACATCTTTTGAGCCAGTATAAGTTACTACCTCATAATCTGGCACGTAAATAGAAGGTATTGCTAAGGAAAGGTGTCAGTTGATTTTTACTCCATACGAATGGATCCAGGAATATGGAGCTGTTGAGAAGGTTCCTTACTGTGTTAGTGAGTTAAGAATATCAGGCATACATGCCTGAGCGAGGGTCGAGTTTTTCAAGCTGTATCAGTTGATGTAGTAAAAGGTATTACCACTCCCTACAGCTGTGGTGTTCTCTAAGTAGTTACAGCAGTTTAAAAGAGGCTAAACGGTAAGAAGTGCAAACTGGTGTTTTTCCATTGCAGCTCTGATCAATTTTTATCCTCGTGGTTCCCCATCAGGACCTCACTGCTGCTTTTCCATGCTGATGGAAATCCTGGAT
This sequence comes from Patagioenas fasciata, assembly GCF_037038585.1. Lineage (NCBI taxonomy): Eukaryota > Metazoa > Chordata > Aves > Columbiformes > Columbidae > Patagioenas > Patagioenas fasciata. Next base: position 552,193 of record NC_092526.1, read on the forward strand.
CCAGAGATGAGAGCTGAGGCAGCGGAGCTCTGCTGGCGCCAGCCCGCGCTCGGCTGTGCTGCAGCGTCCGCTGCTCTGCTGCTTCGTGCTTTGCTCACCAAGCCTAATAGTAGAAACAGTCCTGAGTCCCGTTTTGGCTCTTTCAGAGAAGTTACCTTAAGTGGAACTCCAAATAAGTAAATGCATGTTTTTCCTACCCCCACCCCGTCTTCCCTCCACTTGAGATACTGAATGGGAATAGTCGGAGAACAGCAGCGGCCTCAAATGGACCATGTGCAGAAGCTGCTGTCCCAAAGTCCGAGATCCAAAGTCTCAATAAAAGACAACAAAAGAGTGTAGATTATTGGAAAAAAACCCCACAGTAATACATTGCTCTCTTTCTCTTCCTGGCAATTTAGTAGAGAAAGCCCTTGGATCTTGTCGTACCTTGAAGATACTGGGGAAAGGTTTGGAGGGTGGAGCTGAAGCAGAGCGGGTGGACGCGTGCTGGAGGCCTTCTGCTGGGCAGCTGTGGTTGGGTTGGGTTTGGATCGGTTGTTGGTTTGTTTTTTAAACTTGCCAGGAGTTACCAAATAAAAATAATATTCAAGGGTTTGTATAGTTTACTTGCTGCTTATTTCATTTAAGAGTGTTTGGAGAAGCAAATTAGCAAATTTTAGAAAAGGAAAAAAGACATAAGGAAAGAATATATTCCTAAAATGACAAGTCCGCTCTGTTTTGGCATTTAACTATGATATTAGCACTATGTTTTTCTGCAGCTGTCATATCTTTTTTTCTTTTCTAGAAGTGCTTTTCAAGCCCTGTTTTCTCCTGCTAAGGCTTAAATGTATAGCAAATGGTCTTCACTGAGGCAGACACCTTTGGAACGGGGCGGTGGGCGAGCCTGGCCGAGGGCTGGCTGTGAGCGGGTCCTGTGGCTGCGGGAGGGAGGGGGAACTCGCCTTGCCTGGGGTACCAGTAGTGATAAGCGCACTAGTGAGTGCAAACAGGTACAAAATGCCCTTTTTTCTCCTGATGTTAGGAAGTAGAAGGAACAGATTATGCAGGTAATTTCCCTTTTATTTGTGTGTGATAAAGAAACAGAACAGCTTGGAATACTCTCCTGTTCTTTGAGATACGTTTCTTTGTATGTCAAGCTGGTTTTGATTATCACTGAGGTAAATTTAGCATCTTTGCACTCTTGCAGATACCAGTAAATTTTCCGTGTTAACAGTTATGGACACAGAGCATATTGCAAAGTTTATTGTGTTGATACAAGTGGTTTATACAGAGTGGCCTTTAAATGCAGCCTGCAGTGTTTTTGCTGTCATAGAAATTAATGATGTATTTTGAGGGATCTGTTCATCGTGCAAAGGCTTTGTAGTAAACCAGGGGTGTAGGGGGGACAATCACTTTTAAAACTTCTTTGCCTCTAAGTGCTTAATTTATACAATTGTAGTTTTGGTATCTCGTGAAGTGCTTAAAATCAATACACGAGCAATCATCTTACGGAATGATACGTGTTGCAGGAGACGTTTGAAATGCAGGTAAGTGGGGTCTCTTGGTAAAGCTGAGTTCCCCTTTTTGCCTCCTGCATTGACCTCAGCAGAACTGGCCTGCATTCTGTTAGCTTCACGAGACCCGGGCTGAGGGGAGGGTTTGTTCTTCGCAGGTTGTTGTCCCTGTTGCTTCCAGCAGCCCAGGCAATAATACATAATTGGAGTGCTAGGAGGGTTAGGTGATGTGTGCGAATCTTTTTGTCGATTGTATTATGTTCTGTTTATACGCAGAATCTTATTCTTTAGTTCAGCAGCCCCTTACAAGTGTCTGTTTCCATGTTTAATTTTAGTGGTTCATGAATCAATAAATAATCTGCAGTTTTCTGCAAAAGTTAGTTTAAATTTTAAAGAGCTGTTTGAGTGCCAAATCTCAAATCTGTTTCTTTATAACAGTCGCTTCAAATTGTTTAGAAAAAAATCGTACGCTCACTTCTGGGGGACTCGTGACAGGGAAGGTGACCCGGGGCGGTGAGGCCGCGGTTCTGGCCGGAGGGCGCCGCGGCGCGGGGCGGGGCGGGGCGGGGCGGGGCGGGCGAGCGCCGGCCGCGCGGGGCTGGCGGGGCCGTGTCGGAGCGTTCGCCTGTCTCGCTAGCCGCGGACAGGCGGTCGCGGGCAGGTCGTGCCCGTTTTTCAGGTAAAACTGTTCAAACCTAAACTGTTTCCCTGAAAAAGGGGCATAATGGGCCTTCGGTTTCTCAAAAGGACAGTTCTCTTCTGCAGTCAGTGGTGGTTTGGTCTGTAGCCTCAGCCTGTTGGCTGTAACCTGTCCCATGGCAGTATCTTAATAAAAATCAAGAAATTACTGGATTACTGAACATTCATTTTAGTGTTTATGGACAGAAAAATGCAAAACTGACTCTAAAATGTTGCATGAAGTAGGCAAAGGGGCATCAGACTTCTTCACGTAATACCTAATTTTGTAAGACAATTTCACTTTCGGCACGACTTCACCAAATGCTTTGTATATTTTGGTTTACTGATATTCTGACTTCTTACATTTTCTCCAGCAGTAGGGACACGCAGATTAAAAGTTAAGACCCTTTTACCATGAATGATGTCAGATTTTTAATGGGTTGGTTACAGTGCAGGATATTTTTCTTGATAGGATGTGATTTGAAAGGACCTTGTAGGGAACAGGCTGAGTTTATCTGTTAACAAAAAAGAGTTTTACCATGGTGGAAAACCCACTGTGTTTATAAAAGATCAAACCGAACGTCTTGGGAAACTTAAGCGGCTGCACGAGATTAATCACTGATGAATTTGGAGAAACGCATGTGGAGAAGAGGGGAGCGGGGAGAAGAACATGAATAGGTGCACAGTGATGGGTTCTAAGTTCGTTATCTGCCATCAGGTAGAAATGCCGGGGCCGCAGCAGCAGTCACGGAGCAAGTCTGACACAGCACGGGGAGAGGAAAAAAGGACAAAACAGAAAACGTGCAGGATACTGTGTTAGTAATTCAGGTCACCACTGTCAAGTGGAATAAAAAGCAAATAAACCTGAAAGAATCATCAACTTTGGAACACTTTCGATGTGAGATGAGAGTATACTGAAGTCTTCAGCTTGGGCTGTGACCAGGTGCTACAAAGTCCTGCTTGGAATAGTAGAGTAAATAGAGAACAATTTTTTTGGCATTTCAGATATGACTGAAATGTAATATTGGAACTAAAAGAACACAGTAGTTTGTTAATATAAACCAGTAAGTAGTGCTTTTCACTTAGTGCTGGGTTAAATTGTGGACTAGTCCTTGGATACTGCGGAGAGGAAAATGGCAACACACTTAGAATGACGAGATGTGTTAATGGAAGATGGGTTTATTATGGCTGCTGAACATGGCGATTGAAATCAGCACTGGGTTTGTTACATCTTCATACTCGTGATTGCTGAGAGAAGGGTATGTACCTTTATTCTTTCTCAAAATGTTTATTACTTGTGTAGATGGACCTTATTCTGCATTAGTTAATTCTGGTTTTGTTAATATTTTATGTTTTGTGTCTTTGATAATTTGTATAGATGGAATAATAAAGATGCAAATAATACACACGTTCTTCTAAGATTTACACGAATATAGAGGTTTTGTCATGTTCTCGTGTGAGGGATTGAAAAGTAATCCTCTTTAGGTTGTGGTTGTTCAGCACAGTTGATTATCCCGCCCTTCATCCTTGGTTCCGTACTGTGCTCCTTTTGCACAGCTTGTTAATGTGCATTCTTCCATTAACATAGTGTAATGGAGAATAATTGTATGTACTGTAACTTCAACCTTACAGATTTTTCCCGTGTCCTTTCCTTCTCTGTCCCCGTGTGTATATTTAGTCTTCAGGTATATCACCTGTGATACCTGTAAACTCGGTCGTTATTCCACCCCTGCTGTTTAAGTTTCATTACATTCTCTCCAGCTCTAGAAAATTAGTTTGGGGAAAATGATATTTTCATTCTGCTTCTTGAATAAATTCTCCTGACACTATAGCTGGTGAGGCTCATACATTTCTAAAATAGTCTGGATCTCAAATATTGTCAAAACTGGAAGGGGAGGGTTGAAGGGAGTCCCTTCTGTACCTAGCCCTTAGTCCTGTTGTGGATGTTTTCTGTATTTGGGAAATAGTCTTGAACTAGCTGTTGCAGTGTTGCTTATGGTAAATATATATTGGTTTATGTAATTCTAGCTCAAGCTGGAAAAATGGGGGCAAAAATAAGATCCTTATAGGCTGTAGGCTGTAACTATCAAGTTTCAGCAGAGGGGAAAACAGACCAGAAGCTCCAGGATCGAAAGAGGAAAGCATTTGGAAGGAAAAACTGCCCAGGGAACGGCAGAGTGAAGGACCAGTGCGTAGACCAAAGGAATCCCTTCTATTTTGCTATATTTTACTTTGGAGACGTGATTAAAGTCCCATCGGCAGCCTTGCTGTGTTTCCTCTGGAGACAGTGCCCGAGTGTGACTGTGGCTGGGCAGGACGTGCTGAGAGTGCTTGGGATTCAATCCGCTGCTCTGGCAATGCAGCCGAGCTGCCCAGGGAGCAAACAAATACAAGGAGAGAGGAACCAGAGGCCATTTCTCTTCTAAAATAGGCCTGGGACAAGCTCATTTATTTTGGTGCCAGATATGCATGAGCAAATAAATGACAACTCCGTGTATGGCAGTGTATGTGTGTGTTCTTATATAGGCCGTTTTGCTGGATGATGTAGGGTACTTTGTTGTGCGGATCCTTTTAGAAATGCAGAGTTTGATGCTTCAGATCATACTGGTGTGGTTATTTTTGCAGACTGCTTTTTGACTTTAGCACAGGGCCTCTAATGGTGTCATTTACGTTCAGTAGCAGTTTGGAGCACAGAGGTCACTGCCACCCCCAGCTGTGGTTTATCCTTTTTGTTGGATCTGTTGTTCCTGATGCCACATCAGTTGCTGAGGGAACAGAAGCAGAACCCAAGAACAAGCAGCCAGTGCCAGAACTGTCTGACTTAGTTTCTCCTTGTCTTTTCATGGGAACAGATGTTTTAGAGGGGATAATAAAGCAAATAATTAAATCACTGTGGCACGTTTTGCTTCACCTTTTTGTGACTTGGGAGAAAGCACATGAGAACAGGGTTTTTTTCTATGAGTTTGAGGAACAGGCCATGAGCAGTCAGGTTAATGTGTCAGTAGAAGGCAGAGCTGAAGAGGTGCTTCAGTTTTGGATTTGACAAGTGGTTTTGGGATTTGATACGCAAGTATGTTCTGTCTTAATTTGTGTAAGTTTCCATTAAATCCTGAAAATGAACAATTTTGACTACAGTGCATGTGTCCATAAATGCCTTTCAGTCACTGATTTCATAAAAGTTTGGTAGATGCAAGTAAATTTCATCCAGACCAAACTGCACAGGTGTCTGACAGGCAAAATAACATGTATTTTAGCCAAATAAAGCATTCTAAAATCCAGGGACATGCCATTAAACCAGTTCCTTTGGTGTTGATAGTTTGGGCCATGAACAAATCCTTACAGGCCTCAACTGTTAACCCTGTACTGGTTCTACTAATTCCTAGATCACCAACTACATAGTTCTATTGTATGTTTCTTCTTAGTTTGAGAGAACTCTTGAAACTCTGAACCGTTTGATGCATTTGAGTAGCTGTTGTTCTGTGTGACTGTTCTTTGACTGGACCTGATCCTCTGTTACTTTTAGAAGATTTAGATAAGCTTTGGGTAGTGTGTAGGTGTTTGTATATTAGCATATAGGAACATTTCAATAGTTGGATGACAGAATTACAAAACACAACAGTTTTAGTGTGCATGATGCATATTATAGCTAAGATGTAGCAATTGGCATATTAGAGATACAAACTAAAGCACATATGAGAAAAATAACAAGATAATCCAGTTCTATTCTAATTTTGGAGTTCAGGTTTGCCTGACAAGTGTGAAAGTCCCGAGCCATGTGAAGCAATAGCAGAGGTGCTGGCGTGACGTTTCTGCACGAAGGGATTTGGGCAAGTCCTCGCAGCATGACGGGAGAACTGTCTTGAAAAACTGGGGGGTTATTTCTGTATGTACAAGAAAGTTTTTATATAAAACTTCGTGTTGGGTCTATCTTAAATATGTTTTTAAGAACGCTCTGAAAAGGTGTTCAACATTGAATGGAACTTTTAGGAATGGAAATAGTGTGAAACTACTAGTAAAAATGTATGAAGTGTATAAATAGGTTAGTTACTTAGTCAATAAAAGTTCTTTTCATTGGGAAAAAAATGTGATAGCAATGTAGTAAACAACAAAACTGTTACATGAAAAGTACCCATGTCTTGTGAATTAACATCTAAAAAAACCCAAAAGAGAAACCATGGTAGGTGTCAACTCAAAGTATATTGTTGGCATTAATTTAAATGGAAATGAAAAATGTCCTATCCTGAAGACTTCACACAACATTGCAAGTAAGCTGTGGTTAGACTTGAGCTCGTGAGTTTGGCTGGAGTATAAATAAGGGGTTGGAAGCGCTGGTGTCCCGTGGCGCTCCCGTGAGCCGAGCAGAGCGGGGTTCTGGCTCCGTGCTGACTGGTGTGGAGAGCAGCGCCACGGGGGGCGGTTCTGGGCCCGTTCTCCTCGGGATCCCCGTGACAGGAGGAACTTGGGACACACCAGAAACTCGTGGAAACGTGTCAGTTTGTTTGAGTGCGACTGGCAACCTGTGAGCGCTGTCAGTGTGAAAGACACAGTACTAATAATAGCGCATTTTTGGTGGAAATTGCTGAAATGCAGCTTTTAAAACAACAATATCTCAGAGTTACAATTGCTATGACATTGCTCCTAATAGCAAACAACATTTTTCTTAAACACAGAAGCCTGAGTGTATTAGTTGTCATAAACAGGCTTCACTATTAGTCTGGCTGTTCTGTATGTGGATATACTGCGTTTAACTTTCTTTGCAAGAAACAGAGAAATAGCAGTGCCAGGAATGTGAAAGATTGTATGTGATAGCTGGGTAGTCAGTTCTAAAGAGCTGGAATACATTATGCTCTAGTGCAGCGAGGGTTTTAGGAGATGGTGGAGGCGCGGGAGCAGCCTGGCCCTGTGTGCTCGAGGGCGAGGCGGCGGGGACGGAGGCCGGCCTGGCTGAGCAGGGAGCTCCAGCCGCTTCCAGCAGCTTCTCAGCAGGCCTGGCTGACCGGGGGTGTCCCGGCTCACTGAGGGCTGGCAAATGCGACGCCCGTCTACGGGAAGGGCGCGCAGGAGGAATCGCAGGCCTGTCGGTCTGAGGGTGGTGCCGGGGCAGCCCGTGGAGCAGACCATCCTTTTTTCCTCTCTTTTCCCAGCTGTGTTTGTGTCTGTGTGATTGTTGCTTTTTTAGCACTGTGCACGGTTCCCTGAGTGATGCAAAATGCAGTTCAGTTGTGTTTGTGTCTGGGGTTTCTGTCTGATGGGGCGATGGAAGCAGCTCTGCGGGTGCTGAAGTTGCGTCTCCATTGTTTGCCGAGTGCGCACATTTACAGCAGAAGTGCAGTCTCGAGTGGTGGTTGGTCTTAAACAGAGGATGAAGATACAGCCCCTCGTAGTGCAGTAATACTCAGGTTTTCTCTTGTTCAGCTCAAAATGGATGTTAAAGTATAAAATGGCACTTGCTTTGCTAGAAGAAAGACTCAGTTTGTTTCACATTTTCCTCGTTCTCCCAATGATGATGGCAGGAAGAGGATCAGTGTCGTACTTTTAGTGACAGCGTTCCTTTCTTCCATCTACACTGACACGACAGAGTTGTTAATCAACACGTCTCCGGTTGCTGGGAGCGGCCGTGACATCGCTCCCGTTCACGGGACGCGCGGAAGTGACACGCGGGGCGGTCACGCGGACGTGTCCTGCGAGCGCTGAGTCACAGAAACTGCCGTGGCTCTGGGGTGTGGGAGTTGATGAAAACTAATTAAATGACGCAAAAACCTTTCAGCACTATTAGACAAGCTTTGTCTTGAATCCTGATCAGAATACCCAATCCTGATGTAGACTTGGTCGTTGCTGGCGTTGTTGCGTCCGTCCCTGAGAGCAGCGGAACTCCTGGTCCGGAGAGGTGCGCGGCCGCACGGGTGGTGCGCTGACGGAGCCGGCTGATCCGCGCGGCTCCTGCTCCCTCCGGAGCGATGATTTGTCTTGGTAGTTGAGTCTGGCCTGGTCGACCTGTGTGGAGTAGTCAGCAATGTGAACAAAAACTGTGCCTCAGCGTTCTGAACTTTCCCATTTGTTAGCTTGGTTCCTGCCTCGGTGGGAGGACAGCGGTGCCACAGAACCGGTGTGTTTCTCAGACACGTTTCACCTGAAAAATGCGAAGAAGACTTGGGAATTTTTTTTTTTGTACTACTGAACTAAATAAAACCTCAGATCAGTCGTTAAACTTCTGTGGTCTGTTGCACTGAAAAAGAAATAAGCATAAAAGAGGATCTTTTTTCTTTACAGTGTATATAGAGATTTTCAGCATTTGGAAATATAAGAATTGCAAGTATAAGAATTAATATTTTTAGAATATTTGAAAATGGCCAGACCAGCAAATTTAGATTAATGGTGATTTAGGGGGAAGGATAACAATTCACAGCATGGTAACTGTGTCTAGAAGGTGTTTATTGATCATGATCAGACAGTCTTGCGCCAGGGGAGGTTGAGGTTGGATTTGGGAACAATTTCTCCCCCAAAGGGCTGTGGGGCATTGAACAGGCTGCCCAGGGCAGTGCTGGAGTCGCTGTCCCTGGAGGGCTGGGCAGACGGACAGGAGGGTCTCAGGACAGGGGGCAGGGACAGGGCTGGGGAACGGGTGGACTCTGTGATCTCAGGGGGCTTTTCCAAACTAAACGATTCTGCGATTTTGGGGGAATTGAAGTTATGTTTGGTTTTCTCTTTCCAAATACTTAACGGAGTTAGGAATGCGTAATTGCAAGTTAGTGCAAGAAACCAGAAGATCTAGAAGAATTCTGGGATTCTGATGGTAATTTGGAGGCTTTCTGAAGGATTTGGTAGAACCTAGGCTGGTTTCATTTAACACAATTAAAAACTGAGAGCTTGCACACTCCTGCCCTATGGGCCACAAACTCCAGAAAAACAGTGTAAAACCCACCAAAATGTAGGACTCAAACCAATGGGGTTAAGATGATAAAGAACGATTTTAGGCTGAAAAGCTGAGGAATGTAAAGACGGGAGAAGGAAGTCAATGTATAAATGGCATTTGATCCATGATAGGAGGGGCTGCGTGAGGTGGGAGGGGAGGGGAGGAGGTTTGGTCCATGAAGTCTTTTAGCAGGAGTGCGCTGGTTTATAGGGGGGGCAGGGAGGGACTGCAAGCAGGCGGGACCTGACTGCAGGAGTCTCTTAAAGAGAATTAAACCCAGAACCTGACTACAGGAGTCTCTTAAAGAGAGTTAAACCCAGAACCTGACTACAGGAGTCTCTTAAAGAGAATTAAACCCAGAACCTGACTACAGGAGTCTCTTAAAGAGAATTAAACCCAGAACCTGACTACAGGAGTCTCTTAAAGAGAATTAAACCCAGAACCTGACTGCAGGAGTCTCTTAAAGAGAGTTAAACCCAGAACCTGACTACAGGAGTCTCTTAAAGAGAATTAAACCCAGAACCTGACTACAGGAGTCTCTTAAAGAGAATTAAACCCAGAACCTGACTACAGGAGTCTCTTAAAGAGAGTTAAACCCAGAACCTGACTACAGGAGTCTCTTAAAGAGAATTAAACCCAGAACCTGACTACAGGAGTCTCTTAAAGAGAATTAAACCCAGAACCTGACTACAGGAGTCTCTTAAAGAGAGTTAAACCCAGAACCTGACTACAGGAGTCTCTTAAACAGAGTTAAACCCAGAACCTGGACTCTTTGGGAGAGCATTAAATGTTCCTCATAGTGACTGATGCCCAGCCTTTGCTAGCACCACTGTGCGCATTGCTGAAATCTGCTGCTGAAATACTGACCTGCTGTTGAATTATCAGTCTCCAAAATCAGAATAGGTATTTTTGCCTTGGCGGATTAAAATCTTTCTGAAATTATATATTTGCACAAAGCTTATATTGTTAACTGAGACTTTTTTTGTTGATCTGTTGTTCTGAAGTAATATTTTTAGTTATTGCTTTTCCACACATTAGTTCATCAAAGGAGATAGAAGCCTTTAAAAGTATTTCTAAAAAAGATGTGTTTTAAAAATCAGCTCACTTTCCTCGAACTGTGTTGAAGGGCCGTACCTTCTCTGTCCCCGGCCGCTGGGTGGGAGGGTTTTGCAGGGAGCCGGTTGTCGTGCGTTGGTCTGCAAGAGGTGTCACAGGCTCTTTGCCGAGACTTCAGATGTGTCGGCAGTGCCGTGCCCTGTCTTGCACAGCGAGACGTGCTTCAGCTTTTTCAAGTATTTATGTGAGTTTTCGGGAAGTGCCCCCATTTGATCAAATATTCTCTCATGTTTTCAAGAAGTGCTGGTTATAAACGTTGACATTGCCCTGATCTCACTTTTCAGTCATTTTCGACACCGTGGCTTGGTGAGCTCTCCTGTCCCTGCAGTTCCGGAGCAGACACACCTGAATTACGCATGAAAACCAGGAAGAATGAGCTTGAAAACTCATGTTCATTCAACCTTTGTTTGCAATATAATTAAAGCAGGCAGCGAGTCTGTGTTTAAAAGGCAGGCATACCTTTTGCACTATGTTTGCGTTGGAGAAAGAAGTAAATTAAAGTCAAGAGAGAAAACATTTTGGCCCATGACTTGATGAAAATGGTGCAGTTTTTGCTGCTTTCTGCAGTGCTTTCAGATTTTAAGTTCTGATTTAATTAAGCAGATGCTATTGCAAGGATGTAAACCAGTTATTCTAGTCTTGCTTGAAAAAACCCACCATGCAAAGTGATAACAGTAACAAAGGTGGGAATTCACCCCACCCTGTCTTCCCACTTAAGTCAAACCTCAATTAGCTTCATTTATATGCTATTAATAATATTAAGCGCAGGAAACTTCCTTTTTCTGTACTTTGTACACAATAAGGAAATAATGTAGGGGAAAAAAGATGAGGTTCTGTTAATGTTGCGTAGTTGATGGTGACGTTTATAAATACAGAACAACGTAATCGGTGCTGTCCATGCACTGTCCTTTTCTTGCCCGGAGCGGCGGTTGTTGCACCCGCGGTTCTGCAGCCAGGGCACACAGGCGGCTCCAGGGCACAGGGACATGATATGAACATGAAACAACGTGATATAAACACGATACAAAGTTTACAGTCTCCTCTCCAGGCACTCTGCATTTTCTGTTCTTTTACATTTTCAAATGCCACCTGTGTGCTCTGAGTGTGGAATGTTGGCTCTTTCTGGCCTTTTATTCTCAAGTTGCATTAGGATTTTGTTTGCGTGTAAGGCTACTTTGTTTTACGCTTCTAATAATCAGTTCTAAAAGCAAACCTAAAAAATAAACCACAATAAAATGCTTTTCTGTGGGCTTTGTTAGTGGAATAACTGTGAGTACCAAGAGGGAGAAGAACAGACGGGTCGCAAGGACTTCTGTTATTTCACAACTAAATGGTAAATCCCGAGCTTTCCACGTTTGTGCGGCTGTGCAGTTGTGTCATGAAGAGAATATTTAATCTGAAACAATATTATTTGGTGGTCTCAAATGTTTTTTGAATTGGGCGGCGTCGATGTGTAACTTCCCGAGGTTCACGCCCGGTCCCGTCTCGGCGCTCGAGCCCTGGGCTGCTCTTCAGCTCCCTGCAGTGCTTGTGTGGCTGAGGCACCTGTGCGCTGCGCTTTGTGTGCTGGGACCAAAACCAGCCTGCGTGCTTTCAGTCGGGGAGAAGAAAAACACTGACACATGTAAGGAGCATATTAGTAGTGGTATTTATAGAAGTAGATGCTTCCTTTGTTTTTAGTTTAGGAATTTTAAAGCTTCAGTCTTGGTGTATACAAATCTGCAGCAAATGATATAATTTTTGAAACCTCACAGTCACTTGTCAGAGTCATTTTTCCCCTAGTTTTACCATATAAATAAAATTTGGGTCTCTTTGTAGATAATGATTTTTTTTCTTTAACAGTTTATTGTTAAAGCCTTCAGAAATGTAGAAATTTGGATTCTTCCTTGAGCTTACTTCCAAAAAGCCCTTTACCCGTCAGTGTTACAGCCGTGGGGCAGACCATTCCCTGGTGGGCCAGCGCAGACCTGAGCACGGCCAGCGGCAGCGTGGCTCCAGAGGAAGGGCGGCCGCGTTTGCGGGGCGGGTGTGCGGTTAGCGGAGATGTGCTGGTGATGGAGCCGGGGCGTTCGACACAGGCGTTCATTCTCCTTTCCAGAGCAACAGAAATTGCTGGGCCTGTTTTAGAGGCCTTTATTTATTTGCTAACTGTGGTGAGTGCTACGAATGTATTGAGGTAGCTTTTACAGCAAGGGACTAAACTCTGAACCATGGAACCTTTCGTCTTTGGAAGGAGAATAAACAACATCAGTTATATAAGACCATGCGTTCAATCTGCTTTTCTTTGTCGATGAAGAGTGGATAATGGTCTTTAATTTGTTGATTGTGAATATGTACAGCATATGGGAGAAGGAAATAGGGCCGTGTGTGATGCATTTGGTATATGTTGCATTGTATTTGCTTTTGTTTACTTGAGTAAGAAATGGGAAGTTAGATTCGCATATAACAGACAACTCTATTTTTGTTACTAAAAGTGAATTTATTAGCTTGGGAAGCAGCAGTTGCATCAAGATGCACTTTTCTTTCCCTCAGACAGTGTCAGATACCCAGGACATCTGTCGGTCCCTTGTGTGTGACCCTCGGTTGTCCGGCTGACGGTAGCTGTGGCTCCTCAGCAGAGGGGCGGTGGGCTGTGTGTGCACATCTAGCCGGGGTTGCTTTCCCAGTCTGTAAAATTCCTGGGTTTGGACCTTCATTAAGGTCTTGACTATGTGCAGTTGATACAGTTTCACCACTCCATTAGATTAATTCAACACCAATACTAGTTTTATTACCTGTAATTTTGAATGGGCTGCTAAAATTTACCTACCTAATGCAGACTTTTTATTAAGCCTAATGAAAGTATGTCATGCTAACATGGTCATGCTGGGCGATTTGCATAGTACCATATGATACGTGAAATTTCACTGACTCTTGACTGGCCTTCAGTGAAAAAACATTAGAAGCCCTCAGCAATATCAGTGTTGTACTATTATAGCAAGTAATACTTTCCTGAGATGGTTGTATTCCAAATGTTTCATCTGTTCTGCCTTTTTCTCTTTTGTATACAATGGGTATGAACGATGTGTTTGGAAAAACTTGATCTACCCAGGGAACAGAAAATCTGGGAAGAAAGCAATCTGGACAAGTCTTCAAAAACTGGTTTTACATTGGGTGAAATGTGTGTGGATTTTGCGCTGACATAGTGGTGCTTTTCAGTCCTCATAACGAGAGGAGAATTTGGGATCCTCACGCTAGAGAGACTCAGTAAATGGATGAGACCCTGGTTCTGTATAAATGAAATTGACAATCCCATTGGTTTCCGGGAGGCCGGAGTTCTTTTTGCGGTTTAACAGGAAGATTCCTCTGACCTGCCGCCTACACGCGAAGGGACACGCGGTCCCGTATGGTTCACAGGCACGGGTTTCGCGGGCGTTTCCTGCCCCGTTTGGCGTCTGTCCCCGGGAAGGGGCTCGGGACAGGACGCGTGTGTCCCCAGCTGACGGTTGTTTCTGTTTGCAGGTTGCAGACCAGCCATGTCCCAGAACTGACCGTGGTCCGCCCAGTAAGTAACCAACCTGCAGCAGTAACCGTTGTGATGATGTTCTGAGAAGCATGAGCTGTACAGGGAGAAGGAAAACGTTATGCACTGTGTGCTTAGTGCTAAATTCTGCATCCAGGTCCTGATTTTTCTGCAAGACATTAAGCACGAGCTTAACTAAGACTTCTAGATCCTTAGTCTACATCTGCAGTTACTTTTGTGACTTCAGGCTTAACTGCTGAGTAGATCTGTGGCAGTGCTGTCCATAATAACAGTGGTATCGTGCTTTCGGGATCTGTTTGTGTGTAGGCTTGAAATATAAATATTATAGAATGTAATTTTAGTGTGTTGCATGTTTTCAGTATGCCTTTAGTAGCTTTGATATCTGATGGTATACAGTTCAGGGAATATTTAAAATTGATTGAGAGGTTGTGCTGAGAATTTTGATTCCAAAATCCATTTTAGCAACTTTGAAAAATATTTTGGATAGTCAGAGAATGTGTGATATTTTGCTACATGATGAGCGAGCATGAATTATCTTTTTTTAATTAATAGATAGCTTACTAGATGATTATGAAATCAATAATTTTACATTTACATCAATTTGCTTGTGTTTTTTCGGGACAGCTACAGAGAAAAGGTGTTTGTGTCTTACTCTGGTACTTGGCTTTAGACAAAGCTGCAGTGAAAACTGAACTAGAGATTTAAACCTTTGCTCAGCTCACAGGTGCAACTTTCAGGTGTGCTTTTCACTCTGTGCTGGCACTTGCTGTCTGTCAGGTACCTGAAGAAAGAGAGGGGAATTGGAAATGAATTTGACATGAATTATCAAGTTTATTATTTTGATACTCCTCATGTTAACGATCAATTCTTCATACGCTTGTGATAATAGACCCTGAAAATAGCAAATAACATACTTAAATTAGTAAGTTTATGTCCAGTAATGAGATATGTAGCTTAACAAGAGCCTTGTTTAGATCCCAGGCATGATATTGTGTGATTCAGTGGAGTCTTATCTTTCGGTAGCGTCCTTTGTGCCAGTATCCCAGAGGTAAATTATAATCAGTAAAGGTAAAACTTGCGCTGACAACAGGGGGAAAAAAGGCTAAATCAATCTTTTTTGCAAGCTGATTAAAATAATTTGTAAGGTTGAATTTAAAAGGTTTTAAAAGTACTCTTTCAAGTGTACAGTTGCACACTGTATGTACAACACTAAAACCACTAGATGTGACTTGATACAGGATTTATGGAATGTACCAACACCTGCTGGATTCAAAGAGTGAACAGGTTCATATGCAGAGAGCAGCTCAATCAAATAGGAGGGATCAAGTGAATTAAAGCTCCGAGGAAGGGTTTTTCTAGTGAACCCGTTGCGTACAGGCAGCGATGCGGGAGCAGGGAGGGGCGGGAGGCGGGGTCGCCTGCGTTTTGGGGCGAGCAGCAGCAACCTGAACCAGTTTAAAAAGAAAAGAAAGCAGACCTAGGAAAGTCATTAAGTACTTTCAAATAATAGACAGAAATAGGGTGACTGTGTGCAGGATTTAGAGTGTCTGGAGGCGCTGGACACTGAAGCGTTCGTAACGCGGTAGCGCGCTGCCGGCTCCTGTGGGGTCAGCCGACTGTAATGAAAAATCTTGCAGAAACACGCAAGTGAGACACGCATCTTGCTTTATTTTGAACACGTGCTTTATCACTTGTCAACAGCTGTGTCTCAGAACAAAAGAAATTGCACAAAAATGTGATTGTTGAACTGTAACTGAAATTCGATAAGAGGTCTGGGAACTGGCAACTAATGAGAAACTACTAATAACAAATTGCAACACACTGTACAGAGGAGTAAGGGGGAAAAGAAGTAAGAGAAGTCTGGCAAACTCGGGTTAACACAAATGGTTCTATGCTTTTATGGCAGTTTGAATGTACCGCCAGCTCCCTGCCTACAGCTGTTACCGTGTTACAGAAGTTAAGTGTCTACATACATAGCTGTATTTGCCTTTTTTGTCATGTAAATACTCAAAAGGGTGCAGAGAGGTCACGTGAAGGTGCATTTGGTTATGGAAAAGGGATCTTTGTTTCTATAGTCCCTCAAACAGTTGTGGGGTCTGGAGTAGAAAAGAGGTATGGAGCTGCCGGAGGGCCCAGGAGTGACGGAGGCTGGAGCAGCTCTGCTGGGGACAGGTGACAGAGCTGGGCTGCTGGGCTGCGGAGGAGAAGCTCCGGGGAGACCTGGCCGCGGCCTTTCGGTGCTTAAAAGGGGCTGATAAGAAAGGTGGGGACAGGCGCTTTACTGGGGCTTGCAGTGTCGGGACAAGGAGAAATGCTCTTAAACTGAAAGAGGCTTGATTTAAATTAGATATAAGGAAGAAGTTCCTCCCCGTGTGGGCGGTGAGGCCCGGGCCAGGCCGCAGCGCTGGTCCCGGTCCCGCGGAGCCGGCGCGGCTGGCGGACGGCGTCCCTGCCCGCGGCGGGAGCCCGGGCGCCGCGGGCCGGTGGAAGCGCTGCTCCTTGCGCCCGGCCGCGGCGCTGGCGGAGCGAGGGCCGGGGTACACCTGGCCAGCTCGGGAGAGCACCAGGGCGTCCAGGACAGTCCATCCCCGAAGAACATGGCCATTTACTTCACACGTGCGTAGCACCTACAGGTTTAATTGTATCTTTACCTCAGTAGAATGAATAACAGTTAAAATTGACTAAGAAACTGAAAAGAATGACTTCAGGTTTTATGTGCTTACAGTAGTTCTGCAGAGTGTAAATAAAAGGCAAAAGACAATTATGTCTTTTTCTACTTATTTTTGCAGCTACTTTTAGAAAATCATCTCATTAAAAAATTGAAATCGAAGTATTTTATTTCCCTAAGTTGCTGATATATCTGCAGATATGGTCATTGTGTATACAGGTGCATATGCTTGCTTGGATGTGTTTGTTTAGATTTATTTGTCAAGGAAAAAAAATAACATGCTACATAAAACCATTATGGAAGTAAAATTAAAAATGACTGAAAGTTTCATGGAAAGAATTAATAAACTACGTATTTGTCTGTGGAATATATATTTTTATTACAATTTTCTTTTAAACTAGTAGACTAGTTTGATGTGTTGTATTTTATAATCGGAAGGCAGTTTTGATAAGCAAAACAAGCAAACCACCAACACTCATGCGAGTGCTGTAAGAGTTACTCCAAATTGTTTTAATGCTGCTGCTGCAAAGCAGGTTTAAGAACAGTTATTTTCTGTAAGGGTTAAGGAGCAGCTTTTGATTACGTATTGTCAATCCAGGATTAGCATCTGTTAGGAGGAATAAGTGGTTTATTAAGCTTTACCGTACAGATGGCAACTGGAGAAGCTCAGATGCAAATTGAATTTTAGGTAGTATCCGTGTATTGTTGAGACCAGCTGGTTCTCTCTTTGCAGTAATGGTGATCTGTTTGCACCAAGTGTTAGTGTTGTTTGCAGTTACTTCAGAAGTTCAGAAGTCCTTCAAAGCACATGTGATTAGAGTTTTCACTTTGTTTGCTTTGACTTTCTTGCAGGAAGAAGTGTTCTTAGTGTTTGCATACAAAGCTTTGCTTATGGGAAACAAGAAATATTTTCTTCAAATTAAATGTCAGAGTTGTAATATACAGTAGCTCTGTAATTTAGATGTTTAGGTTAAAAGGACATTTCCAGGCAACTATTGAAAAGATAATTTTCCCTGTGTAAGTTGATACAACTTTATCTTTTGCATCTCAGTGTTCAGTGACTTTTCTGCTTGTAGCTGCTGTGAGTATTGTGTTCCTTTCTCAGCTGGAAAGCTGCTTCTGGGGGGACTTCACCGGGCACCCCAGGCAGGCTCCAAAAACCCTGGTCTGGGTAAGGGTTACGGTTTCAGGGAGGGAATGTACTGTATGCGGCGCTTTTTATGCTGTGACTAGAATTCATAGTACTACTATGAGTCATTTGATATTTGGTTATATTCTTAAAGTCTTAAAAGTCTGAAGGCAAAACTAAATTGGCTTTATTCAATTTCTTTTCTGATTTTGAGGTAGGTAGCAGATCCTGTGGCAGTAAAGGGAAAACTGAAATATTGAAATCAAGAGAGTCAAAACTGAGAAGGCAACCGGCATCCTTGAATGAAAAAATACCAAACAATTAGAGTTCTTTAATTTTCAGCTTGACAACCGGAAGAGTTTACATGTGTGTTTTGGGGAGATGGATGTGAAAACAGAACAGCCCTGTGCCGGGGGCGGCAGCTCATCAGGATCTCTTCAACCGCGTGTGAAGGGCACCAGGCCTTGGCTTGTTCTTCGTTTGTGGTTGTGCCTCTGCTCTTGTGTTGCTTGGAAGTCCATAAATCATTTACTAATTTATCTTAACAGTGGGTGAGTCAGAATAAAAGATGATTTTTTTCCCAGAGATTTTTGCCTAGCAGGACAGGTGGGGGCAGTAGCAGAAAGGCCCTGGGGTTTGGCAGAGAGTAAGTGGGAGGTGAGTCAGCCCAGGCCGCGGCGGGGTGTGAGGGGCAGGCCGAGCCCTGCCGAGACCAGGGGCTGTGCCCCAGGGCCGGGCAGTGCCGAGCCCTGCCGAGACCAGGGGCTGTGCCCCAGGGCCGGGCAGTGCCGAGCCCTGCCGAGACCAGGGGCTGTGTCCCAGGGACGGGCAGTGCTGAGCCCTGCCGAGACCAGGGGCTGTGTCCCAGGGCCGGGCAGTGCCCAGAGCAGGGGCTGTGTCCCAGGGCCAGGCAGTGCCCAGAGCAGGGGCTGTGTCCCAGGGCCAGGCAGTGCCGAGACCAGGGGCTGTGTCCCAGGGCCAGGCAGTGCCGAGACCAGGGGCTGTGTCCCAGGGACGGGCAGTGCCCAGAGCAGGGGATGCAATACGATGTGTGAGAGAACTGGGATTGATCAGAGGAGCTGATGGTTGTCTCGACCTGCCTTGAAGGTGTTAGAGAGAAGAAAACTCAGATTCTGCTTGGGAGTGGGCCATGAAATGAGAAGAGGCAAAAGACAAATTACGCAAAGAGAAAGCTTGATTAGACAAAAGGGAGAAAATTCTGAGAGCAAAAGTTGTCAAACTTTATGAGCTGGCAACATTCGCTTGCAGCCCAGAAACCCAGTTGTACCCTGGGCTGTGTCCCCAGCCCCTGGGCAGCGGGTCAGGGAGGGCATTGTCCCCTCTGCCCCGCTCTGTGAGCCCCCTGCAGTGCTGGTCCAGAAAGTTTTTATGATGAGGGTGGTGAGACACTGTAATAGGTTTGCCCAGAGAAGTTGTGGATGCCGCATTGTTGGAAGTGGTCAAGTGTGGTTCGATGGGGCTTTGAGCAACCTAACCCAATATAAGATGCGCCTGCCTACGGCGCGGGGTTGGACTAGATGATCCTTCAAGGTCCTTTCCAGCCCAGTCTGTGCTTCTATGAAACACTGAAATGGGTGCTCAGAGAGCCTGCAAAAATCTACTTCTTTGCTGGACAAGGCTCTGTGCAAGCTGATGTGACTTCGCAGTTAACTGTACTTTGAGCAGATGGGACCAGATGACCTCCCTAAGATCCTTCCAATCTCAACAAATTTTTGATTCTCTCTTAACCAGAAAGATCTTAATTGTTTTCCTTTTATTCCGCTTTGTGTCTTTCCTGCTAGGGTTTTTACAGGAAGAAGGTAGAATTAGAGGCAGTAGTTCAAGGAGTTGTTGAGTCAAGTCAGTGCTTCATAGCAGGGAAAATGGGGTGGGAGGTAACTCCCTTTGGAGTACTGAAGAGGTATTGAATTTCTACCAGTGACTGGCACTTGCTTGTTCCAGCACCTTCCACATCCTCAGTGCCATCTCTCTTAGGGCTGTGCTGTCTCCCAGACCGGGCCATGCCTGAACCCGTGGTCTGGGTGCCTCGTTAGCTCTGCTGTATTGTAGTACATCCTCTCAGAGACCCATTCCTTTCCTCTTCTGCTGGCCTGGGTTTCCCCCGATTGGGAACAATTGTTTTCAGTTTGGATGCAACGTGGTGCCCTTCTTCAGAGGCACAAAACAGTGAGCCATGAAGGTCCGTGTTCGAGACAAGTACGTTTCATGCAGGCGCTCCCTTGCATTCTGTAGTTTGCCAACCTCCTTTAACACCACTAATACCCCGAAGTAATTAGCTATTAGTAGTGAGGAGATGGGTAGAGGTAGTTGAATTGCAGATGAAAGAAACAACTGAAATGTATCTTGTTAGCAGATGGAAAATCGAACAAGTTTGGTGGACTTTTTTTTTCTTTGGGTGAGAGATGCAATCTGAGAGTGTCAGGTGAATATGTGTGAGTCATAAAATAAACATGTTGGATATGTATCAGTGTATATCTGATCCTGCTCTTTCTAAGCCAGGCACAGAGGTAACGCCTGAGCTAGCTCAGCCTATCCTGCCGTCTCCCCAAGCGGTGCTGGGGTTTAACCAGGGACATCGATCGCAGGGAAACGTATTCTGGGAATGAAGTGACCGTTTTTCCATATGGATTTAGAAAACTATTCTTGGCTTAAATTGTGTCTACTTTTGGGATATGAAAAGCAGCCTGACCAAAGTGAATAGTGGGCAGAGAGCACATAGAATAGAATAGATCAAATTTATCAGGTGTCTGATACTGTTACTGCTGCAACGGGAGGAAGTGAAGACACAGGCAGTGAGAAGACAGATGGGAGGTGAAGCCGAGATTGTAAAATATCTATTTTACGTATGTTGCAAAGTACATTTGCATAAAGGTGCTTACAAGTTGTGACTAGTATTGAAATGTTTTGATCCAAATGTTTAACATGTCAAGGGTTTGTATGGCAGTAGTTGGACATCAGCTATGTGATCCTATGTGTTTGCATATTATGTATTTGTAATACAAAATGTTTCTCCTGTGCTCCGTTTTCACTGTAAAATCAAGCTACAAGTTTGCATGTTTTAAAATTTCTGTAGAGTACCAACATGTACCTGAATTTCAAGAGTTGCTATCACGGAATACGTTCATTGAGGTCATGCTGTGATGAGCCTCGTGATGGACTGTGTATTCTCATAGCTGTTGGAGAGCATGTGTGTGCATAGACACGTATGTGTATATATGGATATATACCTATCAAAAAGTGCCTTTATTGATCTATGTGTAATCTGTTTTATCTGGGGACCTAAGTCTTCAGGTATTTGTTCAGTAAGGCAAGATTTTCTTTCCTTTTGTCCCAGCTCTAACCTGGAATCTTCCGTCAGTTTGTACACACGTCAAGAGACTAGAGCTGAGCGTGGTTCTGCTGCTGTCGGTGACGCTGCGATCGTTCATCTGTATGGTGGTCTGTAACGAGTGTCTTGTTAGGCGTGTTTTGATTTGGTAAAGAAGAAATAAGTTGAGATTGTGTTCATGTACATTATGTAAATATGAAATTAACAGGTGTTTTTGAAATGTTTTTGTGTGTTTTGTCAGTATTTGAAAGGTTTTCTTTTTAGATTTTTGTTTTAAAACAAAGAAAAGGCTGTAGACCTCAGCATTTTAGTATCCTCGCGTGGTTCCGAGGAGGCGAAGCGCTGGGGTGCTGGAGCGCAGCTGAGCGCACGCCGGGCGGGTAAAGCGCCGGCTTTCGGGGCTGGGGGGCCGGATGTGTCGCCTGCCTTGGCTGGTGCAGAGGTGACGCCAAGGTGAACGCAGGCGTGCGAAATGGTTGGGAATCATTGATATTCTGACTCGGAGGCTGTAAATGGCTCTGTGGCAGATGGAGTCTTTGTCAAGGAAGAAAAATGGCAGCTCTGGAACATCGTGGATGTTTTTGCTGGGCAGCTCAGCACACAGGCTGTGACCTTCAGTGTTCGGGGGTTTCTCCTGTGCTCTGATAAATTGTCCTCTGCTTTTATTCCTTAGAAGTAGATAAACAGTAGTCACCGTGATTCAGTACAATTTGGAGTATTTCATGGTGAAAAGGTGCGTTCGTTGCCGGTTTTTTACAAGTAAGCTTTGAAGCATGCTTGCGATTTGTGCTTGGAGTGCCAGAAACAGCTTTAGCTGAGCGTCGTGTGGTACTGGAAATAAAGGTGGTTGTGTGCATGGATATTGTACAGCACACTATGGAAACTGGGATGTGAGCTGTTGATCCTCTGGAATATGACTTTAAACCACAACAAAACGTGCTAAACTGGACACTGTTAATTTTTAGAACATATTCCTACTGTGGACATCTATATCCGTTTGATTTGTCCCAATAAAATACACAATTTTAGACTACATATTGAGGAAGCTATTTCTGGTTAGTTCAGAGAGGTTAAATGTGGCTGATAAATTCAGTCTCATTTCTGAGTTCATGCTTTTTCTTTACTGATTGAAAATCCAGGTGTGTTTTAGCACCTGGCACCATCTAATTCTCTGTACCCTTGATACGGTTTTGTCTGTGTTCTTCTGTGAGGTTGAGTCCATATTTATAGAACAAAGGTTTGCTTTTATCTGTAGAGTAACTGGTTTATATATTCTCATTCCTAACGGTGAAATTTGTGCCAGGTTGTGTGATTTGTGAATTTTGTCCTGTACTTAAGATATATGTATGGCTGCCTAGTCTGAAGTTGTGTACCAGAATCACATATTTCATGTGTACAGTAGATGTGGATCTCTTAACGTCCTTCTCATTCAATTGTTTGAATTAAGACTATGTCCTTTAACAATTCTCTGTATCTGCTAGTTTGATCCCTAATAAATCCGTTCACGTCAGTTGTTGTAGTATATGGCTTCCAGAGCCTATAACATCTTGTAGAAGATGCTCAATTGGACAGTTGACCTATATTACAGGGTAATAAGTCATTGTTAAAAGTGCAAGCATTTCACAGCCATCACTTGCCAGCCACACTCTTTAGCCTACTCGACAGTTGTTGGACTTATAGAAAGCAGTCACTGTTCATCACAAAAGAAAAGGGCCCAGCACTCTGGGCGTCAGGGTTGTTGCATTAGAGTCTCTCTCAAGCGCCGTGCAGTCTCTGCTCTCAAAGGTGAGCCCGCTCTAAGCTGTTCTGTTGCAGTCACCTCGAGGTGTAACATGGATGGCTTTTTGCAGAAGGACGAGTGCTTTGTAATTGAAGCAGAAGCATTTTTGATAACGTGATTGAAAATAATCTTCATGCATCTCTTTATTAGGACATGGCAACGTGCACATGAGAGCAAGAGCCCTCATCTGGCTGTCTGTATCCTGTAGCGCGTGTGGGTACAAGCGAGGGACACGGGGCAGTCAGGCCGCGGGGTACATGCTTTCAGCTTCCAAAGCTCCCAATGACAGAAGTGCTTGTTAACTTGAAAAGGAACAACTGGGGCATATATGGAGAGAGCTTATGGACTTTTTGACGCTTTTAGTTGCTTCCCTCGCTCATTACCTCCAGAATGTCTGTTTGCTTCGCGGGTTGCGCAGCGTGGCTCTGGTGTGACTGGCTGGCGCTGCTGTCAGACTGTTCATTAGGTTTCTCCTCTGTTTCGCAGTGGTCTCTTGCGCCTCCTGTTCCTCTGGTGGTGTGATGGCCATGATAGCTATAGAATGACTGAACGACTTCCTCATGGCCGCAAGATAAAATGAGGAATAAATGACAAATTTCTTTGATTTATTTCGCAGGAGTTCTGTATGTGATTTTTGTATACTAACAGTAACTGACTAATTGGGGTTTGGCTTAATGGAATTAGGGTGAAAAAGGAAGAAGAGCAAACAAACCAACCCCACCGACAACCAAAAAAACCCCAACCCTACCAAACAAGCTAGCAAACGTGTATTTTCTACTGGTTTATACTGGTTTTTGGACTTGGACTTTGATGCTTATCAACAAAACCGCAAACTTGATAGTGGCATTATAGTAACAGTATCTTATTGGATTATTTCAATTAAAAAACTCTGTCAAATGAAAACAGTGGACAAATGTATTCCGCTGTATTATTAATTTTACTAGTTTGTGGTGAACCCACGCCGTGTTCTGATACTCCCGGAGCTAGCTGTGTAAACAGGTTGCTTTTTGTCTATGAAGTAGAAGGCAGCATATATCCCACAAAACCAAAAGATGATGTTGGTAGAATGAGGGAAAAAACCCAGTTTTTAATACTTCGGTAATGTTTAACTTTTATGGCCAGCTCTGAGCAGTAGAATACATGATTCCATTCAGTATTTCTCTCTTTTTAGGTGTTTTGCATAGCTGATGCTGGCTTGTGCACACCGGTCCTGAACCGGCTGGCTTGTTTGACTTGGTGTCACGATGGTTTTGCATGTTTGTGCAAAGCAGTTGTGCTTTTATTCATGTAATGGTTCTAAACTCTATTCCTGTTTAATCATTAGATAAATCTAGAGGAGATTTTCATAGATGTGGTGGTGTTGTATTAACTGGTGTGCGAATCCGTCTGTGCGGGTATAGTTTGTTCCAAGTGCCACTCAGTTTTTATCGGACGTTGCTGCTGTTTTACTGAGGAATAAAACTCCTTTGTCTCCTCAGCACCCATTGATGTTTATTTTTCCTTCAGGGCTACACTGACAGTGCTGATAGAACCCATGCGATTAGAATCTACGTTTAGCAATAAGGAGAGAAATAAATTTTGTAAAGTAAAAAGTGTTGTATGTACAGTGCTAACAAAGTATTTTGCAGTATTGCTGCACTTGAGACCAGGAGGAGGACAAGGCACCGAAAGGTCGAGGGAAGATGGGAGAGAGAACAAACGATGCACAAAGAAAATGACACCGAGGTCCCGGTTTAATACATATGTATTCCAGGTTGATGGCTGATTTCATTAGCAAATCTCATTGTTATGCAATGTCTGTTCTTCTGCAGCAAAATGAATAGTGTATCCTCAGAGGGGCTGCGTGTGTGTACTGTGGTGATACATAAAGAATATGTAGTTATAGTTGTTCTAACCTTTGAAAACTTCTGAGAAGTCTTTGTTTTCAAAATAATTTTATATTTCAATTTTCTAATAAAATGGTAAATTAGTGGTTACTTATATGGGAAAGAGCAGTTTAACCCTCCTTCTCTGCGTTTCTTTGCTGTGTTTGCTACCTGTGTGATCTTTTCACCAGAACCTTCGGTCTGACTGAATAACAGCTGATACCGAATTTACCACGTAAGGAAACAGAAATTCGGTTCTGAGAGGTTGGTTTCTGTAATGCGTTTTAAATGGCTGATAGTGACGTCTGTGGAACATCGAAACACACATCATTGCAAATCGCACAGACTCAAGTCACTCTGTATATTGTAACAGAATATACTGAAAAATATTGAAAAACTGTTTTTTGTGAATTACATCAACTTTATTAGCAATGGTCTGTGCTGGTACACAGGGCAAGGGCTCCCTAAGATACTGGCGGGCTTGAGTTCCTTTTGTTTCCGAGTGGCTCCTCACAAACCCAATGTTCAACATGAGAAGGAACATACAGGAAGGCTTTGATGCAGGAAAACTGAAATGCACTGAAATGATTGAATTCAGGTATTTTTATGTGCTCTTTCAGAATTTATTCCGTATATGAACTCTGTGGAGCCAAAATCTAGTAGCAAGTGGATGAAATGCTACTAAATGAATGTTAATTTGGTGTTTTGAATAGTTTTATGATTAGTTGTAGGCGGTGAGCCAGCACGAAGAGTGCTTGTGGGCACTGCAGTAATGCGGAGGAGAGACTGCTGCTCTGGGTTCCGTGCCCCGAAACGATCCTGTCCCTACCAGGGGTTTGCCAGAGCCACGTTTAATGACAGCAGAACGTGGCTCCTTCCCAGTGGCAGTTCAGGAGTAGCTTCTCTGTTTCTTCCGATTCCCAGATACTATTTCAGATGAAGGGTCCGTGCGTTCGGTTAGCAATTCTGTGGGGACCCAAGGGCCTTCAAAACGAAGGTGAATCATGAGCAGCGTGCCAGGGGGCGGAACCGGGGGCGGGCGGAACCGGGGGCGGGCGGAACCGGGGGCGGGCGGAACCGGGGGCGGGCGGAACCGGGGGCGGGCGGAACCGGGGGCGGGCGGAACCGGGGGCGGGCGGAACCGGGGGCGGGCGGAACCGGGGGCGGGCGGAACCGGGGGCACAGGACCGTCCCTGCCGGTGCTGAGCTGTGGCCGGCGTGTGGGTGCAGGTTGCTCAGCCTCTGCTCGTGGCTTTTCGAGGTTGGGTGGTTCAGGGTTTAGACGGGCGGCGCTGGGCTGCGGTGTGGGAACGGGGACGCTGGGCTGTGAGTGGTGTCAGCCCCATTCACAGGGACACAAACAGGACTAGTTTGGGATGCCATCGTGGGAAGGGCCACTTCTGTTAACCTTTTAACTTGACTAAAAAGTGATTTAGAACTTCTGGTGTCTGACTCCAGCGAATGATTTCTGTGGGTAGTGAATTGTCCCTGTGTCCCCTCCTGGTTTGTCCGTGCAGCCAGCATCAAAGGGCTCTGGGTGGAACTGCTGAAAGCTGCAGACAGACTAACACTTGCAGGAGAAACTTGGAGAAACAAATGTGCTGATTTAGCACACTACAGGGGTGACTGCAGGAGTTGGCACTGCCTAGAGCCGCTGCTGCAGCTTGTATTCACAGGTGATGCTGGATTTTACATAGTGTTTATATTCATCAGGGTTTACTGTTTTAAGCAAGTGTTTCTGCTGTGAAGTAATCTGCATTTCTTGAAGCAGTTTTTATATTTGCATCAAGATATGATGCAAAATATAGATCGCTGGCTTTGCTGGCATTCTCTAGAGGTTACATAGAGTTAGTATGTTCTTCTCAGATAAGCATAAGCAACATCCGTAGCTTAACTGCTTTTTTTATTTCTTTATCACAGGTGAGCTGTGAAGTGTTAAATGGAAACTCCATTTGGCACGGGGCTGCCTGAGTGGTGCAGGAGTTGCAGCCAGGCTCAGGTCTCTCACTGGGGCTGGTGCAGGTTGAGGTGACTCTTACACTGCGGTGGTGCGATTCTTTGTAAAGTTGTGCTGGCGGCAATCACAGCACACAAGGCTCTATGAGAAGCCGTTGATGTGTTTGAAAAAATAAATTCAGTATCTTTAATTTTCTTTATGGCCATAGATTTAATTGCCCTGGGCAATGCTTGACATCTCAATAAAAGAACACTTCAGTATTTTGCTCACTGTTACTGTATGTACCGTTTTAAAATTCTTTAACTTCATTGAATTTATTTTTCAATACCCATATGTATAGCTAGATCCGTATCTAATACCCATATTTATGCCATATTTATAGTTAAACTTGGTATAGAAACCTTTAGATCATGAGCGTCTAAATCTTGCTGTGAGAGCTTGTTTGCAGTGATACTACTACAAACAATTAAGTACAACATACATTGCTTTTTAAAATTATTTCAAGACTACTGTGAAGAGTTTGCTGATAACTCCTTGTCTCTGCAGAAGGTTTTTCTGATTTGATGGTTTGATAAGAGTGCTTTTTTTTGTAAGATGAGTAGCCATAAGAGGCGAGATGAATGAAATGCTGCTGAAGTTTTGATGTGTTTTTTTCTTAAAGGAGAGAGTTGTGTCCATGTGTCTGATTAGGAAACCGTGGCTGTACTGATCGTGCCAAGCCCAGCTTGCAGAGCCCTGACTCTGGGTGTGCTGTGGGTGCAGAGCCCCTCGCGCTGGCACCAGGCGCATCCCAGGAGTGGGTTTGCTGGTGCGCACGCAACCTGCCAGGGTTCGTGGTTGTTCTGGTAACGCTTTCTGCGGGTTTTGTTCTCCTAGTTTCTTTTTTTCGTTTCTTGAGCTGAGTGTGAAAAATGGCTGCAGCATATTTATAACATTGTTATTAGAAGCTTACTTTTTGTTCTGTTCCTTGATTTGTTCCTTCAGTCACGTTTCTTTGGTGCGTTCCCTGGGTTTCTTGTTTCCTGCTGCTGTGCTTCCGAGAGAGGGAGAAGTAATGGACGATCCATTCCCGCCCCTTGCATAGTTCCTCTAGTATGCAAATGGTCTCTTTCCTCATTCCATGCTGCAGTCCCAGCCCTTGTGCTGTTGTTTAGGGCACCGTGGCAGTTTCGCTTGCATCAACCTGCTGTGTAGTAGGTTGGCTGTATTTACCCCTTGAAGAGATTCTGCCTTCTGTCAGTGGACCCAAGACTTGAGTTGCTTAGGAGCAGCAGGATTTGCTTTCACTAGTCAAGGGCTGTTTTGTGGGGAGTTGTTTGTTGGTTGAGAGGTGGTGGTTATTTTAATTTTCATAGTAGCCAGGGGCCCCCTTCAGTTCTACTGTGAGAATCTGGTTTTAAACTGGAGCTTGTTGAACTTAGTGTTTGGAAAAATTATGGGTAGGAAACAACCACCTTTTCTCACTGGATTGCTGCCATGTATCTGGTCCATATGTAACTAATACTTTTCAGGAGCAAAAATGTTAGGCAGTTTAAAAAAAAAGGCTTTTTTTTGTTTGTTTTCCACTTTTAAAATTGTGTTCAGTAAGTTAATTTTGTTCATTTTGGAATATCTTTAGATTTCTTTAATTGTGCTTTTTTGGAGATTGATGTTTGAATTCTGAACACAGCAATAAGCATTTTATTTTCTCAGTTTCAGGGTTTTCCAGGATTGGTTCAGGTTATTATTTCATAGCACTTTCTCATACCAAAACAACTTTTAGAGCAGTTTGTTCTGGGGTATGTACATAAGCATCATTTAAAAGACAATACAATAGTTTTGTTGGGCTTGGCTTAAAAAGAAGGCAACGAAGTACGGCATTGTGTAACATTGTGAAAAGATTTCCTTTGTGGTTCAGTTATTTGTTTCCTGCTGCCTCGCTAGCTGTGTTAATTACGGCAGGTGTAATTAGCAGTGCATGCCCAGCAGCCGGCTGGTCTGTGGTGGGGTCCCCGGTCCGTGCGTGTCGGGGTCCCCGGTCCGTGCGTGTCGGGGTCCCCGCCGGCCGGTCCGTGCGTGTCGGGTGGGATCCCCGGCCGGTCCGTGCGTGTTGGGTGGGATCCCCGGCCGGTCCGTGCGTGTTGGGTGGGATCCCCGGCCGGTCCGTGCGTGTTGGGTGGGATCCCCGGCCGGTCCGTGCGTGTTGGGTGGGATCTCCGTCCGGTCCGTGCCTGTTGGGATCTCCGTCCGGTCCGTGCCTGTTGGGATCTCCGGCCGGTCCGTGCCTGTTGGGATCTCCGGCCGGTCCGTGCCTGTTGGGATCTCCGGCCGGTCCGTGCCTGTTGGGATCTCCGGCCGGTCCGTGCCTGTTGGGATCTCCGGCCGGTCCGTGCCTGTTGGGATCCCTGCTTCCCTGGCTGTTTCCCAGGAAGCCGGGCTGTCCCTGCAGGAAGCGCCGTTTGACCCTGGGCAGGATCTCATTACAATAATTGCTAATCTCTGAATGAGACGGCCATGTTTGGTGTGGAACACGCAGGGAGGCTGTGCTGGATTTGAGATGCTTCCTCCAGTCCAGTTTGTAAACGCTCGCTTGAATTTTGTTTTCGGGGTAACTCTTGACAGCAGACATCTGGTGACCTTCGGGCTCGGCAGAGCCGGGCCATGGTAGCACGAGCTCTTTCTTCTTGCCTGAAAGAAAGAAAGAAGAAAACAAGAGCAAAGCCCCGGCTGTTGTTTGGGAGTGCTGTCACTGCTCGGTGGCGACAGGATAATGGCTCCTTGTGATTAAGTCGCGCTGCACAGTAAGCCGCACTGTTCGTGTTCTGCTCCCTTCCCTCCCCTCTGTGCCCCGCGATCGCAGTTTGGAATGGTTAGAGCTTCAGCGCAGAATATACAGAGTTGCAACTTTGAATTTTTCGGTATTCTAAGACAGGCAACTGCTGCTTTTTTGTGATACTTGTCTGATAGTAGTAATGAGCAAATATCTGATTTGCATGAGATTTAAAACAAATTAAAGTCTGTTTAGGTGTTAGAGAGCTAGTATTAACTTTATGAACGATTCTGGTGAATACTCGCTGGACAAATACAGTGACATAAAATGCACGTGTTTCATTTTATGGCTTATCACTCGCACAACTGTTTCATGTCCAATGAACTTAAGTTTTCAAATAAAACAAACCAGCTGTTTCGTCAGCTTTTCTTACAGGTGCAGTAACTGATTTGGTGTTTGGATGTTTGTTGCAGCTGCTGTGTTTGTCCTCCGGGTGGTTGCTGGGCTCTTGCTGGCAGGGCTGGGTGCTGTGGCGGCTGTCACGGGGTGCACAGCTCCGGTTCCTGTTGCTCCAGAGTGTCAGTGGTAACAGGTTTCATGCTGTGAAGCGATGGCTGCAGTGAGTTTTGGGGCTCACGCTGCTCTGCTAAATGGGTGTGCAATGAGTTGTGGTTGTTGTTTTGTTTTGCTTTTTTAAGATTGGTCTTATCTTGAACCAGCATAAATGTAATAGAATTTGCAATAGTGTTGTATGTACCGTGATAAGCATTACTGAAGTTCTATACCAGCTAATACCAATGCATGTTCTTGATTATTTGAGGGAAGTCTAGAAAGGTGTGAAGTCAAATTTTGCCATTCCAATATAAACTTGTATTAAACTAATATTGTGCTCTCGGTACCAAAGACTTCTTGGCCTTTTTTTGGGTGAGCTGTTTAGAGTCTGAAAAACACCTATTGAGAATTCCCTTACTGTGGAAATAGAATGACTTACGTCCTGTTACTAAATGAAACTGTATCCACTGTGTTAACAGATACTTGAATCAAAAATGAAATCTGGAGAAAAGTTATGGCTCAGATAAAAGAAATAAATATTTTCATAATAGATAGTTAATATATATTTTCAAATTTAATAGCCATTATTAAAGAACTTGTGAGGTAAACAGCATATACAAGGGATCTGTGGTTGTTCCCACTGTGGTAGAACAGGCGAGGAGCACAGACTGTTCCCAGCGTGGGGCGGCAGCTGGTGTTGGGGACCCGTGGGCTGCTGTTCCTGTGGGCTGTTGCCCGTGGGCACGGGGCTGGCTGGAGGGGAGCGGGGCAGGGCAGGCGCCGTGGGGAAGGGAAGAAGGAGGATCCAACCTACGTTAATTTGTTAAACAGCTCCTCTTTTCAACGGGCGGTGGAGACATGGTATTTGGAAACTGTTGATCTGCACTGTTTTTTCCCCCAAATACTCGGGCGCGTGTTGTGGGGATTACTGAGGAGCCAGCGCCAGTCAGCGTCCTCGGGGAAACTCTGAGCTCCTCGTGTCGGTGTCGGCCGCACAGGGGAGGTTCCAGGCGTGCTGTGCTGCCCCTTACCAGCCCCGGAACACCGGGTGTTTGATTTGGAACAGCAGTGACCTGGAGTACTAGTCCATACTAATCCCTCTTACAAAACAAGACTCCTTTTTTTAAGAAAATACTGAATTGCTCCTCTCACAAGATAAAACTTCGTATAAGCAAACCAGGCGTATCATCTCCCAGCAGGCCGGCAGTCTGCACTGTCGAGCTGGCTTCTTGTACCCCTGCTCAGTTTTTGTCCTGTGTCTTGCAGTCCTGGTGTTTTAAAAATGTGTCCCTCACTATTTTTAATCTTTTTACATACTCCGTGTCTATAGAGCCTCTTAAGCTCAGGGCTCAGTGCCTCACAGCTGAGTTTCATTGTTTAAAGCTTCAGTTCAGCTCATGTAGCAGAGCCGGGTTCCTGTAGAACAGGAGGGACAGCCCTGGTGGTGCTGCTGGACAATGGTTTACGGGAGTACCGTGTATCATTGTTAATCTTTATATGATAACCAAGCTTTGCTAAGGAAACAGCACCTGGTGCAGCTAAAATGGACTCCTGTATTTTAACTGGTGTCCTGTAATCATGTAGGAAAATGTAATGTTTAGCATGTGGCTTTGTTAGAAGCCTGAAATCTAGATAGGTATTCTGACACGTACGTTTGTTTTTGTAGATGGAAATACGGACGGTTTGTTGTCTGCTTTCTCTGCAGTGTGTGGAAACAGAAACGCAACCTGTCAGGTGTTTTAATGTCTAACCACTTCTTTCAGGTGTGTCAGTAACACTGGGATGTCAGTTTTGCACCTCTCTGGTTTTGTGGATGAAGTCAGCGAGGATAGTCTGACATGGTAAGATCTGCCATGGCTTCTGTTCAGGCTCGGGTTTATTTCTTTGTATCTTAAGAACCCAAATATTATTCCTGCTAGTTACTCTGTTTAGGTAAACTTAAGTGGACTGTTTTGTTTTAGTTGGTTTTGTTTTGCTTAATTATTATTTTTTTTCAAAGATCATAATGCCTTAAAAGTGTAAGAAACAATGAACAAATAACATAAGAAAGATACTTGGAAGTAAGGGCGGATGCCAGTGGTGAAGCTGCCGTAAATGGACGGCTGGCACAGCACAGAATCCTGCTAGGACTGGGCTGGTTTTGCAGAGAACTGCGTGAGTGGAGCAATGGGGAGATGTGGAGACCATTCCTCTGTGTCTCAGCCTTGCTGATCAGGCGTTAGTGGGAACCATTGCATTCCTGGTCCTGACAGCACAAGGGGCTTTAGGAGATCAAAACAGAGGAATTACCATTCCTTGATGATAAGTTTTTAGTCAAGGTGCCAAAACTTTCAGGCTTTCCTCACTGAAGCAGGAATATTTATCTCTGAGGAAAAAGCAGTATGTAGAGGGAAGATAAACTCTTTTGTTAGGCATCTATTTAGGTCCGTACTTATTGGAGACAAAGGCACTTTCAGGACATTAGTGTCACAGGCACTTTAGTGAAATGACTGTATGTGCACTATGGAACCTTTTCTGTTTTCAGTTGCCCTCTGTACACAGATGCCCGTCCCCGCACCCGTAATCCAGCCTGTGGACACCTGTGCCTGCAGGCGGTTCTAGGCGGTGTGTCTGCAGCGAGGCGCTGCGAGAGCCAGCCCGGTGCGTCGTACACACAGAGCTCTCTGGCACCCCGATGGTCCAGAGGTGTCCGGCAGACTAGAAAAGGAGATGGTGTCAGAAATTGGCTGGATCACCGTGACTTTAAAATAGCGTTAGTTCAGTAAAAGATACGTATCTTAATCTAGTGTACGGCCCTGTTAAACAGGTTTGCGTCACTGGGGAAGAAGTTTTCGGTGCTTTTACCAGTCAGGCATTGGAGCTGTTTTTTCACAGCTGGCCTGCGTATCCGATGGAAGTGAACAGCTCAGGAGCCCCTGGCGTTAGTGGAACAAGGGAAGGCATTTACCACAGGGCAATGTTCTTCTCTTTGCTCTGTATTCTTACTGGACTATGATTTTATTGCATACTTGAAGTTGGAGTGAAAACGGTAACAGAGAAGTTCGGTTAGCTGTTTGTACATTAAAGTACAAAAAGATCAATTAATGTGGTTCTTGGCAGCAAGTCCCAAGTGCTCAGTGATGTGAGGCCCAGGACCTTCTCTGGAGCTGCCAGTGTAGATCTGTCTGCTGCTGCGGGGGTGCTTGTGTCCTTAAAGCGGGGATGGTGAGAACGCTCCTGGTTTTAGTGGGTTCCTCTGCCACGGGTTCGCAGGCGCTCCCTTCCTCTGCCTTCCTGTTACAGTCCACTCAAGCAGTTCTGTGTCAGTGGTGTTATTTCAGCACTCAGGTTTTGGTACTTCAAAGACCTGCTTGAGAAGTGTATCGGAAGAGACTGAGCTGCTCCGCTTCCCTGGTCATCCCCATACCTTTATTTCTAAAATGACACTACTGTTCATTGTCCCTTCTTGGTAGGTGAGGAAAAAGGAAATAATATACTTTCATGAGTTCTAAATGCATGTCTTCACCTCTGTGAAATAAATAGGTATTTTGTGCATAAGTAGGGCATAGTTGATGCAATAAACAGTGAGCTGTTACAGCCCTGGTTGAACTTGGCCTGGCACTAGAAAGGGGGCTATAAAGGGTTTGGGGTATAATGCATGATTGTGCCCTGTGCCTCGCACAGTGTTGCTGACAGTAATGGATCGTTGGGGTCTTTGTAGTTGGTCTGATACTTGTGAAGCACGGGCCAATCTTGCTGTTGATTTACTAAAATAAGTTTTGCTGTGGTGGTTGATTTACTAAAAGGAGTTCTGTTACGGTGGCTTTCTTCCCTAGAGAGTTCTAGGTAATGTGCTTAATGTAAATTATCAAAAGTGACATAATTACAGTGAAGTTCTGCAGAACTTGAATTACTTAGTACTCAACCTGGCCTCTAAGATTTGTACAGCATTTGAGCCATGTAAAGTGACTGTCACTGATTATATTGACACTTGTATTTGAGTTTAAAAACCTCAGGTGTGTAAAGCACCGTAGCTGCAGGGTGTGCGTGTGGGAGGGTCTGACCAGGCTGTGCCACCGGAGCAGGAGCGTCATTGGGAGCCTCCCGTGCCCACAGCTCGTCTGCCGTGAGCTGCCCCGTTCCCGGCTGTCGTGCTCAGGGCACCTGTTTGTGCGGTTCTTGGCACATCGCTGCTTTCACCCCTGCTCCCCTGGTTCCGCGGCCTTTGTGACAGGCGGCGCGGAACCCGGGCTGCGTTCACCCCAGTGCCCGCTCGGCCTCACCTCCCGTGAGGGTCACCCCAGTGCCCGCTCGGCCTCACCTCCCGTGAGGGTCACCCCAGTGCCCGCTCGGCCTCACCTCCCGTGAGGGTCACCCCAGTGCCCGCTCGGCCTCACCTCCCGTGAGGGTCACCCCAGTGCCCGCTCGGCCTCACCTCCCGTGAGGGTCACCCCAGTGCCCGCTCGGCCTCACCTCCCGTGAGGGTCACCCCAGTGCCCGCTCGGCCTCACCTCCCGTGAGGGTCACCCCAGTGCCCGCTCGGCCTCACCTCCTGTGAGGGTCACCCCAGTGCCCGCTCGGCATCACCTCCCGCTCGGGGTCACCCCAGTGCCCGCTCGGCCTCACCTCCTGCTCGGGGTCACCCCAGTGCCTGCTCGGTGTCACCCCCATGAGGGTCACCCCAGCGCCCGCTCGGCGTCGCCTCCCGTGCTGACGCGGCGTGTCTGCCCCGCCGAGGGCACGGAGCCGGGCGAGCTTTGCTCCGTGCCCTGCAGCTGTTGAGGCGGGGGTGAGCTCTGCCGCGCTGCTCTGAGCCGCGGGGCTGCTCCCCTCGCAGCCGTGACGCCCTGAGCACCACAGCGCTCGCTTCCGCTCGAGAGACGCCCACGGGCAGCAGCATGGGTCAGTATGGCTGAATACCTGACTGCGAGACGAGAACACCCGATGTTGTAGGAGCCTCTTGCAGTCGGCCGACAAAGAGTCGTTACAAATGTCACCTGGTCATTGAAGAAGACTGAAGTATTTTTGTGCCCCATCACTTTCCGCTTCTTTTTCACCGTGTTAGGGGTAGTAATTGAACTGATGCAGCAATACTTGGGAGTGTAGAGATTACAGTGCAAGCTGGAGGTAAGTCTGCTGGTTAGAGTGTTTCAAGACCCACTTTATCTAGGACTTGTGCATCTCAACTGTCGTTGACAGGATGCCATTACATACTATCATCTCTTGAGGGGAGTTATTTGTTATTACCTGTTTAAGAATGTATTTTTTTGTTAGTGTACATTTCATCAGAGTTTTTGAGCATGGAATTGGTAGGTAATTTAGTTTAAAGAAATTTCTTGTTGTTAAATGTGAAAATGACTAGATTGTTGTTTCCTATAGTAAGCCTTTACCTCTTCTTAGTGTACTTACTCAACATTAGTAATCTTATTTTCAGAAAAGGCATAGTTTTCCTTGGGTAAAGCTGCCCATACCTCCCTTTGTTCCTTTTATAGAGACATTGCTTTCTGTTTTCACTGGATTCAGTTACATTCATGATCATTATTCACTATGGGAAATTCTGGGAAAATCGCTGGAGTTTTGAGCAAAGCATTGAGAGGAACTGACATGAATTACTGTACCCAGATAATTTAAAAAGCCTTTTTTTCCCCCTAGTTTTACTTATTCAATTTACAAATATGAGAATTTAAAAACCAGTCATAAAAGTTCGTAAGTATTGACCGGCAAAATACACTGAAGTGGAGCAAATGCCTAATTTATACTGGAGGTTAAAAAGAATATGGATCTGCTGTAACTGGCGTGGACTTGTCACAGAACACATGAGGTCTACAGCGTAATAATTGTTGCCGATCCTGACTAATGGCTGTTCTGGGGTTCTCTCTTGTGAAGTCAGCCGCCTGCTCTGGGTAGAGCAGTGAACTAGCTCAGCCTCATCGACAGTCGGCTTCGTTTGAAAGCAAAAGTGTGTGTGTCTTTAGGAAAAGAACATAATTTCTTCAGTTCAGAATCATTTAGGAACAGTGATATTGCAATTTTCTGTTAATCCCTTTAAACAAGCTTCATTAAAGGTTGAGAAAGGGCCCCCCCTTGGCAACCCCCCTCCCCAAATAAAAAGAGAGGGAGAGGAAGAGGAAGAGGAGCCTTAAAAGGGCAGTCTATTACTGTTTGTGCAGTTCTTACCTGATGCTGTATTACAGTTCAAACATGCGGCGTTTGGTGGTTAAAAGCTTGCAAGCACAGATAAAGTTATTTCTGTATTGAAAAGTATTGAATTACCAAGGATATGACACAAATGGGGATTGCTTATAGTTGATTCTTAACTGTGCTTATTTGTGAAACACGTTAAATTGAAGACTTATTTTAATGCCATATTATGATGCACAACATGGCAGCAATTTTCTTTAGAAATTGGAGAGTTCTGGATGTTTGTGTTGGGAAACGTACGAAAATACAACATTTCAATCTTGAGTGCTGAATGCAGTGCATTAAAGCTTAGAAACACCTTCCCTTTTATGAGTGATTACTGTAATAATACCGTTACGATGTGCTTCTCATGTCCCTTATGCCATGTGTATATACAGTAAAATCGCCATGGCCATACACAACAACGAATGCTAAAACACAGCAAAACCATAGGTCTTTGTACCAGGGCTGCCTGTTGGCCTCCCCTAAGTTCAGTCATCCATAGTGTCTGGAGAATGGGCTTCGTTGTGTTCATTGGGGTCTATTTATCCACCTCTACATTTATACAAAAGATAGCAGGTTTTTTGTAGTGTGAAACGATGCATGTTTGCAGACACTACAGACTTAAATCCACAGATGCAGCCTTAAATCATAATCGCGTGTGAAAGGGATTTTTATTAATTATTATCCTTAGGAATAATTATAGCATATAATGGACATAATTGAGCATTTGAAGTCTGCAGTACATACGGTGTTTTTCAGTGGTCTGCTTCCACTGAGTAGCAGTTTAGCTGAGTTATAATATATCACTAAAATCAATGAGGTATTCTTCAACTGTGAATAAAAAATGTTTTATTGGAGAAAAGGTTGTATTTAACAGTCCTGAATTAAAAATTTAAAATGTTTAATAATATTTTGCCTTGGTAAGTTATCTGAAGGGAAATGGTTTTCATGTTTTTTACTATTACTCTGAAAGCACATAGCCCTTGTATTTATACAATCTCGTCATAATTGCTGGCTCTTTTCCTAAACGAAGAGCCGGGATGTGGAGTTCTGGCGTGACGACAGGGTCTGTGGAGCCGGGATAGGTCGGGTCCTGCAGCCCCGGGCACCTCGTTTGCTGCCTCTGACGGACATTTCTCCTCTCTCTGGCAGATATGGAGTCTGCGGAGCGGTTGGCGTCACCGCCGGTCTCCTCCGCGGCAGCTGCTTCCACTCCAGCGCCTTCTACCCCGCCGGTGGCTTCAGCCGTGGCGAAAGGCGGCCTGTCCTCTGGGGCTGCGGCACTGGGCGCCGCCATCAGCACCTGTGGTAAGAACGGCTCCGTTACATATTGCAGCGTGATCTTCCTGTTTGTCAGCACTTGCAGTTATCGGTACAAGTCGCGTATATGGTGATCCACCGCTTCCAGAGCAAACGTGGTTCTTGCAGCAGGGCGAGCGAGCGTGTGTTCTCCAAACCGAACAACTCTTGTGCCCTGGCACTGTAGAACAGTCGATTCTCAGTGCCCCGCTACAGCCAGCATCTGCTCATCTGCGGCTGTCTTGGGATGAGAGAGAAACCAGAACGCCTGCATACCTAGAATTATTTATTGTAGTTACTCTGAGATCAGCCAGAAGAGTTCTTAGCTAAAACAAACCAGATAACAATGTGTTTTGGTTTTCAGTACCCCACTACAAATTCAGCTCCAAAAGATTTCTGTGTCTGTGTTAATTAGCCAGTGCCATGTTAAATGGTCGCTCCCAGAATGTAGCGGGAGTTAATTTAGAAATGGCTATAAATGTTCGGTCCCAAACAGAGGGTTTGTGTGACTCACTTAGCTCTGCTCACTCTCTTTACTTTGTGGATACTACAGCAAGTAATGTTGTGTCTCCTGTAACATCGTGTGTATGTATAGGATATAGATTTGGTCTATCAAGATACTGGAAGACTAAAGCAGATGAGTAAGGTAGTAAAGATAATGAACTGTCAGATCCTTTCTTCATTAGAAAATCCCGGTAGTCCTTTTCTTAAATAGGTTTTAGGATTTTATTCTCAACTTCTATTTAAAAACAAAAGGCAAAAAAGCAGCTTTACTTCTGGCCGGTAGCTGATAGTTATAAAGACTGATCGTAATTCCCAGGATTCCCAGTTTGTTACCATTTAGGTTTTTTCAGTGGTCGCATCCTTTGCCTGGCTGCATCTAGTCTTTATATATACGTGTGTGTATAATATATATCTTTTTCTCAAGGACACTTTGTACTCATAGAAACGAGCTGGCATGTGGTTTGCTGTCAGTGCTGTCCATCAGTCTCGTTCACGGGTCGGTCCGTTTCTGGGCCTGACGCAGCGCGCTGTGGCGGCTGTGGACCCGCTGCCCCGGGGAAACGGCTCACGAATCTGTGCAGCAGCCCAGGGCTGGCCCGGGGGGGACAACGGCTGAATTTACGTGATACTCTGAACTCGAGATAGACCGGTATCCTGGCCGGTTCCTGAACTGAGATGTTACTCACTTCTGTGGTATTTAAATAGAAAACATTATGACAATGTCTGTCTATCTCAATCTGATAATTAAATTATCTTCACATTTAAAAATGCATTTCTCTAACATCTAGTAAAATGATCAAGAATGAACAATTTTTCTTGCCAAGAGAAGGTTAAGGCATCTTAATCTATGCATTAAATTGGAGAGGCTCCTTTTATTCCGATTCATCTATTTATTTTCAGTGCAGCAATCAATAGTCTATTAAGTCGCCTCCACCACAGACCTGATTGCCTGCCCTGCGGGTCCCGTGGTGCGCGGGGCGGTGGGGCTGGGGGTTCGTGCTTTGCCAGGAGAGTGCACTGCAGATGAATCATTTTGGCATATTCCCAGGTCAAATAGACAAAGCACCTGTGTGAAACCATTATGAAATACATCACATACCATTAGTTTAATTGGTTAGTGCCACACTAGTTTCTGAATAATTGAGGCATTCCAATCAAGAAAACAGATACTTCACTTGCTTCTTATTCACCAATCACTAAAAATAAGGCGGCACATTGGAGAAGCAAATCGAATCTGGAAAGAGGTTTAGATTCCTCCTCATGAGAATGTTAGCAGCTTTGTAGGAATAGTAATCAATGGCCTTTTCTCACATGAGTAGGTGATACAATAGTTCAGTGTTTGTCTTTATGAGGGGCAATAATACCAGCATGTGAAACTGTCCAAAGTTGAACAAAAGATTCTTGTTGGCTTAGTGTTATCAGACTTGAAGGGTCTTTTATTTTTAATTTTCAAAAAAAAAGAAGTTCATTAACTTTCTATGAAACTATTTTAAAAAATAAGTCTTTTTTTCTGAACCGGAAGCTGCGTGTGTGAAATCAAAAACGTTCAGTGTTTTCTGAGCAACGATCTCCTCAAGCGAAACCCGGGAGGATTTTAAAATCATGGACATAATGCACAAAGTCACAGGATTGTCTGAATTTTAAAAGTGTCGTTTTCCACTTGATTTTCTGATTTGTAGTGACAAGATTGAGATGGAAGATTTTATTTTTTCTCAACACTAGCTATTTTTTGATATCTTGGTCTTTATAGAAGAACGGCAACGTAGCTCCTTAAATACATGTTGAGAAGGATCAGGTTTAGTGCCTGTATAAAGACGCTGCCTCTGCGGCGGTCTTGCAGTCCTGGGCTTTGCCGAGGCTGGTGGGTGTTCACTGACTCTAAATCCTGCTCAGCTATATGGTTTAATATATAAAATAGGACAAGTCCTGTACTTATGGCACAGCTTTCGTAATGTACAAACTTTATATTGCCATTTTAAGAAACGAAGCGTGCCAGTGGGCCAGACCGCAGGCCTTGCTCTTGCTCAGCTGGTTGCAGGGACACTGTGCAAAACTGCTTGTCCTGAATGGATGCCGCGACTTAGTCTGTGTTTTAGGGTTCAGAAAGAATCATCATTGCACTTAAGCCCTAAAGAAATCAGTTTCAAGAGAAGGAAAAGGTCAGTCTCAGGAGTGAGAAGAGACGTTCGCACCCCCTAGTCCGTCCTGTAACTTGTGTGGATTGTGCCTTCCAGTGTTTCCAGTGTTAAGTGCTGCCTAATGAAGTTTTTGCTGTAAGACAGGAGAGCATACTCACAAATCTGGTACTGTAAGCATAAACAAGGCCAAAAAAAAAGCCCTGTGTTTTTGATCTTGTTTAATGAGTGGGGCACAGCAGAGCGGGGAGGGCCCCGCTCACCCGAGGGGCCGCGCGGCCCGGGCGCCGTGACCAGCGCGCCCGCCCCAGCTGTTTGCTGTTTGGTGTTTGCTGCCGGGTTTGTGTAGGCCCAGCCTGTGTTTCCAGCCCTTGGCACAATGGCCTTGATGTGTCATGTTGCTGGTCCTTCTGCTTCTGGTAATGTGATAGAACTTGTGTTGTGATTGGTGGGTGGGAAGAGTTACTTTTAAGAGAAGAAATTTTTCTTTCCTCACAGAATATTGCTGCATTTCTTTTTTCAGACACACATTTTCTTTCTCTCACACAGAGGATCTTTGTTCCTTTTAGATGGATTTGAAAGTGTCTTCTTTAATTACGCTTTGTGGGCTATTTTCAGTCGTTGACTAACAAAGGTGTTAGGTTGTAGGTACCGCAGTAGCTCTGATAAGAGGGCCCGTGTGTTGAAGGAGTTCCCTGCGGACCCGCGCGAGTTCCCTGCAGACCCACACGAGTTCCCTGCGGACCCGCGCGCTGGTCCTGGGCCCCGGTTGAAGCACAGAAACCTGTGACAAGAGCAGTGCACTGGATACTGCCTGTTCAGGCTTAGCTGTGCCTTGTTAAATATATAGTTGGTTTGGTCTTGCAGAATTTCAAGAATCTGCAGGAAAGAATTACGTAAGGGTTGCATAAATATTCTATAGTTGCTGCTACAGTAAAGAACTTCAAAAATTGAAAGTTGTAGGGACCATATCAACTCCTTTGAAGTTTATTTTCCTGGAAAACAAAAATCAATAACCATTTAATATGAAAGTTTAAAACAGTAACAAAATTAAAAGGAGTATTATAATGTTTTTAAAATAAGAAATCTTTATTCCTCGCTCAACATCTTGAATTTCTGTAACAAAGCAGCACAGACCAGCCCTGCTTCTGGTTGTGAAACAACCACGATGATGGGGATTTACAGGAAAGCAGCAGAGCCCGCCTCTCTCTGCGGCAGCGCCAGCCTGCGGGGGGAACGGCTCGGGGCGGCTGCCGTTCCGCGCGGAACCCGGCGCTCGTGGCAGCGCGGCGGGGGGGTCTGGTGCAGGGGGCCTGCGAACGTTCCGGGACAGCAGCGGTCATTGAAGCGTTGGGTTTTTGTAGTTGTGGTGCAGGAAGACTGGGGTAAGAATGGGTGCTCGCAGTGACCTGTGAGTACTGATACTGAAGACCAACAGGTTCATTTTGGGGCGATCACTGTCACCTAGCTTTCCATTAAGTATTTATTTTCAGAATGCGTTTAAATGAAGCTGCATTGAAATCTTTGTAAGAATGGCTTTAATGACTGAAGACCAGAGTTGCTGTGGGAAATTCGTGTCATTTAAAGTTCCAAAGTGTTGCATTTTCTTCTTACTCCCAGATTTAGTGAATCTGCTCTAGATGATGCACAGCAACATGTTTACAGGAGCATTTCAGTGTGTCATTAGAAGAGCTGAGGTTTGTTGTTGTTTCCTCCCGTGCAGAATGGTGGCGAGCAGCGGACGCGCACTCTCGTCCTGGGGCAGCTTTTTTCCCGCCGCTCTTGGGAATTCCACCGCTGTTTGCACCTCCCGCACAGAACCACGATTCTGCCTCGTTCCACCCCAGAGCCACAGGGAAAAGTAGTCGGAGCAGTACAGAGAAAGGTAATGGCTAAAGTTGTATAGGGAATAACTGTATTGAACTTCTGCACGTGCGTATAGATGTGAATTTGAGCTTTACCTTTCATTGTTCTTCCCGTTCCTAAACAGTTCTTTAAAAATTGCTTCTGTTAGCTAAGCATGAGGCATGAAAGTATGGACGTTCAACAACAAAATACTCCTTCTACCAAGCTTTTCTTTTAAAGTTTGTGGTTTTATTTAGGAGGCCTTGTACTTCCATAGTGACCGCCGTTCCTCTGCGCATAAGAAGCAGGCATCAGGTAGTTGTTTGTTGGGGGCATGAAGGGAAGGGCGGCTACGGCTATGGGATCTCAGTGAAAATAGTTCAGTGACATTAGAACGTTTTCTTACATTTCAAACCAGTATCTTATGTAGTGGTATTGCACACGTTTTGGGGATGCCGGAGACGTGTGTTTGATGTCTGATGTTAGGATTGTTCAGCGGAGAGGAGGCGGCAGGGGGACCTTGTTGGTGTCCTGCTGAGGGGCTGATGGCTTCGTGCCGATGTCCGGTGATGGGACGCCAGGACACGGCATGGAGCTGCAGTGGGGAACGTCACACTGGGTGCTGGGAGCGTGTCTCTCACTGAGGGGGTGAGCGACTCCCCGGGACGTGGTCCCGGAGCCGGCCGCGCTCTTAGGTCTGGGGTTTAACTTCTGAGTGTCCTGTGTGGAGCCGGGAGCTGGGCTTGGTGATATCTGTGGATCCCTTCCCGCTCAGGATCTTCTGTTCTGTGATTCTATGATGAATGAGCAAAGCTTTTTTAATACTTTTGGTAGGTTTTGGGACCTGATATGTGTTTCAGAATCAATCTGATAATAGACCTGGGACTGCAGAGCAGCAAGTCTGTGTGAATAGGGGTAATTTTCTTAGGAAACAACTCTCTTCTTGACAGATTAGTGAACTTGAAAGCAGATATTTATTCCAATAGCATTCCTGCAATTCTCCGCCTCTTGTTACACACGGCAAAACTCATACCATATCTTGGGCTTCACGGCTTTTCTTTGGAGCTGATTCATACTTTGAAATTGGAAACAAGTTATTCTGTGAGATATTTACTGGAATGTATACTTTTTGTATCTTCTTTCTTTGAAATCTTATTATGCCTCTGACTAAACTCAAGGATAGTTTGGACTTAAAAATGGATGAATTCAGGGTTTTTTTGGTATTCTTACAGCGTTAAATGTGTTTGTCCTCTGCCCTGCATGTTTTAATTAAAATGGCTCCATGAGCAAATCGAAGTGGTTCTTGGAAGGCATGTTTTTAGTATATGTCAGTATCTTGTTACGTGTTTATGGAAGCTGGTGTGACTGGAACATCTCAGTATCTGCGGCTTCAGGGTTTTTCAAGTGTCAATTTGTAATCTGTCACCCTAAGGTATAAATGGATCGCTGAACGGGAGCAGCACCACTGCAGCGTCTGCTGTCGGCACATCTGTGCTGTCCACCAGCATTGCAACATCTGCAGGACCAGTGAAAGCTGCAGCCGCAGGGGCAGGGGGCCGCAAATACAACCAGGAGCAGAGCAAAGTTCAGCTCTTGGATGCCAGAGCTGACAAAATCAAAGATAAGGTAAATATACAGAAAAAACCTTAAGATTCAGATGAAAACTTGACATGGTAAGTGCTCTGATTATGCATACAGCAGCATTTTAAAATGTTTCTCCCAGTACAAAATGTTTCGGGTTTTTCCTATTATTGGTTGTTAAAGCAAGATCTGTACCCTTCTCTTTAGTCTTCTGCAAGACAGTCAGTTGTGTTCAAGGATTGAAGATTACTCTGAAGTCTTACTGTGTTTTAAAGATTATGCATGATAATACGATATAACAAGTTAAAACTGAACCATTAATAGAGATTTCTCTCCCTGGTAGAAGCCCAGAAAAAAGGCAGTGGAAAGCTCTAGTAACAGTGACAGCGATTCGGGCTCCTCGTCAGACACCTCGAGCGAAGGCATAAGCAGCAGTGACTCCGACGATCTGGAGGAGGACGAGGAGGAGGATCAGAGTGCTGAGGAGAGTGAGGATGATGAATC
Source organism: Patagioenas fasciata (assembly GCF_037038585.1). NCBI lineage: Eukaryota > Metazoa > Chordata > Aves > Columbiformes > Columbidae > Patagioenas > Patagioenas fasciata. The sequence goes on from NC_092526.1 coordinate 595,995, forward strand.
TGACTCTGAAAACGAAGCACATCACAAAACCAAGAACAAGGTACGACACCTCGCTCTGCTGCTTGCGGTCTGGTCGCTGGACGCTGGTTATGAAAAGCCCACCTGCTCATGTTTGTACCAGTGAGCAACTATTTAACTGCATATTAATGAATGCTAAGAATTTTGTTTCGCCTCAGGCTTTTCTGGGTTTTTTTTTCTTCCCTTGCGTGCGTGCATGTGTGTGTTTTGTTGTTCTCTAGGAGTTTAACGGTTGGTAGACTGTTACGTTTGTTATAGTGGGAAATAGAAAGAAAGGAAGTGCTGTGTGCTGGTAGTGTGTTGGAAATGGTCTTTCTGTGGATAATGCTTTGGCAGTTGCTTTTTTTCTAGAAATAGGAAATCAAGGTCGGAATCTTGAGTTTCCTCTTAGCTTTACAGTCAAAAATATGTTTTAAAACAACCATAGTTTAGTACTTCTTCTCTACTAAACAGTATCTTTGCAGGCTGAAACTATCTGTGGAAAAAGATCCCTAAACAGTAAATCTATGACAAGATTGATTTTAAAATTATTATTTTTCGTCCTCTGCTAAAAGTTGTACAGTTGTATAGTTATTAAATGGAAGCTGATGTAGGTTTTTTTTGAAGGATCTTTAGCTGATCTGATGTGAACTGTCAAAAATACCTATTTTGCAGGTGCTAATGCATAGTGGCATAACCGATACGAAAACTGATGGCCAGAAACCACATGAAAAGTCCCAAGAAAAAAGAACACACCAGCAGATACCTCTTGTGTCTGATCCCCAGACCCCCTCGCCGTTCCAGTCCCAGCAGAAGCAGCCTCAGGTTTTGTCACAGCAGCTTCCCTTTATTTTCCAAAGCTCTCAGGCAAAGGAGGAATCTGTGAACAAACACACAAGTGTAATACAGTCTACGGGACTGGTTCCCAATGTGAAGCCTTTGTCCTTGGTACATCAAGCCAAAAAGGAAACCTATTTAAAACTCATAGCTCCTTCCCCTGATCTACTCAAAGCAGGGAGTAAAAATACCTCTGAAGAGTCTGTCTCTGTGACCAGCGATGTGAGATCAAGGCGGGTGAGTGAAAAATCACCGTGTTTGTTTGACTGTTTGTAACGTGTGTTGCCTGCTGAACAAGAGACAGCGTTGTGCTGTCACACTCTTTGAGATACAGTGGTTTAAAATGATGTATGTATTTATTTTCATGTAATGTTTTTTGACATGCTTTTAGCATTACATGGATTTTGCAATTATGTAAATGAACTAAATTGTGTGGGTAGTGTATGTTCTGAACTGTGGTGGCTGGTTGTTTTTGGAGGGATTTTTTGTTGTTTGGGGGTTTTTGTGAAGAGTAGCAAATAATCATGCTCTAATTTTGGAGATGACTTGCTGTACTTCACAAGTGCCCTGAATTATCCCATACCTTTATCTTGGAGAAGAGCCTTCTCCGTGGTGCTGCGTGCGTGCGTGCGCGCGGTGCTGTGCGTGTGCCGTGTCGTATCACACCGCCTGTCACTGACGCCGCGCTGGAGTCTCCAGCTCGTCCCGCGGTGGAACCTGGAGCTCTGCTGAAGGAATCGGTGCACGATGTTGGCGTGCATCTCTTAAGGCAAATAAGCAGCTAAAATCAATGTCAATATATGTAGTCATGGGTAAATTGTGTGGCCTGAACAATTTTTCATGTGCTTCTCCAGGTTTCAGTTGGAACGCTGGTTTAACACTTCCCATATGTAGTGCGTAAGCATGGCCTCGCTTTGTTTCAAGGTGGATTGGTTTAAGTCAAAGTAATTAAAATTACCTATTCCAATCATTATTTTAAACAAAGTAGCTGGAAGCCTTTTCTAAACCATGTTTGATTTAATCTCAGGCTTTGTTTGCTCTTTGAAGACAGGAGGACGTTCGTGCTCGGGTAGCTGTTAACGCTCAGTGTGGCCATCGCCGTAAATCTGATCTTCCTTTTCCTGGGCAGGACACTACAATGTGTTCACACTGTCTTAGCCCTTCCGCAGCTTACCAAAATCCTTTGTAGTTGATTTTGTTAATTGTGATTTTGGTGACTAGTGGTGAATTTTCATTTCTGTTCAGTTAGATTTAATGTGTGCTAGAAGAGAATAAAAATCTAGTATTTTAGAAATGCTGAGTCTTGAGATATATATATATAGAGAGAGAGGGAGATATATATAGAGATATAGATATAAAAGTACACTTCCCAAGGCAAGTTTCATTATGAAAAGCAAACTTTGTTTTCAACTAAGTAGTATTAGGGGAGAGTAAACTCAATTCAGATTCTCGGCTAACTCTCGGTCCTCATGGAGGGCTGGAGAATATTGTCATCCTGCAGTTTGTGTTCCTACATTAGATGAGAAACTGTTTTCCTTTCAGCTCCCAGTTACTTTGTAGAATTCAAATAAGCTCGTCATTCTTCTGGAGTGGTTAAAGAAAGGACAATTATGACAAATATGCCTTTGCCACTGTTCCCGCTGTCACGTTCAGGTTACGGGGCTTCAGCTGGTGACACATCAGCCGTTTAGTGGTTCGGATTCTTTAAAACTTGAGCTGAAAACATGTGCTCTGTGAATGTTTAGTTCGTAGGTTTTAATGATTTCATACTGAGTTTTGAATGTGAGTAAATTCAAGAATGTATTGTATTTGACTTAATATTTAGGAATTGATTTAAAATGGACCGTCTTTTTCCATTCTGTTATTTTTTTCTGTCAAAGATGAGGTATTTTTCTTTTTCCTTGGAAGAGTCTTGAGACTAAAGACCACGTAAGCTTTACACGCGTTTCTGAGCCATCACTGGTGTTTTGCCGTCAAGTGCTGCTTTGTCGGAGTTCACGAACTAGCGTATCACAGCACTTCTGACTAGTACCTTTTTTCCATGGTTTTTTTTTTATAACATTTTTCTATGCCAAGAGCGTTCTCTAAACAATCGCTGAGTGGATCATCGAGATCCCATAGAGTTCACCTGCATGAATACTTAAATGCGGAGTTTTAATTTTTATTATTTCTATTCTTATTTCTCCAGGAACAATATAAACAGACATTCCCAGCAGCACAGCTAAAGAAACAGGAATCATCTAAGAACCTGAAGAAGGTTATTGCAGCTTTGTCAAGCCCCAAACCAACATCTAGTTCACCAGCTCATCAGAAACTCACATCCTTGGAAAACAACCATTCCAACCCATTCCTGACAAATGCACTTTTAGGTAATCACCACCCCAACGGAGTTATTCAGAGCGTCATCCAGGAGGCTCCTCTTGCACTTACTACGAAACTGAAGCCCCAGACCAAGACCAATGACAGTGTAGCCATCTCCAGTAGCGCCCCCTTTTCTGTGCCAGTGAACCTGAGCGCAAGTGGGAAAAAGCCAGCAGGTACCCGGACACCTGGTGTGCCCCCTACCTCTCCTGTGTTACCAGGCTCAGGAAAGGAGAAACCCGTCAGCAATAATGCAGGAAATGCAGCGAAAACCCAACACCGCCTTCACTCTGCAAAACTGGTGGTGGAGCAGTTCCGAGGGCTGGACTCGGATGCCCCCAGCAGCAAGGACTCTGATGACTCAAATGACGATGATGACGACGACGAAGATGAAGATGAGGACGATGAAGATGATGATTCTGATGATAGCCAATCAGGTGGTTTAACCTTTTTAATAGGAAAAGCAGAAACTTTATTTTTTGAGTGTTGAAAACTTATTTCCCACCATATTAAAAAACGGGTAGGAATTTTGGGAGTAGTGTGGCCCACGTGGTGTCCTCCAGGTGTCCTGGAGGGTGGCACATGGTCTCCCAGTCCCCTATTGTGTCATCCCTGGGTCGTGTTTCGGGCGTTCTGGGTGCTGGCTGACGGCGAGCGTGCCGCGGGCTGTCCTGGAGAGGCGGCTGGGGCCCGTCCTGCCGTGCCCGGCTGCAGGAGCGGGCTGGGACGTCAATGCTCTGCAGGCAGAGCCCTCTGCACAACAGGCTTCCCCACCCAAGAGGGACTAACAACGCCTTCACGTGGTCATGAGAAGCGTTTCTAGGCTTCGTTCTGGAGCGCAGCAGTCAATGAGCAAGAGTAGAGGAAAATACCAGGGCTGTTGTAAGTGCTGCAGTGTTTGTAGAGAGTAACTACTATTCTAAAGGTTGTTAGGCCGTTTGGAAGGGTAAGGCCCATTTCAGGAGCTGACTGTGTTCCTGGGCACTCCTTCTGCCCCTGCTTGGGCCCTGCTCCACCTTCATCGCTCTCTTTCACCATCATCACACACCCTGTACTAATCCTCTTTATTTTCTCACAGCTGTGGCCCGTCTTCAGTTCCTTACCCTGTCCGCCCTGTATGTAACCCTTCCTTTGCCCAGATGGCCACCCTTCCAGTCCTGACACCTCACAGCCTTCCATCGTTTGCTCCCCACGCTCGGTTCCCAGCCCGCGGGGCGCCCTTTGCAGGCAACATGGGCAGGGGGTGCTGGAGCCGGAGCTGCTGCTGGGGTCAGCAGTCTCTTAAATGCTTCAGCTTCCGTCTCTCACCTCCTCGTGCAAAGCCAAACAATTCCATCTGAAACAACAGTGCATTATCATGCAGAATTACTTCATGCTGTCGTATTTGTAGTAATTTTAAAATTTAGGTGGTTAATTACAACCATCTATATATACTCAAGAGATCGCTATTAAAAAATAAGTCAAAAAAGCATATTTAATAAGACAAAATGCTTTGCAAGTTTTAGAACTGAAATGTGTTTGCCATTAATTATGGAATCATAATGTGCCTTTTGCCACACTTGTTTTTCAACAGAATCTGACAGTAATTCTGAGTCAGATACAGAAGGGTCTGAGGATGAAGATGATGAAGATGATAAAGATCAAGATGAATCAGATACAGACACGGAGGGAGAAAAATCTCCACTGAAAGTGAATAAGACTCCATCGTCCGTGAAGAGCTCTTGCATTGGTCCTGCAGCTCACTCCACCCCGCTTAATCTCCAAGTAGCAAAGACCCCAAGCTCCGCACCAGCTGCCTTATGTCCCGAGAGCCAGCCCGCGGTTTTATTTGGGACAGCACCGGCTGCCCTCGGAGCAAGCACACACTGCGGTACCCGAACTGTTACTGTAGTGCATGTAACGTCTCAGTGGCATGTGTTGTAAAAGTAGTTATGAAAATAGCTCAGACTCAATATAAGAAATACATTTTTTACGGTGAGAACAATAATTCACTGGAACAACCTCCTCAGGGATGTGGTGGAGTCCCCACCACTGGAGATTTCTTAAGCTGTGGCTGAACAAGGCGCTGGATCGTCTCACCCAGCTTCCCTTTCCTACGAAGGCCTGGATCAGATGATCTCTAAGGTCCCTTCCAGCCCGTCCTGCCCTGTGATCTTTTCTCGGGGGCTGGCAGCACATGTTAGACCGAGTCAGCAGATCGCAAGTTCTTGAGACATGAACATTACACTTAGTCCAGGACATTTTGGCTCATATAATTATTTGAAAGAAGCCAGGATGAAATAGCCAGAATTGGTATTTATTACATTGAAACTCTTAATTATTTAGTCTTTGTTCTTTACCATTTTATTCTAAACCCAGGTATTCCTGTTTATTTCTAATTCTATGCGTTATAGTTTGCATCCTGGATCTTCCAGTTTTGCCCCTTTCCCAACAAATTTAATAACTGTATTTAGTTAAGATATATTCATTATTCTGTCAAAATTCTTAGTAGGATTTATGGATTATGGGCAAGGCGTTATTTTTAAAAGGTTAATGAAAAGCACATTTAGCATTTGCCTGATATAATCCTTCATTTGATGACTAATAATGCAACATTTAGTAATTACTGCTGCTACAAAAGAGTGAATGCATTCTTGAAAGTTGCTTCTCAATTTGCATGGCAAAAATTAAATGAAATTGTGTATTTACTACTTGGAATTAGAAAGTTGATATTTAATTGCCATGCAAGTGGGTAGATTGTAGATGGGACATCCACTCATAGATTTTGTTTTCTGTTTGGATTAGTGAAGCAGGAGTTTCGTTCCATGTTGTCACGTCAGTGACTGTGAAGCAGGGTGGTCTGCTCCGGATTTATCCCAGGAGCAGGCCGGAGCAGTTTGTGAAATAGTTGCCATGCATTAGGAGCAATCTGGATTGTTTAAGTACAAAGTTAATTTTCTTCGTTCAGTAGTCTGGTGATTTGTGGTGCTTTGAACAGACCAGTAGCAGATCTTTGTCTGTTCACTGGGTGGAAAGTAGAATAAATTAAATTGGGGTCCCTGTTTTGGTGTAGTGCTGTTTCCTAATAAGAATCACCGTAACACAATTAAAATGCTCGTGTGTCCCGTTTGCCTGGAGCTCGTCAGTCACTGGAGAGGTCTCTGTCTCTTCCGTGTGTCTGTGTTTCGCTGGACAGCTCAGTTTTCAATTCAACTTCAAAAGTAGAAAAGTTACATTAGTTTTCTTGGTTCTTGAGGTATTTAGTGGCTAGAATGTAAAAACGATTTCTCTTTTAGTTTGGGGATAAAAAGTATAAAAGGTGTATTTCAGGAACATGTTTTCATTTTGTAAGTTCTCTCAAGTGTTAATCAGAAGTTCTCTCTCAGGTGTTTCGAAAAGACGAAGAGTAACAGATGAGCGCGAGCTGCGTGTGCCTCTCGAGTACGGGTAGGTTGTGTGTGCCTGGTACCTTAGGCGGGAGACGCTGCCCTCGGGTCGGCGGGTAGGGAAACGGCAGTTTGGGAGTTTCCGAGCATGAATAATAACGAAAGGGCTTCAACAACTGAGAGTTCCAATCACACTGACTGTGGATCTCTCTAATAAAAAGTGTCAACATGTATCATGTTAATTTTTGTGCAGCACATTACTCTTCCGCAAACACAACCCGTCAGCAATTTTACTGCTGGAAATGGATCCTGATGGTTAGATCTGAGTCGTTACAGACTCCAAATAAGTCCCTGAAATATAGTTCTAAGCCATTTAAAATCTGCTAATATGTAAGTAGCTTGATTATAAATCCATATAGAGTCCAAATTTGGACAGTCTACATGATAACCATTTCTGGTTTTGCCTATTTGATGTACGATACTCTTGTCACATTTTAGACATGTGCCTTTTTATGTAAACATCTTACATTGACAGTAATGACTTGTTTTTTAAGAAATGTACTGTTTAATGCAACTATTTGCCGTTACTCTAGCTGGCAAAGAGAAACACGAATAAGAAACTTTGGTGGTCGTCTTCAAGGAGAAGTAGCGTATTTTGCACCTTGTGGAAAGAAGCTGAGACAGTATCCTGAAGTAGTAAAGGTACGTTCCTTCTCTTTAACTTCCGTGTTCTAATGCTGCTGAGCATGCTTGCAATTAAAATATGCCATTTTTTCCCTCCAATAAAGATACTTATTTCAAAATGTCCCGTCATGCAAGGCGTAATGTATCTCAGTCCGTTACTGATTTGACCTCCTATAAATGCATATCCCTTTGATAGAGAATGCAAAGCATTACACTCACAAAGTCAGCTGTACATCAAAGCTGGGTTGTAATGATTTACACGCTGAAGTGGAAAAATATGTGATTTTTTCAGTACCTCAGCAGAAATGGAATAATGGATATCTCAAGGGACAATTTCAGCTTCAGTGCAAAAATAGGAGTGGGTGACTTCTATGAAGCCAGAGATGGACCGCAGGTATCTGCTTTTTAAAAAGTAAAGTCTTTGATCCAAGGAACATTAACTTAAATTTAGGTGAAGTAATTTTTTCTGCAGTCTGGAGCATTGCCTGTTTTTCACTAATTCTTTCTAAAAATGGTGCGTATTTGTTAATAGTGGTTCCACTGAGGTGCTGAGAGCTCGGTCCTGGGCAAGCTGAAGGTTGCTGCTCGGTGATTTTGTTGGGATGTTGCGGGAGCTGAGCGTGCCTCGTGGCCAGCTCTGGGCCTGGCTTTGCCCAGTACCAAGCAGCTCTGAGCTGCCTATTTCATCTTAGTGTTCAGATATTTCTGACTAAAACTCCATTTCTTCTTTTACTGTATAAGCCTAATATTGATAGTAATTTATGTGTGTGCATTAAATCACACTCTTTTTGTGTATTCGTGTACATAATATGTATAAAATAAGTGTTCAAATAGAAGTGTTTCCTGTATAGAGAAAACAGCCTGAGCTGCCTGGAGCGTGACGTTTTTACCGGAAGGAATGCTGAGTTACACCACTTGTGCTTTGCAGTGGTACAACTGCTAGACTTTCTTGTAGATAAACTACACGAGGATAAATGAAGTTAGTATTTTCAGGAAATTAGTGCGTTTGTGCCATACTGTGTATTTTGGTCATCTTAGGATCTTTTCAGGACTTTTGTCAGTGAATATATTTGCTGCTTTAGAAGATTAGAATCCTGAATATGTTACTCCAGGAATGTGGACAGACATGCTCTCAGCAGCCTTGGATTCAAGTTCTGGTTAAGCCTTATGTCCGTGTGATACCCCGCAGAAATACACAAGGTTTATGTAGCATAAATCTGAAAGCAATAAAGACTAAGTTCATAGCAGGGCATGCTTCTAGGCGCTGCTTACCGATTCCTGGCTTACAGGGCCGAGCGTTGCTAAACCCCCTTTGTGTTTGGCCTTCATCAAACAACCATTGCAAGTTCATGTAGTTGTGAACTTCATTATGTACCTGAATGGCTTGACTGAAGTCCTGCCTTGTCCTGTGAACATGATGCCATGTCAGCAGATCTGCTTCTTTGTAGCCTGTTACCATTTGTGTGTCAGTTGCCCATGTTTCTTCTTTAGTCTTGTCCCCTTCTCTAGTTATCTCTTTCTTTTCCCCTTAATTAATGAGGTGATTTGCAGGTGTTGCCCTTCCTTGGTACCGTAAAGCTTCCGAACGGAGGCCTCGGGAAGGGCAGGTTCCTGTGGGAGGGCTGGCAGTGCGAATGCTGAGTTACTGCACATCTCATGGTAGTTCCCACTGGTCTAGCTTGTGGTAGGTTCCGTTTGTTCTTGGTTAGACAAAGGAAGAGTTTACTTGTAAAAACAAAGGGACCGAGGGCAGCTAATTCAGATGTGCTAAAATGTATTTGCATTTTATGTATGCGATTTTGAATGAGAAGATAATAATGTCGACAGCTGAACTACACTCAGGCTGATAATATGCCCTAACAGAAGTGATATTTGTACCCTTTTTACTGAGATTTTTTTTAATTGTCCAGCTTCAAAACAATATGTGATAATCGTATCTTCATGGATGTCTAGAGGTAATTCCAGGAATTTTATTTTGGCTTTTGCTGTAATTTTGATTATTCTGTATAGCCTTTTGTAGTTCCTCTTCCCTTTCTTCATTATCTATTTCTGTCATCTTTTGAGACATGCAGCCAAAAAGACTGGGTAAGTTTCACAAAGCTCGAAGGTGGAGCAAGATGCAAAGGAAATTATTCAAAGGCTAAACCAGTTACACTGAAGAATTACCTACAGCAAACCTGCACCATGGGTTACCTGCTCCTTGATAGCACCTGTGTTTCTCTCTCCTGGTACAGCAGCAATCAGATGCTGTGGGTTATTCAAAGCTGTAATCTACTGCTTTAGCAGAGGCGTCTATGGTAGAAATCGGCCATGAAGTAGTAGGGTTAGAGGAATGTTTGAACTTGGGCAGATGTAGAAATGCAGTGGCAGGACCTAGAGCTTTAAAGTACTGTGATTAAAAAGATAAGTGTGACTGTGATTTGGGGTGATGGAGAGGGCACGGGTCCGTACGAGTTGGAGTAGTCTGGATAGGGATACTGTGTCCAGTAGTAGGTGGAGGAGAACGTCGTGGAGTGATACCGAGCTGTACCCTAGGATTGCATCTTGCTGGATTTGATTAATATGGAACAGCAAGAGTATCCATCACAGCTTCACAGGATGTTTGAGGTTGGAAGGGTCACCCAGAGCCAGTTACCCAGGACCAGGTCCAGACAGCTCTTGAAAGTCTCCAAGGTGGGGGATGCCACAGCCTCCCTGGGTCACCTCTTCCAGTTCCCAGTTTCCTGCCATGGTGAAAACGTGTCTCCTGATGTTCAGGGCGAACCTCGGGTGTCTGAGTCTGTGCCCCTGCCCTTGTCCCATCCCTGTCCCCTCTGAGCAGAGCCAGCCCTGTGCTCTGGGCAGCTCCCTCCAGGTGTTCATCTCATTGACCAGACCTGAGCCCCCAGCCTGACCGGCCCAGCCCTTGACCAGACCTGAGCCCCCAGCCTGACCGGCCCAGCCCTTGACCAGACCTGAGCCCCCAGCCTGACCGGCTCTCAGCGCTTCCTTTGCAGTCGCTGTGCAGCACAGAAAACCTGACTCTTCATGCAGCTCCATCCAGATCCACTTTAGTTGAAGACGAAACATCAGTAAGGGCAAAATACAGACTTTTAAATCTGGATATAGCTCTTTGGGAGTAATCATTAAATTGTACTAAACATGGTATGCCCTTTCTTTTTCCCCAGTAAGATTTTGCATAAAGCTGTGAAAGTTATGCTTTTTCTGTTGTTCCCAGAGCCCGCATGCCAGCCTAGGGGGCAGCAGAATTCAGGAACAGGAAAGGAGGAAAGTGCTTGAAATACTTGTTGCTGTCTCCTGAGTGTGAAGTAATTGCTGTGTGCACGGGGCTTCTCGGAGTGCCCGGCCAGGGGGCTGCCTCAGCACAGAGCGGTGCATCTGTATCAGGCGTGAAATCTGCCTCTTTTAAGCCAGTTCGTAAGCTTGCTGTTGTTTACTTAAGAGACTTAATCTGTGAATAAGTATTCAGAAGTCTAAAATGTTTATTACAGACAAAATAGAAATACTGTACAGAACAGGCAACTATAAAATCAACTGTCATATACATTCGTACTGTAGTAGTAATTAGTTGTTTCCTTTTCTAGAAACCAGAATTTAAAATGTTTGTCATATTTTGAATCCTGGGATTCAATTTAGAAAGCTTTGTTATCAACTTTTTCTCACAAATGGAAGCTGAATTTAATGAGTGCTTCTTGCACCGTTCCTCTGGTTTTGCTCATCAGTTTGGTTAACAGACTGAGCTTGATTCTGCTTCCACGCGTAGCTACCTGGCGCCTTTTTGGCAAATGTCCTTGTAGGACAGTATTGCGATAGATGGTAGATGCCCTTGAAACACCAGTACCTTGAAACACCAGCTCCTTTTGCTTCCTGAACCTTCTAGCTGCATTTGGTGACCTCTTCTTTCTCTTTTGGAAGTCATTAGGAAAATGTTATATACATCCATGGTCTCTGTGGCGCTCATGATCTTGTAGGCCTCTGTCTTTTCTGCCTATTTGTTATCATTATTATCAGTAACCACAGAAAATACAAACAGAGCGAGAACAATTTCCTTTGCAGGATCTAAGGTGCTTCTAGAGCTGTGGCTGCTTCTCCTCCTTTTCTTTGAATTCTATCTTGCATTTTTGTTTCTCCCCGCCTCTGGTGCTCGCAGGTTGGAGGCTGGTGTAGGTGGGAAGTACAGTATTAAACCTGGCTTACATCGCTGTATTAAACCTGGCTTATGTTACTCATTGGGCTGGACCTGGGATAAGTCGTCAGTCAGGTCCCAGGCAGTGAATCAAAAGCGTATGCTCTTAAAGGTAGAATATGGATTAACTTCTGTTTGTGTGGCAGCAGTAACTGTTCTGGATTGAAAGGTCCTTGTGCACGTAGTGTGATGGTCGTGATTGGGAGCAGCTTGTACTTAGGAACATCACTAATAACAAAGCCTTTGGCATGCCCGTCAGTAGGTGTGAGATGAGCTCCTGGGGTGGTGATTCAGGCTTCAAAAACGTGTCTCTGCAGATGCTGGTGGCTTTCTGGGACTCTGCAAGTGTCATTACCAAAATGGCATTTCATTGTCGAATCCTTTATCGAACATTTGTAATCATAGAGAATGAGCAGGAAGGATTAAAAGATAAATTGACAGAATAAGCTCATGAAAATCTATGGGCACAGCCAATTTGTTTTCAGTATTTATGTATGTATATAGTTATTTAATTAATGGGTTTTATAAGTTGTCAGCTTCCATTCCTGCTTTAGCAGACACTTTCAGAATGTTTTCCAAATCTTTAGAGGCGGATCGTGGAGTCGTCCCGCGGGCTGCATAGCGCCATTTGTTCCCTGCGGTCTTCAAACGCTTGGGAGAGTGATGAGAGATGTTACAGTTTTGAAAACCTTGTGTTCGGTCAGACAGGATCAGATACTGTACTCCTGTTCTGCTCAGTAGACACAATAAACTTGACCTTTTATCAGTTAAAGTAAAGCTGTATCTATGTGAGGACTAACTTGGGTATTTGTATTGACAAAGTACTGAAGTATTTGTTGAAATTTCAAAAACCCAGCAGTAGCAGTGAAAGAGACAGTTGAATGTGCTGCTGCATACTTTGTGTGGTTATAGAACGTAGTTACTGTAACTCCTAGTTGAGATAGGTGGATTCTTAAAAGTTACAAACTTCTTATTGCTTCAATATTGGTGCAGAAAAGAATTTTCGTGCAGTGAATGAGGAGGGAACTAAATTGTACTAAATAAAACCTCAAGACTAAAGTGAGTCTTGTGTTTTTTCAACTCGGTTGTTGAGATCTACAGCGCTCCAGAAAGCAATATTTGAAAACGGACCCTTGCCTGCGCTCGTCGTGCTGCCAGAATGTCTGTAAGCACGGCTGGCAGCCTGACACGTGCTGTCGTTCGTGTCGAGCAGCGGATTCTGTGAAAGCAGAGGAGTTATTTTTTAGTTTATGTAATAAGGAAAAATCTATTTCGCCTTTTTAAAAGGTTGAGCAATAAGCAATTTGGTCAGAAATGATAGAAATGGCATGGTAGTGGCATATCTGCTGGGTAATACTCGTGTATGTCACTGAATAGCCTTCACAGCCTTGCACAGTAGTGCAATTTCCAAAAGCTGGTTGTGATGAGCTCTCAATATGTGGCTTCTGTGCATCATCAACACGTCGTACTACCCCAGTGGTGCATACCAGCTCTCGCATGTTTTATATATGAAACTTATTTAGAAGAAGGAAAAGTGTCTTGCTGTTGATACTCTGGAGTGTGTCGGGTGTGTGCTCCATCGCTGACCGCCGTGTCTGCCTGTCCACCCAAGGGCGTGCAGTGGTGCCTGCTGCAGGAGGACGAGGTGGTCCCGCGGCTGCGGGCCATGGAGGGGCGGCGGGGGCGGCCGCCCAACCCCGAGCGGCCGCTGTCCCGCGACGAGACGCGCGTGCGGCGGCGCAAGGGCCGGCCGCCCAACGTCGGGGGCTCCGAGTTCCTGGACGGCGCTGACGCGAAGCTGTTACGGAAGCTCCAGGCTCAAGGTAAGAGCTGTGTTACTGTTCTCGTGAGCAGAGGGTGTCTGAGCAGACAGGGCTCGTGTGTTTTCTGAAGGGGACCGGTACGTTTCACTAGGATGTTGTATGCAACGTTTTGTTTTGGAAATGTGTATGCTGTTCTTGAAGCCTTTTCAAGATGGGTAAATGTGTATGTGATTCAAAGGAAGGAGTGTGTGTAAATGCATGTCTTAGTTTACTCTATAGTTACTTTATTTAGATTTATAAAATTTAAAGAAGCGGACATCCAGTAATCGGGTTACCACTGATGTATGTTTTAAATTGGCAAAAATTAACAAATCTTTATTTCTCAACGACAGTGGAGCTAGAAATTGAAATTGAGAACCACCAAAGTTAGTGTTTCTGAGGAGCTTTGGGCTGTTCCAGGGAAAATGCTCTTTTTGTGAAGCCCCTGATAGTGATGAGATTTAAATGCCCAAAAGGTTGAATAGGATCCTATAATAAGTGGTACCAGTGCTGACAGTAGAACTTTTCATGGTATCAGATACTACAATATGTCAAAAGCATGAGGGCCTAGTCTTAAATAAACATCAGGTACGTGACTCTTGAATTTCAGTTGTTTAGTCCCTAAATGTATTGTATTTTCTGAATGCATCTAATCCAATATGAAAAATCCTTACAGACTGGGAGTCAGGATGTTTATTTAAACTGACGACTTAACTTTTCTTTCCTGTCCTGACTGTGAGTGTGTTTGGGTGGCTGCTTTATATTTTGCGTAACGTCCTTGTTTACTGTCCCTGTGCCTTTAATACCCGTCTTGGTGCAGTTCTTAGCGTTGTTTTCGCTTGTTGCCTGCAAAGACGACTGTTGTGTGGACAGCTTGCGGGCGCGCCGCGGTCGCGCTTTGGACACGCGGGCAGGCGGGAGCCGGTTGTGTGTCCTGTAGTGCCGCACAGCCATTCTACCCGTGTGCTAAGGTCGCCAACACCTTTTATTCAGTCTGAGAAGCAGTGCACTGTAAGCGTCACCTGCTGAAGCATTGTAGCGTTCACTGAGAGGCTGTGTGTTTATTGCCGAGTTTCAGTAACTGACTTCCAGAAGTCTCCTCTCCTCAGTGAAAAAGGACGAGGCCTGGTCACTAAGCTGTTTTACTTCACTCTGTATCTTCCCTTTCCCTGTATTGTTCTATCGTGTTCATCGTTAGGTCCCACTGATTGCATTTCTGGCCTCCTGTCGTGATGCATGTAAAGAACTTTTACTGTGCGCTCAGACATCCATTGTGAGGTGCTCTTCAAATTATTTTTCTGGCCTTTTTAACTTTTAGTTTTGGTGTGTCATAGGCTTTGCTGTTGTTATTTGAACAAGCTTTTAGTTTTCACATGCTCACCATTTTCCTATGGTGGCCTCCATTCCTGAAGAGCCACATCTGGACTGCCTTTTACCTGTTTGGGATGTGGCTCAGTGTTTACCTGGACAGGTGTACGTTGTTTTGAACTGCTTCTGGGTTGCTCACTTGAAGTAAGCGTGCTTGGGTCCTGCTCTTGCGCAGCTTCTTCGGGGAGTCCGCCCCACGGGCTGCGCGCTGTCTGCTGATGCACAGCTTCTGTGCTGTGACTCGACCCTGCAGCTCTGCCTGCAGCGCTGCTCTGCTGCCTGGGCGTCTGGTTCTGGCGTTCCTGTGATGGTGGTGTCTGGCAACACCACGGATTCTTACCTGTCCTTCTGCTGTGCCTACGTGATGTTCGTTACACCCTGATGATCATTTCATACCGACAATTCTGCTTTCCCTAACTTTTGTTTAGGTGTCTTGGCGCGATGTAGAAGCCCTTAAATGGTGCTCGGTACAGCACGTACTAGTGACCGGAAATACAGGTCGTCGGGTTTGTTGTCCCTGCTTTTTGCAGTATGGGTGTTTGTTTTCCATCTGTCTCTTTCAAATGCATGCTGAACATTTACTAAATCCTCCTCGTGGATTGTGCGGGCTTGCACTGAGTGGTCCTCTGCACCTGTTGGCCTTTCCATAGTTTCATGGTTTTAAGTTCTCCTCTGTAACATAAATTGTGATTTCCAGCTGCTGGTTCTGTTTCGATTAAGGTGTAACTTCCTCTGTATGGCTTACCCTTGGCCCTGAAGGTTTTCCTGTTGTCGGTACCTATTTACACTACGCTTGCTATCCACAGCATCATCTTGTCTGTCCATGGGTTTTCCATGTCTACCTGTGCCTTGGTCGTTGCATGAGAAGCTGTTGGTGTTGTGGAGAGCGCTGTCAGAGAGGTCCTGAACCTCAGCCCTTGGATAGGGGGCTGAATGCGGCCCCCAGAGACTCCTGCGGTGTCTGACAGCAGCGTGGCCGTTCCCCGCTCGTCCTCGTTCCGCGGGTGCTCCCCAGGCGGTACCCAGGTTCCATAGGTGCTCTCAGCGTGGTGGATGCTTCGGGAGGTCACTGATGGGGGAGAGCGGCTGCTGTAGGTTCCGCTGTAGAGGGAAGTGTGACCGGATGGGTTCACTCTTACTGCGCTGTTAACGAAGGGTTAAATAATTATAGAATTATATTCTGAATAAAATGTTGATTTGGTACTCTGAGACAAATATTTTCTGCATTAAAAAGAAAGAGTAAATCAGTTTTGAAATGAAGCAGCATTATTAGCCTGATGCTACCACTTAATAGATAACTTAATAGATAACTCCAAAAAAGTTCATTTTATAGAAAAAAAAGTATCCGTGTTCATTTGTGCTATTTATGTAGTTACTTGATACATGGTGATAGTGAAATGTCAAGATAAACGTGTGAAAACCAGATCCACTGTTTCCTCTGTCTTTACCTTATGCTATTGTCTGAAATACGAGCTGTATCTTTACTGTTGGGCAGCACTGGCTTTATGAACTTTCATTTTGTAACAGAAATAGCGAGGCAAGCAGCACAAATAAAGCTACTGAGGAAACTCCAGAAGCAGGAACAAGCTCGAGCTGCCAAAGAGGCGAAAAAACAGCAAGGTAAGCGTGGCCTGTGCACGTTTGTGCATATGAGCAGGTTGTTTGGGAAAGAATTACTGAAAATTGATGTTACTGTCTCTCGCCGTGTTCTGCTGATATTAATTTATTGTTTCCTTTGGTTTGTTAGCTATTATGGCAGCTGAAGAAAAGCGAAAGCAAAAGGAGCAGATAAAGATAATGAAGCAGCAGGTAAGCTTTGTGGTTGCTAAGTAAGCTGTTTAACTTTGTTTCAAATTATTGTATTAGGGTATTTTAATTATTTAGTAAATTATTAAGTATGTGGATTCCAAAGTGAATGTTTAAAATCTAGGTTTAAAGAGCAGAGGGTGTGTATTATTTAGCATGCTAAACTCTACAGCTGTTGTTCATGTTGTCGGGACGTCGCAGTTTTGTCTGTCTTGATTTAAACCACCCAACGTACGTAATTGCTTGTCAATAGCAGTAAGAAATTGAGAAGACTACTCCAAAAGTGCAGTGATGTGCTCTGCCTTTACCTGGTTCAGTGAAGGCAATGTTATATTTGTTCATGTAAATACTGGACTAGCATAATTAACTTCTTCAGCGCCTCTGGCTCTCAGTGGGTTTAGGTGTGTGCCAGGGGCCGGATCTCAGTACGCCAGTGAATTTATACGTGTTGTTAAATGTACAAGTATTGTTAAATACTGGCAGAGCAAATATGTCCGATAAAAGGGAGCCCATAGGAACTTTACCAAACGAAGCTATTACAGAAAGAGGCTTTTGATTTTTTTTTTATTTTAACAAATTAGTGAAAAGTTATGTATGTCTGGAATCTGAAACTTTGTAAAAAGGAATAATTGGCAACCAAAAGTATATTTGCATGGTAGGTTTTTTATATTCATTCTGTTCTGCATGAAAGTTACTGCACAGTTCAGAAATGAAACACATCTGCTCCCTTAAAGCTGTTAAAAAATCCTGTGGCCACTTCACCACGAGCAGCTGTGTGTGACGGAGCGGTGGTTCCCTCGGGGACGCGCCAGGCGTCGTCTGATGTTAGCGAGTTCTGAACAGGCGCTGTTGTATGGGAGCTGTCGACTGTGATGGGTGTGAGACGCGGTAACAAGAAGGATACATGTATAGACTTGGTCGTTTTAACAAATATAAAAGTAATATTATTTTCTCAAGGTTTTTAAAAAGAAATTACTTTCTTCCCCATGTAGGAAAAAATCAAGCGAATCCAGCAAATCAGAATGGAGAAAGAACTTCGAGCTCAGCAAATTTTAGAGGTAAAAATAGTGGCTCAAATACCATTTTTGTGTTGCCATTTTAAAGAGTGTTGTGTTTTCACAGTCACACATGCCGCTAGGTGTGCAACTAAACCTAACAGCTCTAACAAGCTGGCCTTCCAGAGCCAGTTCAAAACCAGGTCTTACAATATTCTTCTTAAAAAGTCCGTATTACTGCATCCCCAGTCCTGCCGTGTTCACTCGGTGTCCCAACTCTCCACACGAATGGTTTTATATTTGCTAAAATTAACAGCGTAACTATTCCTTTGTGAGAAAACGAGTTTGCAATAAAAGGATGTTAAAGCCGCATCATGCTCTGCTCTTTATGAAGTGCAGTGGTTTGAAGTACTGAGGTTTCCTATGTGCTAGAATATACGGATGTACTATCCTGGTTTCTAGTATAATAGCAGGGGTAGCTGGTTTTCAGGGCTCCATTCTTGGAAAAATTAATGGTAATCTCTTTACCATTTATATGTTATTGTTTCTCTGTATACTTACTGTCTTAATTATAATAGCCAGGTGAAGCAATTTTGAGTGGGACTTGAAATTCTGGCTTAATTTTTAAAAAGGAAATGAATTGTGAATTGGTTATGAAAGCTGCTTTGGGGAAGACATCTGTTGCAATGTACACAATATGTGATGATGTTTTGAACGTTTAAAGGCATGTAACTTGATTTCTAGTCAGATTGTTTTCAAGGTGTGACGGTGCTGTTGTGTGACCTGTTTTGCATGCACAGGCAAAAAAGAAAAAGAAGGAAGAAGCAGCAAATGCCAAATTATTGGAGGCCGAAAAGCGAATAAAGGTTAGTTTAGAGGAGCTCCGAAACAAGAACTGTGTTATTGTGCATAATATATGTTCATGTATAAAGGCAGTACATTTGGAAGAATATTCATTGATAATGAAATTGTAAATAGGGCATATGAATAACGTGTACATATGTTTATATAAATACATGGAGCATAAACAGAGAAGCCTGTGTATGTGTGACATACGCAAACACAAACATACCTACATTCGTATACACACACATGAATATAGAGACAGTAATTTTTTGTGTGCCATTACCATGAGTTTTGGTCGTACGACGCTTGGTTTGTATAACGTGAAAACCTCGTGCAAGAACATAATTCACAATGTTCTTTTAAGCACAGTTCAGCAGAAACCCCTTTGCTTCTCAGCAAGTGTAGTCTTTTCTAGGCTGCTGTAGCCACTCTTACAAATGTTGGAAAGTGCAGTCTCTGTTTCCTCCTGTCGCTGCTGTAGCATTCTGGGTGTATTTTAACACAGAACTCCCAGCTCAGTAGACTGGCTGTCATGTGTACCACCTGTACTTCTCTGTTGTCCGTTTATGGTGGGCAAGGAAGTAAGAATTTGATTCAGGTGTGCTGTTTAGTGTGGCAAAAATGTAAGTAAATGGCTCAGTAAATGCTGATGGATGTCTTAACGACGTTTTTGCTGTTCTGTTTAAGGAGAAGGAGATGCGAAGGCAGCAAGCTGTTCTGCTGAAGCACCAGGTTGGTGACCTTCAGCTGGCCCAGCAGGCAGGGTGCCAGTTGTCAGCTGCCGTTGCGCTGTGTGGGGCGGGGGGTCCTTTCAGATATGCCCTTTTAAAATTCTGGGTTTGATTCCTGCACAAATTTTCTTTCACCTTATGATTTGTTGCTTTGCTTTGGTATTGGGGTCTTTTGGGGGATTATAAAGTGGTTTTATGACTTTGTGATTTCTGTTTCATAATGTTGTGCCAACTCTTTCTACCAGGAGTTGGAGAGGCATAGACTAGATATGGTATGGGTATGTTTATTTTTGTACATCTAACACCGCATTGTGATTTGGTTGTGATATGGTTGTCATAGCAATGCATAAAATGTAGCACTGGCTGCTGTCATATTACATACTGCTGCATGGCTTTACAGCACAGTGCATTGCATACATCTGCTTGTCTTGTCTCTTCAGGAAAAAAGGCATGTTTTGAACATGTGTATAAATTGAACGTGTCGATGAACACACGAGCTTTTTAACCAGAAGTCTATGTTACTGATGTCCCCATAGAAACTGGGCTACTGTATAAAATCTGGGAATAATTAATGCAAAATTATTAGGTAATCACTTAGATAATTTTTGCAAGCCTTGTCCCATTCACTGGGAATGAATCCAGACATTTTAAATACAATTTGAATTAACCTCTTTTAGAAATCAGGATGATGTCTTTTGTAGGTTTGTAAGGTACTGAGGAAATTAGCTGCAGGTCAGTCCTAAACATGTAACGTCACAAGTGTAGAGTGAAACACTGAATGTGGTCCTGGCCTCACTGGATTAGATGATGAAATTCTCGTAGCCTTTTCTGGGGCCAAAATTTACTCTACAGCTTTTAAGGCAACAATCCCATACGTAATGCTCTAGAATGCAGCTCCTCCATGCATTCGAAGTTAGCGACATAATTTATTGAGGGACAGGCATCAGTAAACGCAGGTGTTGTTGCGTATGTATATGCGCCACCACTAGCTTGATTAAAACTGATCTAGAGCTGAGAAAATTCATCATGAATTTGTTGCTTGGTTACAAAAATGTGAATATTTGCGATGTCTGAAAATGACCAGTTGAAAATTTCTGCCAAATTGGCTATTGAAGAAGTAAATTACAAGTTCTGTGATAGCAGATGTAAGGTAACTGACCTGTTCCAGCCAACCATTATGCTTTTTGTTCTGCCAGCTTATGAAGGAGCATCACAACTGCCCATAAGTAAATCTGTATGCTTCTTTTTTACACTGTCTCCATGTTCATTCCTTTACCTTTTTGCTTTTGATTGTTCTTGTATTTGCTTTCTAAACCTGAACTAAAACATGCACAGACTTGGCCATTCTTGTCCTATATTTAGTATTTACTGTGACTTGTCTATTAATGCTAAATTTGTTACTCAGCTTCTTTACTGATTTGGAAATGTGGATTAGTTTTGTTCTAATCTTACCTGCTTCAATAGGAACGAGAAAGGAGAAGGCAACACATGATGCTTATGAAGGCCATGGAAGCACGTAAGAAAGCAGAAGTGAGTACCAGCCTCTGCGGGTCTGGGGGCGTCACGGTGTCGCTGTGCGGTGGTCTGGACAAGAGCAGCGTCTTTCGCGTGCTTGGCCGCGTGGTGCAGCCGGAGCAGCAAGGCCCAGCCGTGTTCAGAGCTGGCCGGAGTTCTTTGCCTCCCAGGCGTGGTTTCCCAGCACAGGGCTCCGGAGTCCCAGGGCCCGGCATCAGTGTTAAACACAGAGGCACAGAAGGCGTTAAACGTCTCTGCTTTCCTCTGCGTTCCCGTGTGTGAGGTGACTGACCTCATCCAGTGACAAGCCAGCGTTATCTCTGATCCTCCTTTTGCTGTTAGCATATTTGAACAACCCCTTTTGTTGTCCTCCACAGCACAATCCAGCTTGAACTCTAAGTGAGCTTTGGCCACGCTAATTTTCTCCCTGCAGTGGCGAACAGCATCCCATGTAAGGAAACAAGCCAGGGGTATTTTGTGTCTTAAAGTTGGTGCTTTAGTGTGGCTTTCCGTACACGACTAATGCTGGTGAAGGGAGGAAGCCGTGAACCAGCAGCGTGCCCCTCGCACAGCCCTCGCCGTCGCGGGTACGGAGGGGCCTGCACAGCCGCGCAGCAGCCGCTGGGCGCGCGAGCAGCTCTGCGCCTGGGGCGCTTCTCACCGTGCTTCCCCTCGGCCATCGTTCTGAAATAGCGCTCCACGCTGTAAACGTACTCAACGTCTGTCTCTGGGTGGACAGGAGGGGAAAAGCAGAATCTTAGATTTGCTCACAAATTCGATGTTTTTGTTCTGTTTCTGTAGCTTCCCCCTTCCCTTTGCTTGAATACAGGTTCCTTCATGGCGTTGGTAATTACTAAGATTGCATAAGTAGTGCTTCTCAGATTCTTAGATTGTTCCATTGTAAGTAAAGTACGTGGGGTTTATTTTCTGCCTTTTAAATTCTATTTAAGGAAAAAGAACGGTTAAAACAAGAGAAACGCGATGAAAAACGATTAAATAAAGAACGTAAACTGGAACAGCGAAGATTGGAATTAGAAATGGCAAAGGAGCTAAAGAAGCCTAATGAAGACATGTGCTTAGCAGACCAGAAGGTACTCATAATAGCCAAAACTTACTCTCTTGCTTCTTGTTTCTGTGTTTTGCTGTTGTGGCAATGACTTTTTTCTTGCAGCCACTCCCAAAGCATTCAAGCTTTGGTCTAGATAATTAGATGACTATTTGAAATACGTACAGATTCAAGACACTGTGAACACTGAAGTAGCATATCTTTAGTTAATTAAAAGCGTTTTGTTTAGAAGTGGCCTGCTTCCCAAAAAGCACTTGCATGTTTGCTTCAAAAACTGCGATTACTCTGAGTTACTTTGGCAGCAGGAATATGTATCATGTTTCAGTACACAGGTGCTAGATAGAGCTTTTCTCATAGCGCAACTGTGACTCAGGAACACGACTCTCCCAGCCTTCTGCGTTCTTAGTAGTTGTCCTTCAGGACTCGCCCACCTCAGGTTCCAGCCGCTCTCTTCCTGAGAGTTCCCCTCCCTATGTCTCCCAAATATTTTTACACCACCTCCTGTAGTATTTTGGCTCAGAATACGGCCTGAGAGTGTCTCCTGGCCAAAAGGTATTTATCAATCTCCTGCCTCCTATAACATGTGAAAAGGTAATTGTACTTCAGGTTTAAATGTACTGGATGGGATGAGGGGTCAGCTTCCCTACAGCCTTTACCTTCTAGCATTGCCATGCTGTAGGCCACATGGAAACATCTGCAACTTTCCCTAGCTAGTATCATGAGAGCGTTCTTTGAAATACTCTCCTGAATCTTTCATTGCTTTGCTTTGCTTTCCAGCCGCTGCCCGAGCTGCCTCGCATCCCAGGCCTCGTTCTTGGTGGCAGCACCTTCTCGGACTGTCTCATGGTAGTGCAGTTCCTGCGGAACTTTGGCAAAGTTCTTGGCTTTGATGTGAACGTGGATGTCCCTTCCCTGAGCGTCCTTCAGGAGGGTTTGCTGAACGTGGGGGACGGCATGGGAGAAGTACAGGACTTACTGGTAAAGCTCGTCTCTGCAGCTGTCTGTGATCCAGGACTCGTTACAGGATACAAGGTAAACAAAAACCCATAGTAAACACCCCATATTTATGGATGCATTTTTCTTAACGTGCCTTTGACACCTCTCTGGTTTGGATTTCCATTCTCCTTCCTAACTCTTCAGTCTCACTCTTCTCATGTCATTCCAAGACTTTCTGTGCCCTGTCAGCCTTCCAGTTTTCCAGAAGGGTTATATTTCTGGGAAGCTTCCACAGCCTCCTGCGTTTTCACTCGAACCTTGTGTACAGCACTGAGGCACTGCCACATGTCATTTCACTCTTGTTTCCTCCTCCTTTCATTCTTACCCTGTGTTATACTCAGTGAATGTTGCCATTTCTTTCTCCAAAGTCTGCTCTGTACGTCACTTCATCAAAACTGATTCATTCATGATTCTCTTTCTTATATCATTATTTTTCAAGCCAAAATACCCCTTTTCTATTCTAGAACTGCAACAGAGCATGGTTGTTCAGAACAATATTCACCAAGTTCTAGTTGGACCCTGTCTTTTTCATTTAGCTGATTTCATGAATATTATCTCTGCTCTTAAAAACTTAGAGGTGAAGACATTCTAATTTGCTACTCTGTTCAATATTTACATTTGAATAGTTTTAAAGAAGAATCCTGATGAAAGTCCTTACGTAAAAATGAAACCAAACCCACTTCATTATTTTATAGACAATAATATAGCCTGCAGATGGAAATAATATTTTAAAATGTGATTGATCAGAATGTCTTTATTCTTTTTAGGCTAAAACTATTCTTGGGGAACACTTGCTGAATGTTGGCATCAATCGAGACAACGTGTCTGAGATTCTGCAGATCTTCATGGAGGCTCACTGTGGGCAGACGGAGCTCACGGAGAGCTTGAAGACAAAAGCTTTCCAGGCACACACTCCAGCTCAGAAAGCATCAGTACTTGCTTTTCTTGTCAACGAGTTAGCGTGCAGCAAGAGCGTAGTAAGGTAAGGACTTTTCCCAAACAGGTGTGTAAAAATACAAGTATAAAAGTGTTATAGTTCAGAAATACTGTATACACTGTGTTCTGTTACAGGAGAATTCTTGATATACCTGTCATGAAAGCTGAAATTGGTTACCTTACTGCCTCTTACCTTTGTGTACTTGTGATATGATGGGAGAGTAGAACGTTTCCATGTTTGGTCTCTAGGTTTGTTTTCAAACGTTATGCTATAGCAGGTGACCAACTCTTAAGTCATATTTGTAGAAATGATCATTCAGAACTTGAGTTCTCTATCTGCATCACAGAAACAACTCTAACCTGCTGAACTATTGGGGCTGGGCTGTTTTCAAAGTGGGCTTACGTGGCCACTGTACCGAAGCACTTTGGTTGTGCAGTTTCTGCAGCGAAGAGCAGAAGTTAGCGGTGGGTCCCGCGGCTCCCCGTGGGAACACCACAGACGCACCAGCGACGAGTCTGTGTCCAGCGCGGGGCTGGCGCTGGTGGCTGATACATTTGGCAGCTCGGCGTTGAGTTAGGGCTCTGGGGAGTGTGACGTTCTTGGAACGCCGTGGTTCTTGTGGAAAGCAAGCTCCCGCAATACTGTAAACAGCGGCAGCCTGACCGAGGGGCAGCAGGACAGCAGGACAGCAGGACAGCAGGGTGCTGCGACGGGGCTCCTCGTGCCGGGGTTCCGTGGCTTTAGCACTGGTTGTTTTGAATTGCAAACATTTCTCTGAGATAATTTTTGGAGGCAAAGTATCTGTATGTAAATATCTGTCAGAAAAATCATGTAAGTTCACAGTTAATGCATTATTTTGTCTTTGACAGTGAAATTGATAAAAACATTGACTATATGTCAAACTTAAGGAGAGATAAATGGATGGTTGAAGGCAAACTTCGGAAGTAAGTTTTGTTTCCTTAACTATTACAATATATTGCTTTTTTGCATTTATTCTGATGTGTTGCTATATAGACAATTGGTTCTAAGGACAAATTTAGCTGATAAAATGACAGGTTTACCAAGAAATCAGTAACTGACCTGCTTACTAAAGCCGTTTGTGGATTTAGAATGGTGCAGCACCAGTCTTCTGCAGTCTGTTGAAGGTGCGTGAGGTTCGGAGGATTGGTGTCCCTCAGAACTGGAACACAGTCAAGGCCATTTTTGTATGCTTTGCAAACAAGTATTTTTTTTTTAATTGAAGTGTTACAGGAGCTGTCAAATTGCCATTGACATTATCAAAGTCTATCTGGACCTACCATAATTACCAGTGTTCATTTTGAAAGGTGGCTTAAGAAGACATGATTTTCATACAACAATTACCAATAGAATTTTGCTAATTTGTATGATGTTATCTTAGTGTTTCCCATCTGTCAGTGTTGCGTTGTTCCCTATAGCTAGGGATCGTATGTAGAATGCAAACTTTGAGATATTTTTAATATTTTTATTTAAGGTAAAATTGGAACTTTTAAAGGGTTTTCAGTTTCATATCAACTGTTCTCCCATTCTACAAGACAAAATTCCATACAGCAAGCGTAATGGCTCCAACTACCAGGAAGCTTGAAGGCATAAAGTTCATGAATCACAGGGGGTAAAATACATAGCCAGACTCTACTTTCTTTCTTTTCTTAGTCATCTTTATCTCTTGCTAGGAGTGGTGAATCCTTTCTTCGTCCTTGCTCAAGGTACCTGTGTTTCTAATGATGTGTCTCCCTTTTTTCCCTTTAATTTATCTCAGAAGGAAGAAGGAAAGAAGTAAAGAAGGACAACGAGGGAGGCAGATGAAAAAATTAGACCAGTAAAAAGCAATTACCTACTAATACTGCAGATCCCAGTCTGCACAGGGTTAACATATTTTATCTTTTAGGACAATCCAAATGCCTTTTCCTGTCTTCATCTGTACCCCTCCTATGGGAGATAGTTTAAAAAGCGTTACTGGAGTTCTGATGTAGCCAAGTGCCCGTTAGTGGAATGGGGCCCTTTCTGTCCTTGTCTCCTTGGGGCTGCTTACTCTTTTTCTCCCTCCATCAAACTGTAAGTACTGGTAGATGTAGGATCCTTCCTTTTGCTCGCGATCTTTCTTCTCTTCCCTTCCACATAGTGCACATAGTACCCTGCGGTCTCCGGCCCCTCTACAGTCATTGCTGTTGCTCGTGTTTTCCCCTCATGTGGAGTTCAGGTTCCAATAGCGCTGTCCCTATTTTTCAGCATAAGTAGCACGCAAGTGCTCAGAAACCTTGTTCTTCCACTTCTTTGAATTCTCTGGACTTGCTTCATCTCTCCCTTTTTTTCTCTCTTTTTAGAAGAGCCTTTTTTGATCAATTTTAAACTGCGTATTCTTCTTTACTATATCAGTTGGCATTTTTCATAAACTCTTACAAGTGTTCTGGGGCTTCTCTGAGCAGAAATGTGTCCATTTCAGTTTGCTGTTTGATCTCTCTCTCTGCTCCAGACTTCATTCTTACACATGTTGTCTTCCCCATCCATTTCAAAGCTCAGTCTGGTTTTTAAGCATCCCAGCCCCCGTTTTGCATAGGAATATCTGGTTTCTTGGCTGCCCGCAGTGTGATCGGTGGACGTGTACTCTTCCTGTGCACACAGAGCTGTATGTGACACTCGCCACAAGCCCATTGTGCCTGGGAAGCACGTAGTGCTACAATAGCGATGCTGAGGGGTGAGTTTATTTAATCTCAGCCTGGTTCACCAGTGTTTGCCGTGGTAAATCTTCACAGCACTGTGTCAAGACTGCCTTGACTACGTGCGGCTGGGATGAGAAAAGGGACTACTTGTACCGCGTGTCTTCACTAAGTGGTTTTTTGTGCTTACGTTCTCACTTTTTATGAGATCACCTCAACTGGGTGTTGGGGGAGTGGGGTGGAGGGCCGAAAAAATGATATGAAACCTGTAAGATATAAAAGTCAATATTAAAATCCTGGGTTGGAAAAGGGAATCATTGTATAAAAGCCCATAGGGATGCTTTATTTTTGTAATGCCCTCTGAAGGATGTTGAACAAAATTCCATTATACGTATAATATTTATGGTTGGAAAGTGAATTGTAAGGTGCCTGGACTGTTTCTGCTGGGCTGACTGTCAGTGAGAGGTTGCATCTGATTCCTTCTCTGTCACGTTTAGATGTGAATCTGGACGCTAACCACCACTGTTGTAAAGGCGCCTGGCTTACGCAGTCGATTCTTCTCTGTGCTTTCTGTGCAGCAGCTGCAGTCGGGAGACTCTCTCGCCTGAAGATGATTCAGCTGTTTTTCAACCGGATAATCAGAATCTCAGTATCTCTTTCTCCATTAAATGTCTTCTCCCTGGCATGTCTTTTGTAGCTTGGTCAACAGAAAAGGGAATAAAAATGACATAAATCACCTGAAGGATCAGGTAATATCTGTTTCTTTACGAGACTTGGAATACTGCGGAACAAGGTTTGTCACGGTGTTGTTTCCAACACGCGCGTGTGTCGGCGTGCTCCCGCGAGTTCACTTACTTCAGGGAGGCCGTCTCAGCTCCAGTGACGGCGACAAAGGCACGAGAGGGCAGGGATGCAGCCTGTGTTTGAGCGGGACTGGTGGTGCTGATGCGGGAAACTTCCATCTTTTGAGACCCAAGCTGAAGTATGTTAGAAGTGTGATGTTTAGAATTTCCTTGCCTTGCTACTCCTTAATATTTAGGTGCAAAGTTATGAGGAAGGCATGAGAATTACGTCAAAAGGTGGATTTTCCTTCTGTGGTCTAGTAAAAATTACAGATTAGATTAGAGCAGGCTTAAGTGACATGTCTGATTATGGGATGGGCCGCCCCCTCCTTCTGCCGGCCAGCAGGCTTCGTAATTCCCTCAGCAGCTGCAGGAGTTGTTCGGCGCGCACCTGAGAGCGAGGAAGACGAAAGGGCTTTCTGGGCGAAGGTTTTCTTCCCTTGCTGAGCCACGTGTGTGGGGAGCAGCGGGAAGCTTGCGCTATCTCTCGAGATACCTGAGCATTGCAAAGCTTTGTTCTCGCTGGTTTCTTCCTCCGCGCTCCCTGGGGTGCAGACTCGTGCTTGCGGTGCTACCGAAAGAGCATCCCTGCTCCATTTCCATCCCTCTGAGTGGTCGTGTCATGCAGGCCTCTGCCAGTGCTTGACCGCGGGAGATCTCTGGTTTTGCTTTCACCAAAAGGAGACTTTTGGGCTCCTTCTCTTAGATTGTGTGAGAGAGGTGTCTGCTGGTTGTTGAACTCAGCCTGCCAGCCTTATTGCTGAATGGTCTTCACGGTGGTCTCAGTCTTGCCTCTGGAAGCGTCCGGCCATGCAGCAGTCAGTCCAGTCGTTGGCTGGTGGCTTTGTCTGACGGTTCATTCCTGTGTGCAGGCCGAATTTCCAGTCCGGATGAACAGGATTTGATAGTTTGAAGTCGTTCTTATAAAAAAGGATTTTTTCCTAACAAACTCGATTTGGTGGCACTCTGGAGTAGGATTGATGCTCAGGGAGATGAAGGCTTTTTGCACCAGACCTGAAAATGTTACTCGCTTCCAAATTCACCAGAAAGCTCGACAAGTATTTTCTATCAAAAAAAAAAATGACTAAAGTAGCAAAAAATCCGTTTATATTGGAAAGATAAAAGTATAAAACTGTCTAAATTCTCCAGTTGATTCACCGCTGCAGCAATAAAAAGGCAATAAATCACCAAGCCAAAGAGAACCCCAGACCAACCCACTACACAAACAAAACAAGACCACCCCCCCAAACCAAACCAGAGCCTGACTGTTCTTGAGCAGACAGAAGGTCCCTTGATGACATATCGCTCATGGTCCTTTTAAAGCGCTGCTCCCAGTGCCAGCTCCGTGTTCCTGTGCTGTGCAGTCCGGGCTTTGCTGAGCCGCGCTTTCGAAGGCCCACACGCGCGTCCTGTGCCCAGAGCCGGTTCTCGTGCAGCACTCCAGACCTGTAGCCACTTGCTGTATGGAATCTTGTTTTGTAGGATGGGAAGAGAGAGAAGTACGGCAAGGAAGAATTACGTACTGGTAATTGTGTTTGTCGTTACCGTTCTACTTCTCCCATCCTACCTTCTTCCAGTCATCTCTTACGAAAATCTCTGTCTTTTCTACCCGTTTGTGAATCTCTTCTAAGTCAGTTGCATTTTCGGTCTGCGTTGTAAGTGACTGGTTAGGCCTGGCTCTTGATACCTCCTGTGATTCAGCATGTTTGCCTGCCAGCTCCCTGCTAGGCTGGAACTGTAATTGTTGCTGTGTGGAATCTTGTCTTATAGGGTTTTGTAGAAGAAGAAGGTCTACTACAACCATAATTACTGGTATGTAAGTTTCCCTTTTCTTTCATAAAAGGAAAAATGAGAGTTTGATTGAGTAATCTCCTGATAGTTTAGGTAGCTGAGATTTCTCAGAAAACACAGCATGTCCTAGAATAAAAAGATCAGCAGAAGAACTGGAGTCAAATAATACGTAATCAATTAAAAATGCATACAAATCTGAAATGGAGCTAAAACCTTGCTGTTGCCACGCAAATGTAAATAATATCACACTTCCAAGTAAAGATTTTTGCCCTTTTCTCCCACCTCAGACACAGGTATTTTATGATTGTATTCTTAAATGCATAAAACAGAAGACGAAGAAGTCGAAACGGTTCTTTCTTCTAGTTGTTTTTCCTGACTTTTCAAAGTCCCTCTTGCGTTTCATTTCTGCTGAACTGTTGCTCAATAAAATTCACCTGGGAGAAACAGAAGTTCTGTTCATAACTGAGTAAGAGGCTTAAGGGGCTTTACAACCTGAATTTTTCTTCTTGACTAATGGCACTAAATATTGAGCAAGTAAGCATCATATTAGAACAGAAGAGCTAAGCTGAATCTAAAACGTCCGCTTCGCTTCCAGTCACGTGGGAGGAAAGGTGCGTGTGAGCGCTGCGTGGCGCCCCATGGTTTCTCCCTGGTTGTGTTTGCAGGCTGAGGATCATCCACGCCAAGAAAACGGGCAGGAGGGACGCGGCGGGCGGCGGCGAGGAGCAGCACGCGCTGGAGGCGCCCGCCCCGGGCCGCAAGCGCCGCAGGAAGGGGGACAGCGACGATGACGACGACGACGACGACGACAGCGATGACCAGGCCGATGAGGATGATGAGGATGAAGAGGACAAAGAAGATAAAAAAGGAAAGAAGGCGGAAGTTTGCGAGGATGAGGTGAGGGCTTTGCAGTATAGTGGAACTTGACTAACTTAGAAGTTAAAACTTGTTTTCCTTCTGTTTCTCTGCAATAGGGCACTCTTTTCCCAAACTCTCACAGTAAAATGAAGGAAGAGTAACTTACCTCCAGTATTTTAAAATTTTTGTAATAAGTTTCTTTTCCAGAGTATTTTTTAATAACTGTTGTACTATGGTGTGGGGTTTTTCTGCTTACTCGTTCTGACTTATTCCTAATTTCTCTGAAATTATGAAAGATTGTACCAGATCCAGAGAACAGAAGCTTTGTTAGCAAATGAGCGTAGCTGTAGTTTTCTCTTGGAGGAGAATGAAGGTCGTTTATTAGTTATCAAAACACAGAGCCAAGAAATACGACCAGTATCTAACGGTGCAGGTGACTGGGAACTCCTAGGATTTGCTTGTATTCAAGACTTTCCTGAACTACATTAGAAGTCTCTTTGTGGAAATGACTCTCACTTTTAAAGGGTGTCAGGAAGGGAACCATAGTTTAATCATGGGTGCATTCCTCTCAGAAATCAGCAGGATTAATACAGGAACCTTTGCAGCACTTGTGCTTTAAAGGGGCTCTACAGTTTCTTGTAGATATTGAAATAAAATGCAAGTATGCACTGAACAAAGACTGATAAGATTTTGGCAGATTCTGTTATTATTGCACACGTGAAGAACGCCTAGAAATGAATTTGAATATCCAAAAGGCTTCATAGAAAACTAAGATTAAATTCCATAGTCGTGTTCGTGCACAAACTGAATTATTTCTTCCAGTAAAAGAGTGTTTTCAGCAGACATTTGGCCACAAGCTTTCTCCTTCGTGTGCATCTGGGATGGCTTGGAAAGATTCAAGATATATCTTTTTCCAGCTACATTGTTCCTAGCCAAATATATTAAACAAGCACAAAATTGGAACCTTTTTTACCCTTAGAATTTGCCTCATATTTTCTGTTACATCTTTTTACTGTAATATTAATAAGATGTGGTAGTATGATTTTATCCTGAAATAACTACAGCCTGACAGTGTGTTTGGTGGTTGTAGGATGATGGGGACCAGACAGCAAGTGTTGATGAACTAGAGAAGCAGATTGAAAAACTGACAAAGGTGAGAGGTTGTTTGTTATACTACAAATTTGATCATTGGATGCCATGAGTTAAAATGTTCACCATCATCTTCAGCGCTCCAACTTAATATCAATTGAAATAAGGATCAGCCTTTGTTTCGTGAAAATATGGAAGATGCTGCTGGTGATGACACCTGAATTGTGAGTTTAGTCTGGTGGCCCTGAGTGGATATGACTCAAAAGATGGTTGGAAAGCTGGTGACAATATATTTGCACATCTCAGAATAAAAAGTAATATCATTCTTATCCAGACCTAAATGATATGCTTCTGTTGGTTGATCTTAGAAAGTGATGATAAATTTTGTGTAGGAGAAGCAAGGAATTTTCCATTATACAAATGGTGGCAGTTCTCATTCACTCCTGCAGCTGCCTGGTTGCTGCAGCTGTGTTCCAGGCGGTACTGAGGACTCTGCTTCGGATTGTGAATGAAGAAACAATGGAACAGACAGAGAAACATAAACAGGAAAGAATACTTTAGATAGGTGTATTCATGGCCCATGTTTTTGTTCTTCGTATTTGAAAATTCATCATTTAAGACTTTATCTCTTGGTTTCTCTCATGCTCCAAATTGCGATAAGTGAGCAGTCCAGAATTACACCTGACTTCAGCAGTGTCAGTTCAGCAGAGCAAGAATTGAGTAAATGTACTGAACTCTTGTTGGCCCCCTCAGAGTGCTGTTTGTGTTTGAATAAGGAATTTATTTGCAGGCAGTATTGTTCTCAGTCTTTTACGAAGCAGTTAAAATATCTCACGAGTGTCCCATCGGGAGCTGCAGTACCGTCAGTGCTCTGCTCACCTGTGCTGTTACTGCGTGACTGCTGGGTTTGAGCTGCTCTTGTGCAATGAAATCTTGGGTCCGATTTCCTCTGACAGTCAGCGTTAAAAAGACAGGACCTGCCATCGCGAAATGTGGGTTTTTTGAACGGAAGACTGATAAGCTTAAGCTGAACCAGGAAGGGATTGAATTGATAGTTTTAAAGGGAGCTCTGTAAGTGAAGTCGCGGAGGCAGCGGTGGTGAGCGGAGTGTCACATCACACGCACGGGATCTCTGGAGCCTCCTCGGGTGATCCCAGACCTGTTCTGCAGTCTGACAGCCAGGAGATGTTTTCTGTTCTAACACAGTTGTTCCCTTGTTGAATTACACTTTCCTTTTTTTCAAACAGCAACAGAGCCAGTACAGGAAGAAGTTATTTGAAGCGTCGCACTGCTTGCGTTCCATGATGTTTGGTCAAGATCGGTACAGGCGCCGGTACTGGATCCTGCCCCAGTGTGGTGGCGTTTTTGTGGAGGGCATGGAAAGCGGCGAAGGTAGGGGGCACGGCGGCACGGCGTCCCGGCGTAGGGGGCGCGGCGTCCCGGCGTAGGGGGCACGGCGGCACGGCGTAGGGGACGCGGCGTCCCGGCGTAGGGGGCGCGGCGTCCCAGTGTCACGCCGGGCGTCCTGCCCTCGGCTGGGGGCTGGAACGTTGTACAGCAAGGTCTTGAGGCTTCACCGTAATAGCTTTCAAATGAGGGTTAACGTTTTCAAGTTTTCAGTTGGTGTAGTTCTATATGTTTTGCTTTTTCGTATTTGTCCACGTGGGATATTTTTTGGCTCTTTATGAAGTGTCACATTTCCCTGGGTAGTAAACTCCGTATATGAAAACCATGATGACCACAGAATGCCAAAACCCCTATTTTGATCTTCAGTTGTTACATTTTGTGCAGAATTACAGGCTGTTCTGTGCTCAAGGGTTTGATATGTGTCTTCAAAACCATGAAAATGAGTTTCACACAGTGTGAAGTACTGCGTTTTCTAATCAACAGTGTGATTTAGTCTCTGTATTTTACCAGCTGATCTTTCTTCCAATCCAGCAAGTGCTGAAGTAATTTTTGCTAAAATTAAGATGTCATTTTGTGGTTGTGACAGCTGTATACTAACTGTGGTTGAATTTTACACACACTTCAAATTGGATAGATGTAGAAAGCATATATTAGTCTGTCCTTTTTGTGGATATGAGAATTTTGAAACATCAGCCTTCATTTTGGTCACAGAGAAATCCTTTGTCATTCTAATGAAGTTAAACCCCATTACTCTCACAATTTTCCCCCCAAAATAAAAAATAATCTCTGATCCCCATTAGAATCGCGTGATCTCATGAGAGCCGCGTCATTCTAGAGCGATATTTACATAAAACAGCTGTCGCGTGCCGTATGAAAGCGGAGCCCTATTTTGGCCCCCAAAATCGGCTGTAGAACATTTCCTGGGTCTAATCTTGGTCTGGAAGTTCTCTTTCTAAAACGGGAAGCATTTCCCGTGTGTCCCGTTCCGCGCTGTTTTGTGCCGTGCCTCGGGAACCGTTCTGCGCGAGTAGCTGGATGCAGAAGGTGAACTGCCCGCGCTGCACTGCTCGCATTCACCCTGTTCACCAGGTGAATCCCCAGATACTTTGGAAATTCAGTGGCAATCAGTGAAAAACACCTCCCTGTCTTCAGACAGTCAGGCAAACACACACATGGAAGTTTTTGGCCGAGAGCTGTGGGGCCAACCCATGGTTTTTAATATATTGTCTTAATGGAAGTTTAATATCCCTGAATAGCAAAATGGACGT
Organism: Patagioenas fasciata; assembly: GCF_037038585.1. Lineage (NCBI taxonomy): Eukaryota > Metazoa > Chordata > Aves > Columbiformes > Columbidae > Patagioenas > Patagioenas fasciata. The sequence goes on from NC_092526.1 coordinate 629,417, forward strand.
GTTCTAAAGTTCTCAACTGCTCCCTCTTCCCCTCAGCTCTTGCTTTGCCCCGTTCTGAGTAAATTCCGCAGTTTATCCCTTCCTGATTCCTTTCTCTAGACACAGGAGTTAGGGGATGTGAACTGTGGGATGATCGGTCCGTTCAGAAATACTTGTCCTTCCCTCTCCTGCCGTCGTCTCGGTTCCTGTGCTGAACTCAAGTTGTGGATGTCTTGACGTATGCCATAACTGTGGACAAATTTTTAGGTTTTATTGGGAGGGGATATTCTTTTATTTAATGAATTATCTTTGCAAAAATGATGATTTTCCAGAACGAGCAAGTAAACTTCAGTGGATGGTCAGGCCATGAACCACAAGCAGGACCTTGGCTTCTTTGTGATTGCAGTATCTGATGAAATAACTTAAGAAGTTGGAATGTAGGATTTTCTGCCTACTTCCCTTTGTCCTGATGTTTTTCCATTCCACCCTCAACTTTCAGGACTGTCAGTGTAAGCTGACACATCAGAAATAGGGCGGAGGAGAAATGGTTAAGAACGACTAAGAGAGCAAAGAAAACAGAAACAAGTTCTTCCTTTTCCCGGGAGGTTTTTTCACACCCAGGTCTGAGGAAGCTGGCGTTGGCAAACAGCCCCTGCTCCTTGTGCCTCAGGTGCCCGGTCACGTCTGCTGGGTGAGCGCAGGGTCCCCGGGGCCCGGCTGGGGCCTCCTGAGGAGTCTCACAGTCAGAGTTGGTCGTGATTTTTATTGGAAGAGGTGAAGTATTTAATGTTGTGTTTCAATACCAGGGCAATATCTGATTTCACAACAGGAATTTTGGTCCTTTTTGTAGTTGGCTGTGAGTTTAATGAAATGGTCTTCTGTAAACATAAGCTTTAAGGCTGTAAACATTTTACCTTCTTGATGCAAACAGAGGAGGTTTTCAGTAAAGCGTGGAGAGTCTTGCAAAAAGAAGGCTACCAAAAATTCTTCCTTTTCAGACTTCACAGCAGCAAACGACTTCAAACGTACGTGCATGGTAAGGGAGGATACTATAGCTGCATTAACTACGTGGAGATTTTCCTCCAGGTATTTAGCAGGGTTTAAATCCGTGGGTGCCTTGAAGCCCATTTCCTTGTGCCAAGTGTTCTGTAAGGTGAAAAAGGACGTTGTGATCTCGCACGCGTTGAGCCAAAATGAAGGAACTGTTTATTTAACTGTGATGATAATAATGGTCTAAATTAGTTGGTCTGTTATATTTCATCTGTATTCCTTGTACACTTCTAGGCCTAGAAGAAATTGCAAAAGAAAAAGAGAAGTTAAAAAAAGTAGAAAGCATGCACATCAAAGAAGAAGAATTTGAGACAGAAGAAAAATTACACTGTTCAAATACAACTCACTGTGAGCAAAAGGAAGATCTGAAAGAGAAGGACAACACTAATTTATTTTTACAAAAGCCTGGGTCGTTTTCGAAACTAAGCAAACTGTTAGAGGTAGCGAAAATGCCGCCCGAGTCGGAGGCGGCGGCCGCGAAGGCGAACGGCAGCGCGGCGAACGGCTGCGCCGGGGTGTGCCCGGGCAGCTCCCGGCCCGCTCCGTGCGGCCTCCCGCCCGCCGCGGCACAGGGCAGCGCGGAGAAGCCCGACTCCTGCAGCCCTTTCGGCCCGAGTGCCAGCGGGCCGGGAAAGTTTTACAGTTCTCCGCTAGTTCCAAACGATCAGTTGTTGAAGACTCTGACTGAGAAGAGCAGGCAGTGGTTCAGCCTCTTGCCGAGAACACCCTGTGATGACCTGTCGGTGACCCACGTGGATGCGCCCGCCACCGCAGCGGCGCTGACTCCGCCGTCGCAGCCCCCGTCGAAGTCGCCGTCGCCTGTCCCGTCCCCTCACCTGGGCCCGGCCCCTGCGCAGAGCCCGGTGCCGCTGGGCCCCTTCGCGCTGTCCCCGCTGCAGGTGAGCCGGGGAGGTCCCGAACGCTCGGGGCGGCTGTGCTTGTTGGGGCAGAATTTCTGGTTGGGTCAATTATTTCACGGAACTCTTATCATATCTTTCTTTTTCTATAATGTTAATAACTAGTTCCACATTATATAAGTTATGTAATACTAGAAGGTTTTTGATAAAATGTTGAAGATAGGTAAAATTAGGTAAGCCAATGTATGCTATTTTGTATGTGTATTTTGATAATTCAATTAGGCTTTTAGGAGGTTGGCCACCAAATGAATGAGTAAAAACTAGTTTTCAGAAATGCGACATACCACAACCTCCCTTTAAAAGCTATTATTTTTTAAGCATTAACAGGGCCCTAATAGGGAGTCTTATGTGTTAGTGTTATGTTAGTTTGTCTTAAACTAATCAAAGTACCGAGTAAAAGCCTCATTTATGTTTTGTTTATTGCTTGACAAACAGCATCCTAATCATAATTCAGGTTTCTTGGTGATAATTACTGATGGTAGTTGTGTTAACAATTTGTTCTGTGTAGCAGATGAAGACTGGCCTGCCTATAATGGGACTTCAGTTTTGCGGATGGCCTACAGGAGTTCTCGCTTCGAACGTTCCATTTTCATCTCCCTTACCTGCCCTTGGGCCAGGGCTGGCGTTGTCAGAAGTGAACGGGAACTCGTTCTTGGCATCTGGTGCTCCTGCGAGTAAAAGCGAATCACCAGTGCTGCAGAGCGAGAAGACAGCCCCCGCCCCCTCTGCAGCGGTGGAAGTAGCCAAGCCGGTGGATTATCCCCACCCAAAACCTATACCAGAAGGTAAGTGGAATGCAGCAATGAGATAGAGCTGTGCGAAGGATCATTTTTGCAGTCCCACTACAATGTTACAATTTTTGTTTTTATCATTTGCCTGTAGAATTTGGCTAGCTGACTTCTGTAATCTGATTGTGTGTGGTCACGTAAAAAACGCCCGCAATGTGTTTCTGTGCTTGTCCCGATGTAGAAATGCAGTACGGGTGGTGGAGGATTACTGATCCGGAGGACCTAAAATCTTTGCTTAAAGTGCTGCATCTCAGGGGAATAAGAGAAAAGGCCTTACAAAAGCAAATACAGAAACACATGGATTATATCACTCTGGCTTGCATAAAAAACAAGGATGGTATGTAACCGATATTTATGTTACACATGATGTGGGGGCATAAGATGGCTGGCATAGAGCTCTTTGAGATGTGTTCAGATACAGAGCAAGAAAAGGAGAAAAAAGGTAAAGGTTTTCTTGTCTGTAGTTGCTTTTTCACCAGCCTTGTTCTGGAAAATCAGAGGGTTGGAGAAATCCCATTCAATACAAGTGGCTCTAGTGCCGTAAGGGCGGGTAACCGTTAAGCTTTTCCCGCCCTGTGTCACTCTGGCTCAGCCCCTCGTTCCTCTTGTAAATCAGCTTGAATTTACTCGGGTAAATCAGCTTGAATTTACTCAGAGAAGCTATGATACTAATTAAAATAATTAAAATGTGATTCTCAAATACAGTTGCAATTATTGATATCAATGAAAATGAAGATAACCAGGTAACTCGAGATGTTGTGGAAAACTGGTCAGTAGAAGAACAAGCAATGGAGGTGGATCTTGCCATTCTTCAGCAGGTGGAAGACCTAGAGAGGAGAGTTGCATCAGCTAGTTTACAAGTTAAGGTAAAACCCACTTTTAGTAAAATGTCTCTTTAATTGGTAAGAATTTAAAGCAGATGGTAGCAGTCTTTTTGCTGTTGGTAAGTGCCCTCTTATTCCATCTCTGATTGTCTGCAGATAAATCTGTGTGGGAGCGTAATGGATATATGTGTTTGAAACACTATTGCAGTTAAGTCTTCAGCTGAGGATGCTCAGAACGGCAGTTCCTGGAGGGTGTTCTTGCGCAGTGTGCGGTTCCATGCGTGTTTTGTTAACCTTCCACAAATGCATACGTTCTGTTGCATATACCCTGCTTAATTGTAGTGGGTTTTGCCACAGTTGTGCCTGGCTGGGTGATTGTCGCTGTTGATGCTTTCAGAAGCGTCTACAAGTACATCATAGTGCTTTGCTTGGGTGTTGCAGAGTCATGGGGAACATGGGATGATGTGAGTGTGAAAGGTTAAGAATTCAATGGCTCCCATGACAGTTTGGGATTTTTCCGAGGTGGGTGTAGGGACGTCAAATTGCGTATGTTTGGTTGTAGTACAGATGTAATATTTGGGATCTAGGTTTAGAGGTGGATGTTATTTCTGTGTGACCGATTGATACTGTCTCCTGAGCCTGTTGGACAGACAGACCTATTGAGATGTTTCGACCAATGAAGTAGGTACTTCAAAAGGAGATAAGAATGCAGACTGTTGCAGAAAGGTCCCTTCAGAAAGTCTGGTAATGCTTGTATTTTTTGATTAATTATTTTAGTTCTCTGGATATTTTGGAAACTGTCTCTACAGATGGATTACAAGTAACCAAGATCTACTGGAAAGAGCACTTCAGTTACTTAGTTTGATTCCATAAAGCAGTTCGTCTGTTTCCACACTAAGTGAACAGCAACCAATAAATGCACAAACCTTTCTATTGACATAGGGTTGGCTGTGTCCTGAGCCTGCGTCAGAGAGAGACGACTTGGTATATCACGAGCATAAGTCAATTACTAGATTGCACAAGAAGCACGATGGCGATTGTGCTGGAGGCGGAGAAGGCAGTGCCAGCTCTCTAGAGCGGAGGAGTGACAACCCTCTAGATATAGCTGTCACCAGGCTGGCTGACTTGGAGCGGAACATAGAGCGAAGGTATCTGAAGAGCCCCTTAAGTACCACCATTCAGATCAAACTGGATAATGTGGGCACAGTTACTGTCCCTGCTCCTGCACCATCCGTTAGTGGTGATGGTGACGGGTAGGTTATTGAGATTAACTTGAAAAATTATTGTGCTTCTTTGCTAATTGGAGCCTATTTTCTTATTGCCTGTTATCTATGTACTTTCTTGTATGTCTGTGATCCATATGGATCATGCTGTTCTGCATGGTGCTTTGTAAAGATATTTTTTGTTCCGTTTGATAATCCTGCAAAGTTATCTTACATTTAACTGGTTGTGACTAAGCTTTGAGGCACGTAGCCACAGTCTGTGCACTACATGAAATTTAGTTGCTTAAACCTTATACTTATTGGCTGTGTACGTTTTGTCATTGCTTGGCTTTCAATGTGATGATGATTGTTCCACATCTAAACGTCAGCAAAAGGGAGGTGACGTACTGAATTCTCTGTGTTTCATCGCAGAGCCGAGGAGGACCTGGCGCCGGGGCTGCGCGTGTGGAGGAGGGCGCTGTCGGAAGCGCGCAGCGCCGCGCAGCTGGCGCTCTGCATCCAGCAGCTGCAGAAAGCCATCGCCTGGGAAAAGTCCATTATGAAAGTTGTAAGTACTGCGGGATTTTTAAATACTGTAACTAAACTATTTTGCTATATCCTGTTTTCCCACTTCAGACGTTTTGAGATACCATGGTTAATAATGCATTTCTTACTACTGTGTGTAAAACTTAGTATGGTTACATATGTACAGATACATGTAAACCTAATGGAAAAGATTGTTCCTTTCTTGCCACATTCAACATCCTGAACTTTCTGAGATAAAAAGCCCCTGAAACGTAACTGGTTGCTTGAAGATGATAATTACTCTTTATTGTTAGCATTTTGGTTAGAAAGAGTAATTTCTGGCTCCATCTGATGTAAGATACGCTCTCTGATGAAGTATTTGTGATGCCACCTCTGACATAAGCTTTATGGAGGTTCAGCATCACGTCTCCCAGTTAAGGACGCCATTGTCAGAAAGCGGAGATGCTGCCATGCACTCTTCTCACAGCTGAGCGTGCAAAGTGGGCAGAAATACGTGTTCCCTTGTACAGCTAACAAGTCAATCTGTGTGAACTGCCTGTGCAGAGCAGGCATGAAAAATGGGTGTCAAAATTGCACCGACCTTCGACCCTCGAACTTCTGAAAACGGCTGCTGCAGCAACGGTGATGGTGATGATGGAGTTAGGATGGCCAGCGCTATGTAGTGGGTGGCAAAAGTGACTCTTCCATTAGCGGTGTTTTCCCTCGTGTTTTCATGTCCACCAGTCCTATACAGATTCTAATTAGAGCTGGACAATTAAAGGATGATTTTAATAAAACTATAGTGTAAGGCTGTACCTTTAAGTTTGTGTGGTTGTATGGTTAAAGCTGTATCTTTAGAGCAAAAAGTGTGTTAATTTAGTAGAAGCACCTGAAAAGGCATTTGAATGTTTCAAGGTGTAGTAATTTATTATCCAGAAAAAATATATAGTATTGTTCTCAGTTTAATTGAAATGTTCTATACATTTAATGAAATAGTAAGTATTTGGTAAAAACATGTGGAGATCTTGAAGTTCCTGAAAAAGAAGTGCAGATCTAGGAGAGTATCAGAATCACACCGTGTGAGTTAGAAAATCGATAATGCGATAGGTACTTTTAGGTGAGTGTGAATTTAGGAAGTGCTAGGGTCGTTTGGTTTTCCCTACTGAATTTGTTCATGGTGGCCTTTGGATAAGATCCTTACTAATTATTACTTGAAAATCCTATCATAAAATACAGGTTATTTATATGAAATAGTAACTTATCTATGCAGTATGGGCATAAATGAAGAGAAGGCTCCTGAGATGGTATGTGTGGGCCAACTGATTTCGATGGGCACATAGAATACCTTTACTTTTCATGGACACTAATGAAATACAAGAACTGTCCATACTTTTGTGCGCTGTATGACATCTTTCTTTTAATGAATTGCTTTTGCAATGTGTTCCCAAATGTGGCCTGCAGATGAGTTCCTCACATTCTACATGTAATCTTTTACAAATGTGATCATTAGTAGACGCTGCTTGTGGTGAAATGGAAGGAGAACAATTTTGAGAGTGGATTAGTGTGTTTGGAGGGGAAGGGTAATTTAGATACCATTTCTGTGTTTCAAATTTTTACACCTGAATTAAAGCCATTTCTCATGTATTCCAGTACTGCCAAATTTGTCGGAAGGGAGATAACGAGGAGCTGCTGCTCCTTTGTGACGGCTGTGACAAGGGCTGTCACACCTACTGCCACCGGCCCAGGATCAGCACCATTCCGGACGGGGACTGGTTCTGTCCCGCCTGCATAGCAAAGGTGACGCGGGCCGGAGCCGAGGGGCCTGATGGGGACCTCGCTAGGGGTGGGGGAATGACAGGGCTGCCGGTGCTTTTTGCAACGAGAACGGTTCATGTTGGGCTTCCATTAAGTAATGAGGTCAATGGGTCTGTTTAACTTGGATTGTAGTTGCAGTAAAGTCTAATTTTATTTGTTTTAAACTGTATTTTTTTAATGTAAGTAGGTACAGAATTTTCTTGCTGATTCAGTGCCATAGTTTTTTATTTCTCTTCTAGAATTTTTTCAGTATTTGTCTTTCGAGCTTTGTTGTTAATTGTTGACAGGGCAATGTCTTTGATTCTATTTGAAAAGAAAAATTGGAGAAAATACCTGATAAATATTTCTTGTAATTTTTGTACTTTGGTTTCATTTGTTTGCTACACAGTACATTTGAGAGAGAAGCAATTTATTTTTCCTGTGTGAGGCTTATTTTTGTGCCCTCCCAAGAAAAATAGTAGAACTTTGGGATAGTTCTGTTCAAATACCTGAATTAGCAGCCATTCCCACCTACTTACAATGGACATTCACAGAATGTCTCAAAGTCAGGCCTGATGTGACAGTTCATCGGTTCTCACTGCCTTATGTTGTGATTTTAACCTAATGGCTGAAAATCCACATTCCTCTTCAGTTGCTGTGTGAACTGATAGACTTGACTGTTTTTGTATCCTTGGACCAGGAGCAGTCACGGTACAGAGCAGTGTTGAGAGTGCAAGTATTTACAAACCTTTCTAGTGTTCTGCAGTAAGCAAAAGGAATCCTGTGCACAACGTACATCAAACAGCACTGGTTCCATACAGACACCACTTGTCCATCCATTGACCACGACCCTCTGGATGGGACCATCCAGCCAGTTCCTTGTTCACCCAACAGCTGGTTCCCTCCCTGGCTTTTAAAACCTCTTTTCCAGTTTTCAACATCTTGCAAGTAACGATTGCTTGAAAATGAATATACCATTCCAGGTGTGGCTGTATCGGTCTCTTAGGAACAGACAGGTACCTGTGCAGAACTCCGCCAGGCCTGGTTTGCTCGCAGGTGGTGTTTCACCAGTCGGGAGGTCGGGTGCTTTTATACTGTCAGGAGTTGAGAACCGAAGTCACTAGTAACAGGAGTTTCTACAGCCTTATTTGCCTTTAGAGAAAATTAAAAAGTGAATAATCCCTGATATGAAATATTTCAATTGTTTTGGTCCTTCTGTTTGTCTGATGTGCGTTGCTGTCTGTCAGTAATAACAGCGGCTTCTGCAGTTTCTCGGTTGTTGCTTATTGCAGTTCTCTCTGTCTTAGGCAAGTGGTCAGACTTTGAAAATAAAAAAGCTTCAAATCAAAGGGAAAAAAAGCAACGAACAAAAGAGAAGCAAGAAATTAGCAGGTGATACAGAGGATGAAGACTCTGCAACCACGAGCGCCTCCTTAAAAAGAGGAAAAACAGACCCTAAAAAACGAAAAATGGATGAAAATGTTTCTGTAAGCCAGTTGAAGCAAGAAAATTTCACAGCTGTTAAAAAACCCAGAAGAGATGACTCTAAGGACTTGGCTATATGCAGGTAAAGTGACAAACTCTAAGCTTAGGTGTTGTTGGAACAAGTGGTGCCTGCAAAACAAGAACCCTGTTGTTTGTCAGGTGTGCCACACAGGTGGTGGTGACCTGAGTCTCTGGATGAAGGTGTAGTGTGTGTGCTCGAGTGACTGCTGCGCGCTGATGAAGCCCGGGACGACTGCACCCAGTGTGACACCGGTCTGCGCCATCGTCCCTCCCGCCCTTCTCAGGGTGCGAGGAAGGAGCCCTGCCGGCCCCGCCCCCCTGCCGGCCCCGCCCCCCTGCCGGCCCCGCCCCCCTGCCGGCCCCGCCCCCCTGCCGGCCCCGCCCCCCTGCCGGCCCCGCCCCCCTGCCGGCCCCGCCCCCCTGCCGGCCCCGCCCCCCTGCCGGCCCCGCGCCCGTTCTCGGGCGCAGCACAGCCCATTCATTATCCACTGCGTCCAGAAGGCGTCGAAATGCAGAGGAGGCAGTGATCGGGATGTATCCGCTTGTGTGGTGTTGCTGGTCAGGCAGCAGTGACATCGTTTAGTCTCTCACAGTTCTGCAAAGCCAGCATTAGCACCCATGTGATCGGTTTGCATTGAGGCTCAAAGTACTGAAGTTGCAGGGCCGTGTTTTTCTTTTAGAATGTTGATTGCTGGAATTTCATCTTCCATAGGTTGCCTGGAGAGAACGTAGAGCTCTTTTAAATACTCAGTTGAGATGTTTGTCTTTATCGACATTGTTCTCGGCCTTGCACAGGGCACAGAATAAAGTGCTTTCCTTTTGTAAAGGGAATAGGTTGGCAGTACATGATGACTTCACGGAACAGTGAAAAACCTCTGTGAATATATGAATATGTTAAAAATATTGATTTAACACCTTATTTTATTCAGCATGATTCTCTCGGAATTGGAAACTCATGAAGATGCCTGGCCTTTCCTACTTCCTGTAAACTTGAAACTTGTTCCTGGTTATAAGAAAGTTATTAAAAAACCTATGGACTTTTCCACCATTAGAGACAAGCTAAGTAGTGGACAGTAAGTAAATCTATTGTAAATTTTACTTTACATTTTAAAAATATTTAAACATTGAAATGCAGTGCATTTAAAAATCAGTTAAAGTATTTTTATCTGTGATTACTTCTGCAGTGAAAACAAACATTCTGAAGTGTATAATTTAGTCTGTGCCATGTCTAAGTTCAGTGGCACATCAGGCGGCAGAGCCTGTGGAACCGGCTAAAACCAATGGAACTGCCAGGCCAAATGCACACCACTGACCAACAGGAAAGCTCTATTTCCTCACCTTTCCTTATTGAGACATTAGAATTAGACTGCACAACTTAGAAAAGACACTGCATGCCTGTGTTCGCCTCCTTGTTTCCACCCCTGTGCTCTAAGGACTCCCCGCCGCCAGAGAGAACTTGTCATCCATGGAGATCGACCCTGGCCAGGGTCTGGCAGCTCCACAAAAGGACGGTTCCCAGGGTAACAAAGGGGCTTTTTGTCCCGTGAGTCTTTGGCTTAAATGCTCCACACGTGCTCATTGGTACTGACAGACTTGGAACTTTTGCTGTCTTTAATAATGCCTGTGAATCCTGGAGCACTATTTGGGCCACCTATGAGGATGAGAAAAAGGATGACAAGGGTGATGTCACAGGATTGATCTGGGCAGCCTATTTGGTACCTGATTGTTGCTCTTGTAGGTAAATGCGGTTGTACTCAACACATACTTTGAAAGGACTTAAGCCCAGGGATACATGAATAAATGGAAAATAGCCATAGCATTTTAACTAGAAATCAACTGAAGGGGAAGTTGGTTTTTAAAAAGTTTGTTTTCCAGTACAGGCTTGAAATTCTGCCTTACGGAGTTTTTGAGGGAAATAACAAATACAATGACGAGAGTGTTTCCTTCCACAGACGTTAATTTTCTTGTTAGTATTTAAGTGAGAATTAAAAAAAAAAAAAAAAAAAGTATAATTAGCATGTAGAGCATTCATTGAGTATCCGTGGCTGGTTGTAAATTCACTGACGTTAAGGCGGCTTTGTCGTGTCCCCTTTGGTTCCCTGTGTTCCAGAAATGGTTCACCCCTTTCTCCTTTCAGGTATCCTAACCTGGAAGCGTTTTCGCTGGATGTCAGGCTTGTTTTCGACAACTGCGAGACCTTCAACGAGGACGACTCGGACATCGGCAGGGCCGGGCACAGCATGCGCAGGTACTTCGAGAGGAAGTGGACGGAGGTGCTCAAAGTGAGCTGAAGTTACCAAACCCTCTGTCTGTCTGTCTGTCTTTCATTAAACGAGGACTGTAAGACCAGCAATGTGAACTGTATTTACATGGAAGTGCGAGGCACACGCGTACCCAGTGACTGTTTTTCCTTTAAAATGTCACAGAGCTGTGACACTAGTTCGAAAGGCTTCACTCCTACAGCAGCCGCGGCCCCTTGGTTATTGGTTTGTGTGTTTTAACAAACTAATTTAGGTAGAACAGGGAAGCACACCCAAAGAGTTTCAAAGAAAGGGGTGTTATAGTGCAATAGCAATTTAAAATATATCAAAACGCACTGAATATTCAACCACCAGAGCTCTACTTGGGGAAATGGTTCACTTTTCCCTTTCAATAAATATCTATTTTTCATTTTTTTACTTTGTAGTTCATTTTTTAGTGAATGTATTTAATTTTATGAATTATTTATGATTATACAGCGTTCAGAATCTTCGTTTTCTGTGAAAAGGAAGAATTAGAAAATTGCTTTAAATCTTGAAAATACAACAAGGAATGTTTTAAAATATAAAACAAAGCCAAGTAAAACTGTTTACACTGATGTGCTGTAAAAGCACTAAAAATTAAACTTTACTGTAGAGTTACAAGTACGTTTATATATATATGTTGCTGCATCACTTGTGTAGTTAAATTGTATTTCAAGACAGTGAAGAAAAATTGAGACATGTATATACTGTTCATTATTGTTTATATTAAGTCTTGTTTTAAATATGTATGATGTGTACATATTGTTTGCAGACATTATTGTTTATGCCTTAGGAGGGCGGTAGCATTTTATTTTAGTCTTAAGGTAATTATAGCTCTATGGCTTGTACAGTAATTATCCTCTACCGACACTGTGGAGTCTCCTTAATCTTGGTAGTGCCTGCCTTCAAAACAGGGTGTAGGGGATATTAGTTTTCCATTTTTCTATTTTGTTATATAATTTCAAGCCACCACGGCCTCAAATTCAAGTATAATCATTTGTATCCATGTGGAACAAAATCGTGACGATTTCCTACGCACACAGTATTTTTTCATAGAAACATTTCCCTCCATTTGCCTTGCCACAGGAATAACGACCCCGTTTGTAACCACTGTGTCTCTGCTGTGTGTTGTGGTGGCCTGCTGGGGCAGATAGATCAGATTCTTTTTGTACTGATGTAAGAGTACTTGAAGTTTTATTTAAAAGAAATGTTGTGGAAAGGTAGCATTCTTTTCCTTTGCCTTTTTAGGAGTGTTATTTTTCACTAGTATGTGTGGCACGGATACAATAAAAGACTGTTTTGCAAACCAGATTTTCTTGGCGATTTTAATACCTCAGATCCTGTGTCTACAGGAGTTTTTTAATAGTGTCTTGGGAGTCTTGCATTTAACATTCAGTTCTAATGATGACGCATCTAATTCTCCTGGCCCGTTAACAGTAGTTCAAAAAGGAGCGATTGCCAAGCGGCCAGAGCCCAGTTCAGCCACCTATTAATAACTGAACGAGCATAGATAACGTGAGGTGGCACGCTGGGCTGCTGGGTGTTTGACCGTTCCTGCTGGTCCTGCTCACGGCTGTTCCGGCGCGGATGCGCAGGGTGGTGTCAGTGCATGTGAATACACGGCGCGCGTCCTGTTCCTGGGGAGCGCTGTCCGTGCAAGGGTCCGTCCTTCCGTGGGTCTGGAGAGGGGCGCGAGTCCTGATCTTTGCTCTGACGGAAGGAAACTACAAATTAATCTGTGGAACCCCGATACCCAGAGCTCCCTCACCAGATAATGTTTGGGGTTTCTTTGGGGGGTGGGGTGGGGTGTTGGTTTTTGTTTTTAAGCTAGGCCTGCCATGTTTTAGTCTCAGAGCCTTGTTTTATATACTCGCCGTTATACGTCTTGTCTCTGCTGAGCGAGAGCTGTCAGTGCCTGTTTCTCAACAAAGGTTTTGTTGAACAGAAGGCTGTAGCTGTCTTGGACGAAAGATCTGTCTGTAGAAAGATGCGTAAAGCTTTTCCTTTAATGTTTGTATATGGTTCCTGTAGTTCCCTAATGACAATTAGAAGGGTAGAGGTGCTCTGTTACCTGAGGATGGGCACAGACATCTGAGGGACAATAATTTTATATAATATGCTGATGGGTGGCCTACGGGGCTTGGTTTATTGAACTTGTATCATTCTTAGATGTCTTGGATTTATAAAAATATGCCCGCGGAGGGCTAAAGGCTGAAATCAGGAACACCACAGTCATGCTATTTGATTATGTAACTATTTTTGAACTACCTTGAGGTTAGAACTTCAGAGTTAACCAGAAATTTTTGTAGCTGGTGTGTTTATTTAGAGAAATGAATGTGTTATCTTTGTTCACACAAACTCGCGTTGCTTGTCCAAACCATCATCACCAGAACTGACAGTGGCTAAATTTCTGGGCATGTTACTGATTCATGATGACTCACTTAGCAGGTAATTTTGAGTTTTTGAGTGTATTGGTGTGGTATTCATAATCCACAGAATTTGATGTCTGGTATTCGCAATCAGCTGTCTGCCCTCTTCAGTAAGGAACTCTAAAAACTGATACAACGTTCATGTAAGGCAGATGTTCTTTATTTTGTAATGTCTGCTCTGCTGGATTGTTAATCAGTGCCGCACCTGTGAAAGGGACAGAGTGCTTCCATCACCTGGGCTTCACAATAATTAATAGCAGGCATCAGCTGCTGGTGTGCGATGGGATAAGGTACAGTGAAGCAGTGCAGGATCATCCTGATTCACGCGGGGGAGGCAGAACGCAATGTTTCCTGGGCAAAGGGTGACTCTGGAAAGTGACTTTGTTTTCCTCAAAAAGCTCGGTGCCATGATAAACCCTTTGTGTCGCTTGACTTGCCAAGCATGTATCTGGATGTGAAAAATGATACGAAGTACCTGATAGATGATGGGGTTGGGGAAGTTATTGTTTGAAACTACTTTAGTTACGCTGTTAATAGCAGGTAACTGTACCCCTCCCCTCGCCCTCTCACCACCGCTTGCTGGTGGCAGCGGGAACGGTCTGTGTTTCCCAGCCGTGCAGCGACGGCCCTGATCGGGGCGCAGGGCCTGCAGCTCCGACGGGCTCTGCACGAGCTCCCGTTCCCCTCAGCCGCCCCGGCCCGCAGCGGAGCGCACCGCAGCCGGTACGGCCAGGGCGGGTGCCACGCGGGCCCGGACCGCCCTGCCTGCAACGCGCACGGCGCTCGGGCGCGGTAAAGGCGGCGCGGCTGCCGCGGCTGCCGGGCGCTGAGCGGTTAGCACAGCAACAGCCCTGCCCCTCGCGCCGTGGTGCAGCCCAGGGCGCAGCCGCCAGCTCGGACGGCACCACGCGGGGAGGCGGGGGGAGCCGGGGGCATTGCGCGTGCGCAGCGGCGCTGGCCGCTGTGTTTGGATCGCGCGACGCGGTGGGTCCGCGGCGGGGCGGGGCGGGACGGGCGGCGCGCGCTGCTGCTGTTCCCGCCGCCGGGCTCGGCGCTCTGAGGGTTCTGAGGGGCTCGGGGCTCTGAGGGTTCTGAGGGGCTCGGGGCACTGAGGACCCCGCGGGGCCGGGCGGCGGTTCGGTCCTGTTCCGGGCGTGTCCGCGGCGCTGCCGGTAGCGGCGGCTCGAGAGGCGGCGAGCAGGTGTCCCTGCGGCCGCCCCGGGTGCCCTGGGCGCCGGGCGGTGCGGCCTGGCGCCGCCGGTGCGGAACGGCTGCGGTTCCGGCCGCGCCGGGCAGCCGGGCCGGTCCTCCCGAACGTCCCCGACAGCCGCCGCTGGACCGGTGAGGTACGGCCGCATCCTGAGCCTCCCTGACCGCGCCTCCGGGGCGGGGGCGTTAGTGCTGGCAGGACGGGGTCCGCAGCGCCCGGGGCGGCTGCGGCTCTTCCTGGAGCGGCTGCTGGTGGTGGCGCAGGGGTCAGGAGAAAACTGTCATTGCGGGAAAAGGGAACGGCATCGTGCCAGACGCCTCTGGGGACGGGGGCTCCAGGTTACCCTTCGGCTAGTTCAGACTGGTGGTACCCGAAACCTCTCCTTCTGAAGTTTGCTTTTCTGCAGTGAGCTCCTGGAAATCTCGTAACAACGAGATCACATCACCCTTTTCAACCTCGTCTGGCCAGGTGTCCAGCTTTGTCCAACTCTTCATTTCTCGTAGTCGAGAGAAGTACGTTGATTTTTCTTTCTATACATAAAAAGATGTTGATTCTTCTTAATCGGTTTAATGGTTTTAAAGGCAATAGCAGTAAAACTATGAGAATCTTGACGCTAAAACAGTATCCAAAGATCTGATCTTTAACTAAATTGGTATGCCATATACTGCCTGAAAGGAACAGCTGTTTTCCCCTTAATATACCTTTGTGTCTGTATGTATACATACATATTTGTGCATGTGTGCATACGTTTATGCGTACACATTTATATGTCCACATGTATATAAACATATGTGTGTATATATTTACATGTAAAGACGAATGTGTATATGTATATATGCAAAACCAGACCTTTTTGTGATCGCCTCTTAGCTCTGAAATTATGGTTTGTAATGGGGCACTATAATAATAGCTGACTGTCTTGGATGTGTTAACTCAATATAAGTAGCACTGCTGCTGTCATTCAGCACAAGCAACTTGTAAGAGCTGTAGGCAATTCCCTTTGCTTTATGCTTCCCTATTCACAGAACCACAGATTGTTTTCTGTTAAAGGAGAGTTGAAGACAGGTCTCATAATAATGAATTAAGGCAGTTAAAGAGCGAACAGTATCTTTGTTTACTTCTGTCGGACTCTCCTAATATTTACATTTTACTATAAAACATTCTGAACAGGCATCCCTTGATTCTGTGCTCAGTTGTTCTATTTTTGTTATCTCTGCTGCTTCTTTTTAGGTAACTTTGTAAGTTTGCTAGTACAAGGCTTACCTGTTTTCTGTATTATGTTCAAACCGACCAGGCCTCCTCCTGCTTGCATCCTCTGTAGTAGTTCAAGAATACAGAAAGTGAAAATGACAGAGCTTGGCTGATTGTGGCCTTTCAGTGTATAAAGGGGGACCATAAGAAAGATGTAGAGGAACTTGTTACCAGAGCCTGCAGTGACAGGGCAAGACGAGATGGTTTGAAACTGAAAGACAGTAGGTTTAAAATGGGTGTAAGAAATTCTTTACCACGAGGGCGGTGAGACACTGCAGCAGCGCAGCTGCGGGTCCCCGTCCCCCAGGGCTCAGGGCCGGGGCGCTGGGCAGCCGGGGCAGGGAAGGTGTCCCTGGCCATGGCAGGGGGTGGCCTGGGTGCTCTGTAAACCCAAACCATGCTAGGATTCTGTATTCCTAGTGTCACAGTAATTAATGCTTTGACTGTCTTCTGTCGTGGCCATTTGCTCCGTTGTGTCTAGTGTGGATGCAAATCATAACAAATTTGAACAGTGAGCTTTTTAGCATAAATTAAGTAACTAGAATAACTTGGTTTGCTGCTGGTCTAAGAGCAAGTCATTACAATGTCATCTTGCTTGTTATGCTGCAGAATTGCAAGTTGACATTAAATGTTTAGATACGTTAATTCTCATCAAGTCATAAACCCCCCATGTTGTTGCTATGATTAATTGCTGATTTAAGTTGAATATAAAACAATGCTTAGATGAAAAATCTGCCTCTGCAAATATTATTATGTTTTTCCTGGATAAGTTGTCTCGTTAAGGTAGTATGTTTCATTTATGGAATAAAAGAGGTAAGTCTAACCGTTAACCTTTTTTTCAGATATTTTTATTGAAAGTAGATAAAATGGCCACCTTAATTCACACTTTAGCAGATCATAGTGATGACATCAACTACTGTGCCTTCTCATCATCGTGCTTGGCTACTTGTTCCTTGGACAAGACAGTTCGCGTTTACTCTTTAAACAACTTTACTGAGCTTCCGTACTCGCCTTTAAAAGGTCACACCTATGCCGTCCACTGCTGCTGCTTCTCTCCGTCAGGCCGCGTTTTGGCTTCGTGTTCCACGGACGGCACGACGGTGGTTTGGGACGCGGGCGATGGCCGGCGGCTGGCGGTGCTGGAGCAGCCTGGCGCCAGTCCCGTCCGCGTCTGCCGCTTTTCCCCCGGGGACACGTACCTGGTGTCGGGGGCAGCGGACGGGTCCGTGGTTCTCTGGAACACCCGGTCATTGAAACTGCACAGGTGAGTGCCAGACAGTTTTTAACAGCCTTGTTTACAGTGACAGCGATATCACGCGAGTAGTTTGTTGTACTGCGTGCGAGGCTTGCAGAGCTACACCACTGAACTGATACCCTGGGGAAACAGGAATAGGGTTTAGAAGACCAAAAGATTTTCAATAGGAGAGGGAGAAGTGATGAGTCTGCTTTTTCGAAAGTCAAACAAAGCAAATCAGGCTTTGATTTTTACTAAGTAATCTTTCATCTAAATCCTGCGTCTTTTTTAAGTTCATGGAAATGTGTTTGTTGATTTAATGTGAAATCGGGATGCTTTATGCATTGCGTGCAGTGGGTCAACAAACTATGATGTGTAATATGCAGTTTGTTAGTGTACCCTGACAGTGCTGTGTGCCTTATATTGGACTATACGTAGTAGGTTTTAATTAAATACTTAGTTAGAAGGCTATTCGGAGTCCAGGGAGGTCTTAGAAGCTTAATAGTAATTTAGCAATCAAAGAGTTTGGGAGCTGCTGACATATCCTGAAACCGTATAGTTTAAGATATAATGGTGACAGAGAGGAGTATTGGAGCTGAGTGGGTTAAGTATGGGAGTCAGCATTTCATGTGGGTGTCCAATAAGCATTTGAAACAAAGCAGATGAGCATTTTTAGCGATGTTGCCCAGTTAAAGGCATAAACCACGGGTTGATCTTCAAAGTCTTTCAGTAAAGTCTTCAGTCTGGTTGTTGTAATCTGTATTTAGGCAAGACATCATGTGTGTTTTAGAGCAGCAATTGTATAGCATCTGTCTAAAGTTAGGAAAGAAGTTAAGAATTTGAGAGAACGGATGAGATGTTCTGCTCAGGATGAGGGAGGATTTAGTGTCCATTAAAAGGAGTGGGACACTTCCAACTGACTTTGGGTTACTGCCGGGTAACCTGGAGTGTTAGGTGGAGCTCCCTTCCTTCCTGAGGATTGACCACACTTCCATATCTGCAAGGAATTTTCTTCTGAGATCAGTTTTACGAAGTGCTTTGGCTGACTTAGTTAAAATAGATAATTTCTTTTTTTACATTGCATTCTTTTGTGTCTGAGTAGTCCAGAATTAATCCTGTATCATAAATTACAAGGTACTCTACTCAGCTACAGCTTATCATATGAGTTAGCAGGTGTTCTGTTTTGTCTTTCAAAACAGAGCAGAGAAATTGTGGGTGTTTTATTTTCCCCTGTTTGTGTTAAGGTAGCTGTATATTTATCTTTGACTTTTACAATATATCCTGCCATAGAATTTCAACAGTGCATTGTGCTTTTCAAACGGTGAGCCCATGCAGATTGTCATTAGTTTGGAAGTTATTTTCTGTCTCCGTTAAACCTTGCCTTTGCGCACCATCTCACATTTTACCTCCTGCAGTCCAAGAGCCGGTCCCGGTTCCTGCAGTCCAAGAGCCGGTCCCGGTCCCTGCAGTCCAAGAGCAGGTCCCTGCAGTCAAAGAGCAGATCCCGGTTCCTGCAGTCCAAGAGCCGGTCCCGGTCCCTGCAGTCCAAGAGCCGGTCCCGGTTCCTGCAGTCCAAGAGCCGGTCCCGGTTCCTGCAGTCAAAGAGCAGGTCCCGCCCGGTTCCTGCAGTCGAGGAGCCGGTCCCGGTTCCTGCAGTCCAACAGCTGGTCCCGGTTCCTGCAGTCGAAGAGCCGGTCCCTGCAGTCCAAGAGCAGATCCCGGTCCCTGCAGTCCAAGAGCCGGTCCCGGTGCCTGCAGTCCAAGAGCCGGTCCCGGTGCCTGCAGTCGAGGAGCCGGTCCCGGTTCCTGCAGTCGAGGAGCCGGTCCCGGTTCCTGCAGTCGAGGAGCCGGTCCCGGTTCCTGCAGTCGAGGAGCCGGTCCCGGTTCCTGCAGTCGAGGAGCCGGTCCCGGTTCCTGCAGTCAAAGAGCAGATCCCGGTTCCTGCAGTCAAAGAGTAGATCCCGGTTCCTGCAGTCGAGGAGCCGGTCCCGGTTCCTGCAGTCAAAGAGCAGATCCCGGTTCCTGCAGTCAAAGAGCAGATCCCGGTTCCTGCAGTCCAAGAGCCGATCCCGGTTCCTGCAGTCGAAGAGCCGGTCCCGGTTCCTGCAGCCATGCTTATTTTGCATCTCTTGCCACAGTTAGTGGGAGTTTCTCTGCCTTCTGTTACCAGATTCCAAAGTGCAAAACTTAGGACAGTTTGGCTAATTGTATCAGATTGCATTTCAGAGATCGCTTCTTCAGAACATTACTTTTTCTAAATTCATATCCCACATACTTTTGCTTTTCAGATCTGGGAATGTTAAAGATGGATCTTTGGTGGCCTGTGCATTTTCTCCTAATGGAAATTTCTTTGTCACTGGATCATCATGTGGTGATTTAACCATCTGGGATGACAAAATGAGATGCCTACATAATGAAAAAGCACACGATCTTGGTGTTACCTGCTGCGATATTTCTTCACAGCCAATTTCTGGTTAGTTACTTGACTTGTCAGGGGAGGAGCATGGAAAGAAGAATTATTTTCTTTCTCTTAAGCTCTTGTTTTCACATTCTTTTTGTAATCAATGCTTGAGATACAAATGACATTGGGAAGAGCTGATGTTTTGCAATATTCTGAATATTCTTAAGCAAAAGTTGTGGTCAGGTCGATGACAAGGAATGTGCTGGGTCCACAGCCAAGCTGATGAGCATGCTTACGGTAGCTGTCGGGTGTGGAAGCGGTCTGGGCCGTGCCTGTAAGCGAAGGCTGTGTGCCGTGGCCGGCGGGCCTGACACGGTGCGGGGCTCACTTACCATTCCCGCTTTGCTCTTCCGTGCGCTGGTTCCCCGGGGAGCAGGGCTGGATTACAGCAGTGCAGAGAACTGTAAGCCTCAGAAGCCAAATGCTTGAGCTGCGGGACGTGAACCAATAGACTGTTTTCCTGCACCTGACTTTCTCAGTTGAAGGAATTTGGGCGAGCAGTAAGCCCAGAATCTGGTACTGTGGTAAAACATGCGGTACTGTGCAAAAATGATGCACTTTGATGCTTCAGTGTTTAACAGATTTGAGGCAAGTCCTAAAATTTGCCACAGTCGTCGTAGCTCTGATTGTTCCTGTGAACAAACAGGTCTATGTATGCTAGGATTTTATTGTGATAACCCTGTGAAATTAAAATATACTGTCTGTGTTGGAAAAATGGAGATAAAGTCTGTGGGGTTATTTTGTAAGACACTTGACAGTAAATATTTTGATGTTTCTGGTAACTACAGAGCTGGAAAAAGGAGTCCGTAAAATGTCTGTTGCGATTTTCTGATTTCCAGCTTTAACCCTGGTGGCTCTTGTGGGACGGTAAGGCTCGGTGCAGGCGGGGTGGTTTGGTAGCCCGTGCCAGGCTGGCGTGCCAGCTCGGTGCAGCACAACAGCAGGAGTCGTTCGGCACAGGACTTGATAATAATAATTTTAAAAAAAGCTGAAACAACTCGTTCAGAATAGAACGTGATAATTCAGAAATGTTCATATCCGCTGAACAGAGAGGGGAAAGCTATAGAACTGTTACTGTTGTATTTAATCTTTAATGCAGTATTTCTGCATTGAGTGGTTGGCTGGGCTGCAGTCGTGAAACATCACTTAGTTTATAAAAATGAAAACTTGAGCATTTAAAATTATGAAAACAGCCTGCCAGATACTCTCAAATTTTATAAATGCTTAAGTGGTTAAGTTTGAGAACAACTGAACTGTAGAAGCAATGGATATAACCATATAGTTTAGGTTAAAGGAGTATATTGTTGCCCTCAGTAGACAGAAGAATCAAACATTTACCATCAAGAAAACTTAAAATAAGAGCCCAGTTCTGGTTTGTATCTGCTTGTTCAGGGAACAGCGTGGCAGTGGTACGTACTTCTTACTTCTAAATGGTGTTAGAACTTCTGCAATTATTTTAATTAACACTCTTTAAAATTAGTTCTGAGATTAAGGAAATGTACCATTTTCCAGTGTCAGAATGCTGATGTAGTTCGCTGATGTGCTGTTATGTTCAGAACTTCCAAGCCCCATTAATGTATTTGAACTTTATCAGATGGTGAACATGGGTTCAGATACTTCCAGATGGCTTCTTGTGGTCAAGATAATCAGATCAAGCTCTGGCTTCTTTTGGTTGCAGATTTCTCAGGTGTGTATAGCGATGTTTTTTTCATGTTCCAGTGTCTTAGGTCTTTAAGTGACAATTTACATCTAAGATCAGATTTGTGCTGCCCTCGTGGATTCACAGCCAAACTAAGCACAAGTGGAAGGTTTTCTTGTAACTGCTGTCGGGGGAGCAGCGAAGGCACACAGCGCTTTGTGACGCTGGGCCCTGGTGATTTTAGTCGGTGATCTGTTCATCAACAATTGGAAAAGTAAAGATTTTTTTTAAAATTTCGCCCAGTTCTCTCAAACTTAGTGTCATGATAAACATGTCGTTTTAATGAGCATTTTTAGTTTTTGTTAACTAGTAGCATTTCTACTGTGGCCTTTGGGCAGGTTGATAGGTTGAAACCTCTTAATCCACCACTCCAGGGAGGGGTTTCCTTTCACCTTTCAGTACAGGAGCTGGAGAACTGAAAGGAGCGTTGACTGCTGCTAAAACCGCAGTGCAGATGTGTGACCGCGGGGTGGAGCCCAGGCAGATGGCCAGAGACACCTGCAGCTGGGATGTTTTGTAATCTCTTTTATATAAAAGTCTGTTCGGATGAACAGTTTGTTTACAGACACATATTTAATGATCTAAAAAATTGTTAGACCAGCTAAGGCTACAAAGTGAGGAAGTCAGAGATGTTAAATTGTCTCTGATCTTTTATCCCCTTTTTTGTAGACAGTGTGTCACAGAGTTGGGTCTTTGGTGCAGCTTCATTCATCTAAAAGCAGCTTGTTTTACGCTTTGTCAAATATGTCCATGTGTAGTAATTTAGTTTTTTTCTTTTAGGTGTTGAATTAAAACATAAATGCACATTGGGTGGACATTCTGCCCCAGTTCTGGCTTGTGCATTTTCTTATGATGGGCAGCTGTTGGTTTCAGGGTAAGCAGTATCTTTTGCTTGTTTAAATGCCACGCCGACGGCTGCCCGGGTCCAGGCTCCAGTGCTGTAAAGCAGGAAGTTCAGAAGAGTTGGAGACTTCAAAATATATTTCCAATATTTAAGGAGTAATTGTGTGACCTACAGAACTATTGAAGTCCCTCTCCAGTTGGTCTGCGCCTTGCGGGTGATTGAGTTTGAAATGTAGGATGTTGCAAGCTCAGTTCTCTGGAGATTGATTCCTGGTTTTGGAGCATTTCTGTGGCCTTTCCTGTGGATACGTCAGCGTGAGGCTGCCCGGGGCAGTGGTGGAGTCACCGGCCCTGGAGGGTTGAACACATGGAGCCATGGTGCGGGGACAGGGCGGAGAGGTGGGCTGACAATGTTGGGTGACGGTTGGACTCGATCTTAAAGGTCTTTTCCAACCAAAATGATCCTGGGATCTACTGAAAATACAAATCTCCACTGTGATCTTACAGTCTCTTCGGGACATCATTTAGGATTCCTTCTCACTTTTGTACTTTCAGGAACTTTTTAGAAAGGTAAATATCTTGAGATTTTTGTCTTTGATAGATTTGGTTGAAGTTGTTATGAAAATTTCCTCACTGATCCACACCCAGAATATGGCAACATAAGCCTTTTTTTCCATAAAAAGTGCACGATTGAGGTAACTGTGGGACTCAACTCTACATTTTAATTGTCTTTTTTATGAAGATTTTCTAATCTGAAACAGGAAAAACGGCTGTCTTGCAAAGGAAAAAGAAAAGACAGTAGCTGGCAAAAACTGAAAACTGTACAAACATCAGGAGACAGTAGCTTGCTTTGGCATTTTGATTTTTGTTACTTTTAAGGGAGTCTTTTTCAGTAGTTGAAGGTCATTATTAGTGTTTGTGATCTAGAGCTAGTTTGGTTTCCATTAGACATGGATTGTTTTCGCTTGCACTGTCATAAGTGAAATGTCTATTCCATTAAGTCTTTCGAGAAACAGTGCTGTCATGGTAAATAACTGTGCAGTTGTACTTCGTGGAATATGTTGTGTGTTGATTGCGTTGCACCGCTGGCCGTTGCATGTTGCATCGCACTGCTTCCTCGAGCTTGCTTCAAGAACGGCGAGGTTTCCCAAAGCAGCAGAGGTGCTGGGAGTCGGTCCTGGGTGGCCAGAGGTGCGAGTGCCGGTGCCTCCCGGGTGCGCTGGCGGGCCGGGCAGGCGGTGCAGGGCTGGGGCCGGGGTGCGTGGCGCTGCGGACCCTCCTGGAGCTGCAGCTCTCCCGTGTAACCGCTGCGCTTGTTCACGCTGGGGGTACAGCCCAGCAGTGGTGCTGTTTCGGGGGGAGCATGGAGGGAGGGGATTTAGGTGTCTAAGCTTTTCATAAAGTAATGTTAAGAAATCTGTTTGCCTTTCTTTCATTTGTGGAAAAGGTTGTTTTCTTCCTCTTAATTAAAAATAGTTTAGTTTTTCCTCTCTGCATTCTTTTAATGTCAATGTGTGTGTTTGTTTTCTTAAAAGGTCTGTGGACAAGAGTGTCATAATATATGAAACGGTAAGTAGAGCACAGTGCAAGATGATTGATTGGATTGTTGACTTTAAATGTGAGCACTCTCTCTGCAGTGTCTTACCAGTGTAAAGAAATACCAAAGAACAGGAACTGTGTAAGCCCACAATATTGACTGTGCATTTGGGGTGGGGAAGGAGTTTGAAGATACATATCTCTGGAGAACTCACTGGTCTTTCTCACTTCAGTTATGTTTCTTCGAATGGTTTGTTATTTGATTTCTCTACAGTGAAGTATTATCCAATGAATTCCACACTTACATGTTATCTTCACATTGAAGTAGAAGGATTTTTTGTTACCCTTAATTTATCTTAGCTTCCAAAGCAGGAAGGACTGTAGCTTTTGATGTAAAACTCTCCAGTTAATTACATATAAAGTGCCCATAAAATAGAAGCATAATAATAACATTAAAGAAACTTTTATGTTAAATATATTGTCTTTTATTTAAATATATTGTTTGGATACTTTCTGTAATACTGTTATTGCATTCTTCATGGTTCACCTTTATGTGGTGTTTAATTTTAGTACTTTATAGTATTAAAAATTATAATAATTTTGTTGAAAATGAGGGCTGAACAAATTTTAAGCTTCTCCACCTTGCACTGCACATGCTATACTGATAGAATTTTTCAATTAGGGTTAAAATTTTTCACCAAAATCACTAATTGGTACTTTCTCAGTTTTTGGTCCAATTATTTTAGTAGTTTGTTGCTTAGGTACGTAAGAAGTCCCCGAGATTTTTGGAACCCCAGAAAACTGAAAGATGCAGACAACCACAGCATAAGTATTTCTTCATGGTATTTGTAAGCTGTTACGGCCTGAGGTTTTCACCAAATAAGAAGTGGGAACAATGAACCTTCATGGGAGGCAGAAGGATTTCAGGCTAAAATGGGGCACTTTCCTCATGAGGACAGCTCTAACGACTGGAGTGCTGACCCACCATCAGTCCTCTTTGTCTTTCCAGTCTGTCTGTCCCTGTCAAAGGAACAATACCTTTCAGTAGAAGGAAGACTTCATAAGTTAAAACATCATAAGTTAAAACTTAGCAGAACTTCAGGGATTTGGTTTTTTAGTAGCATCCAGTGGCCACATGGAAGCACAGGTGTGATTACTTATTGGGCCAATTGAAGGACTGTAGCGTGAGGTCCTATTTGGATTTCAGTTACCTCCTGGCCTTCGGTGGTTTCTAACCCCAGGTTTGCAGTGGGGTGGTTAACGCACACGGGCACGCATCCTGCGCAGGTGTGGGTAGCTCAGCTGGTGTGTGGTGCTGGCAGTGCGGGCGCAGTGCTCGGGGCACCCGGGGCGGGCCGGCAGCAGGGAGCGCAGGAGGCGCTGCTGGCTCTGCCGGCTGGGCCTGGCAGGGCTGTGTAATGGCTCTGGTGGTGACTTCTGCCATCTTCCGAAAAACAATATTATTCCTTATTTTGAAAGAAAGTGTAGAAACAAATGCATTATTCTTTAAGATTTGAAATGACAAAAATTCTTTTACAGAGTACTGGCAATACCCTTCAGACTTTGACTCAGCATACCAGGTAAGAATTCAGTACGGGTATTCTGTTTTACTGTTAATAAATAAAAGAAACTAAATTATTTTCTTGTGAATACTCACACATTTATTTTTATTTGTAGATATGTTACAACTTGTGCTTTTGCACCATATAGTCCCTTACTTGCCACGGGTTCAATGGATAAAACTGTGAACATATGGCAGTTTGACCTTAAGCAACCCTGTGCAGGTTAGTGCGTCAAGTATTTGTGATCCGTTCCTTCAATTTAAAGCGCAATATTGTTGAACACCTTCTTAAGAGGCAAAAATCCCACTTTTTATTTCATGCAGTTAGTTTGTAACCTCAGGATTATGTGCGTGTTATTTATGTTTTCTCTGAAGTGATCTTACTGATGTCCTACAGAGGTACTTTTTTTTTAAGAAAAGAAAAGATACATTAGAAATGTTTTTGCTTTTTTACTGCTATATCCTCTTTTCCGATATTCACCGTTTCTTACTCTCTGGACAGCTTTTAAGAGATTAATGTTATTCTCAGAGTGCTAGAAGACTTTTTGGACAAGTATCGTTGGTGAAGAGTTGCACAGAGAACGTGCTAATTGCAAACATAACTGTCAACAAGAAAGAGAGCTTACCAGTTGTTAGAGGTGGAGAAAACCAGGATAATCGGTGTTACAAAGTATATCAGCACCTGAAGTGGTGTAACAGAAGTACATAGATCATTTGTTCCTAGCACAAGTCTGGACTTTGGTCGGCTTTTCGAAGGAAGTCTGAGACTTCCATTGTCTGGTTCCATTGTCTGCTGATGCTTTGTGGTCTTGTAGTTCAGTTCAAACTCCATAGAAGGGCAGGCATCTGAGAGACTAAATTCCTCTAAACGTTGAAAATCCATAGGTAAAAGACAAACCCAAATTACCCCCCACTGAAGTAATGTTTAATAAGCATTTTTTTTATCAGATGTTGGGGAATACTTAGTACTTGGAACACTTGAAAACCAGCGTTTGTTCCTGCCATTGCTCTTACAGCTGGGTTTTTGTCACTGTTGTTTGGGGGGTGTGTGGTTTTGTTTGTCTGTTTTTAACTGTCTTTTCTCTTTGCAAAGGAGCTGCAGTAGAAGATGAGCCCAAAGCGGCTGTCGAGGCCTGGTCAGAGGACGATGTTTCAGCCTGGCTTTGTGCACAGGACCTGCCGGGCTGCGTTGGGCTTTTCAAAACGAACAACATTGATGGCAAGGAACTACTCAATCTTACTAAAGAAAGTCTGACTAATGAATTGAAAATCGGTAAGAGTATAGAAATCCAAATCGTTTTTCTTCTTTAGAGTGCATGTGAAATGTTGGAATGATGGTGAGTTAGAAGTTCCGTACATGGATTTTCTTTCTCTGAAATGCGTTTTTATTTTATTACCAGGGCTGATACCCTAATGCCACATTATCCACAACACTCTTTTGTGTTTGCTTACACCTAAGGACATAAAATACACTTCCACTAACAATGCCATATTAAATGGTCTTACCTGCTTTTGTTTCTGTTTTCCTTTTTAGATATTTTTTTCATTAAGTTGTGGAAAAGGAATTTCCTATTTTGTGTATACTTAATGATCCTGGCTTTGGTAAATAGGGTACTCTGTAGTTTTTCCTGTCAGTCTGCAAAAGTGCCATGTTTATAATACCTGCGGTCAACTCTCTTGAATTTAGCAGTGAAATTCTTCTGTGTACTGTTACTGTAATAGAAAACCACAAGGTTTTAGTTTTTACCTACTTGGAGGCGAAGGATCTGATGTTGCCATTTAGTGAGGATCCAGCAAAGCTCGCCTGGCTCAGAGGCTTTGTAATTCATCAGGAGTCCCAGTGAATACATTGTCCTGTCGCTTTATTGCAAAATTGAGGTTATGTTTTAGAAGGAATCACAAGGAAAAGCCTTATTAGTAATGATTCCACAGTGGTAATTCTCAAATAAGAAATTTAAGGATGGTGAACTACACTGGAACTTTCTGCGTATAAGTTCTCTAGTCATGTTGATGGCAAAGCTTAGGTGTAAATCAGGTGCTGGTGTGTTTGCCAAAGTGAGATCAAGTATAGTAAAAGGCTGAATGAGTTAAGAAACTTTTTAAAAAGCACAGGTTTATTTTGAGAATTTAGTATCACACATTTTAGGACGACCGATCCCTTCCTCTGTTGTTGTGTGTGTGTGGTGTTGGTCTGTATCAGCTCATAGTATCTCGGTGTTACAGCTGGCTTTGTTGAATCTGTCAGGAACTGTCATCCGTGAAGGACGTTCGGCCTCATCTGTTTCTGCACACCTTTTCTTTCTCACTGGAGTAGCCTGAAACCCTGTTGCAGCAATCACCAGCTGGGGCTAATCAAATAGTGCTGGCTAGAAAGCGGTGTGAGAGTTTAATGCAGTGGTGAGAACTGACCTGCTGACTGTAGCATTCTCTTTGAGAGGAAAATCAACAAAAGCACGTGTTGCCTGATAGATCTGTAATGACGCCATCAAGGGCCATTTCAAAGTCAAATATAAAGTAAATCGGAGTTGTGCATTGTAGGGCAGGCTGTGAGGTGCAAAGAGTGGATGTGGCCCTAGACAGAGCACGTGTAGAACACAGGCTGATGACGGGGACCTGCTGCTTCCCGCCTCGGTGAACTGTGACGGCATGCGGTGAGGATGGATGAGCTGCAGTACCTTCAGTTTGTTCTTCCCATTATCAGATAAAGCGCTCATTGCTCAGTCTGTGTGCTCCAGACTTTGGTCTTTTGCCAGGCTTTTTCTTCAGTGGGTACTGTAACATCCCTCATAAGATCGTGGGATGAGGAGACAGATTTTCACTGGTGTCGGGCAGCTGTAAGAAGCTTTGTAAAAAGCTCTAGCTCAAATCACTGACTTAATGAACATAAGCTGCTCCACAAATATGAGCCAGCATATATACGATGTGAAGCAGTGAGTTCCACTTTACTGGTCATATGAAAGACGTTTTAAAAAGAAAATCATGAAATATGCTACTCAAAGTTGCCGAATAAAATCATTCAAATCGGTCAGCTCTGAAGTGGTAAATGCTGTGATTCTGCTTCTACGTATCACTCTACAACTATAATTGGTACAGGATAGAAATCACAGCCTGATCTGTTTGACTTGAGGAATTTCTCTCTATCTGCCATGGCTCGAACATTTACAAAATAGGAAAATACTGTGTGCCTAAATCTTGAGCGCTTTTTGGTGTTATTCAAATTCCAGTTTAACTAAATTTTAGGAATCTATCACTATAAAAATACTGGAATGAGCATGTCCTTTCTCTCCTTGGTAATCTGTTTTCTTTGCTCTAAAAATCCAATATTTCACCGTTCCATAAGATCTTTCCAAAAAACTCTTTAGATTTTCTACAATCTTTGCAAAGGGAGGGTTTTTTTTAGACTATTTTACTTGATGATTGATAGGATAGGAGCTTTTTCTTATGTTATTTTTTATTAGCTGTTTATTTCTTGTCCTGTTAGTCTTTGGTTCAGCTCCGATTTGCATTTAATAAAAAGGGTATCTTCTTGCCTTTGAAGGCATTTAATCCAAGGGAAAGTGACAAGAAGTGGTTCACATAACATTTCATTAGCTTCTTTGATTGTTTTTGACAGCTTTTTGAAAGAATGCTTCATTACCATGCAAATGCAACTCGCCTCTTTCCAGCCCAATTGTCATACAATATAAATAACACTGTATTAAACTCTGTGAGATGTTGAGCAAACGTGAAGTGACCATTATGTACATTCTGGCTGAAAAGCTTATGTGCGTTCAGCAAAGCTGAGGGTTTCTCACATTCACTCGATTCTGCAATGCAGTTGAGTCAGAAAAAAGAGCAACGCAGACCCTGTTCCATTGGTGGTAGCAGAGGGGTACGTGGTCCTGTGCCCGCACCCTCGCTGTTCGGGCCGGGCGGGATGTGTCAGTGCAAGGTCCGTCTTGGGCGCAGTTTGTTTGCAGGAGGAAAGGCTAGGTCTAGTTCTTGGAAAACCACCCCTTCGGTTTAGGGGTTAATGCTCATCAACAAAGTGGTTTGTACCGTGAGATCACGAGTTGTGAAGAGGTTGGAGGCGTCCAAACACTTCCCTTCTGCAGCACTTTGGGAGGCGTCTTTCCGTGTGGCTCCGGACTTAGGTTGGGTATGTAAGGAGGGCAGATTCAGGCCTTTCGTCACTGCAGGGTGTCCTTGGAACGTAACGTAAACCAAGGATGAATACACTGAGCTTTGCAGTCTCCGATCGGGCTGAGCTGTCTTCATCAGTTATGTGCTGCCACAGGTGTGGGGTTTTTTGTCTTCCTCTTGCTTCTCAGGTTTTGCTCTAGGTACGTACGTAAAGCGTGAGTAAGTTCTTTCCTCTTTCACATCCTTATCAAGAAACTTTGGGTCTGAGAATGAGCTTCAAACCCACGTTTTGGGGCAGAATTTGAATCACTTGTGATTCACCATGCCTTACAGGTATACTGAGGTAGAAGTAAGCTTTGGGGGATTGCTCAGTATGGATTGACAGAAAATGGCACGTGCTTTGCCTATATCAGCCAAATCTTATTTTAAGTGTTCTTTATAACTGGTTAATGTTTTTGCATGTATTTTTCTGACACGTTTGCCTTCGCTGGTCTGTGCACCGCAGTGGCTGTTGCGGGGCAGCCGGTGAGCGGTGCGGCGCTGGGGGCGCTGGTGTTCGGCCGGGCTGCTCGGCTGTCGGCAGCACAGCCAGTGCTGCGAAGGCTGTTGTACCAGCTTTTTACTGTAGTACTGAACACGGAAGGTTGACCACAGTAGTATGTACCACTGCTAGGCTGGAAGAAGGAATTGTGACACATTGCACTGCAGTTTCTTTGACACAGAGCAGGTTTTGAAAGGAGGAATGCTTTGTGCTGCTGCAAGATGATTACTGATATCTGGGATGCATTTCCAATCTTGACAGGTTAAAACTGTAGTGTGACAGTTTATAGAACTGTAGAATTACTTTTCCCATTAGCAGATTTCTTTTTTCCTCTTCTGCTCACAATTAAGTTGGGAAGAATGGCTGCTGTCTCAAGCACAGTTACCTCTTTTTTGAGATTCGCAGCTATTGTCTATTCTCAATAAACAAGTAATAGTAAGTGCTCTGATCAGTCTGGGGATATTCAATAAACCTGTGGTCTTTCATGAAGGACCACCTTCCTGTCCTGCTTGGTGTCATGTTCTACTGCAAGTGTGGCTGTAAGGAGGGCGGCCGTGGTGCCGCGAGGCCGTGGTGCCGCGAGGCCGTGGTGCTGTGGTGCCGTGGTGCCGCGAGGCCGTGGTGCCGCGGTGCTGTGAGGCCGTGGTGCTGTGGTGCTGTTCCTGAGGGCTCAAGGGCCACATCTCACACCTCATGTGTGCTGTGTGACGCTGCACCGACAGCAGGGTCCTTGTGCTCAGTGTGCTCAGCCTGATAGGAATTAGACTTTTTGGGAGATGAAGCAGCATCTGAATGCCTCCCTGCTGATGTGTGACAAGTGTAGCACTTCATGGCCATAATGGTGGCATAAATTGGACCCTGTGCCAGATTGCAGGGCAAACGTGGTCCAAGGGTGATGCGTGAATTTTGGGGTTGTCCTGCACGGCAGCAGGAGTTGGACTTGATGATCCTTGTTAGTCCCCTCCAGCTCAGGACACGCTGTGATTCTGAGAGTCCTCGCTTGGCGCTTTGGGGTAGGTGGTGTTCTGCTTGCTGTCTGTTTCCGTTGTTCCTGAGCTGCTGTACCGAGCTGTTGGTAGCGGTGGCCGGGTGTCTGCAGATTGTTCTGTATGAGGTGGGTTGGTGAGACGGAGCTATGGCTCCTGGAACACAACTGCTGATGAATGCAAGACCTCATCTCTGTGCCTCATGTGTCTGTGTTCTCCATGTACAAATAACCTCTCAGAATCTCTGGGCCTGCGCAGTAAAGTCCTCCAGAAGATTGAAGACCTGAGGATGAAGATGGCCTCTGCTTCCGCTGCTGTCCCTGAGGAGTTCTTATGTCCCATAACAAGGGAGCTTATGAAGGATCCTGTCATTGCAGCAGGTACGTCTTTACCAAGTAAGTCATTCATTTTAGTCAACATAATTTAACGATAGGTGGAGGAACACAAAAATGGGCGTATCTTACTAGCTGTTGAAAGATAAATTGTTCTAATTAGCTGTTGAAACAAAATAGAACTGTGGTAAATGTTTAATTTGTCAAATTACATCTCTGATATGGAGAAAAATACCCTATCAAGCGATTTTCTCAGTGTCAGCTCTGCTGCTGAGGCTGTATAGTGTTTTGTGGGTTTTTTTGTGTTTGTTGTTGTTTATTTTAAATGTTCCTTCGATTATGTACCTTTGCACATATAATTACAAGTGTAATTACAGACTTGTCTTGGCATGTGCAGAATGGAATTGTGCACCCAGGGGGATGGGAACAAAAAACCAAGCCCATTGCTGCTCTTAGCACACCATGTGTGTGGCACTTAAAGGTTGGTACAGAATGCATTTAAATGCATTTAAATTCAACAAGACCTCGGAACTGAGATATGCAAGGAGCAGAAGATGCTGTGTAGTGAAAGGTTATGCAGAGCTAGTGTTTTATAGTTCTAATCTCGGGGGCAGGGAGCGAGCGTGTGTGATCATCACAGGACCGGTGTATGCAAACAGTGACTAACAACTTCATACCAGGCCAGACTGCTGAGAATTAAAAGCCATTCAAAACACGAAAACATTTGATGGCTGCCAGAGCGGTAAGCACTGCACTTCTTAACAGGGCTTGAGCTTCTAAACAATAGCAGGACAGTTTTGCATAATTTTTTTCTTTTTATAATTTTGCAATAAGGATATATAGTTCTAGAGCAGATTAATTTTGTTGAAAAAAATCTGAAAATGACTGCCGGTCGCTATTCACATGCAGATTACAAGATCAAATAGGCCTTTTTAAGAGAAGCTTACTTACTTAACCTTTTAAAATAAAATGTTCACAGTGTGTGTGACAAGCTGTAGTATTAAGTGCTGCCCACGAGCCGTTCCGTGTTCGTGTGTTACACCGCCGGGCTGGAACACGGGCGAGCTGTTTGTGTTCGTGTGTTACACCGCTGGCCTGGAACACGGGCGAGCTGTTCGTGTTCGTGTGTTACACCGCCGGGCTGGAACACGGGCGAGCTGTTCGTGTTCGTGTGTTACACCGCCGGGCTGGAACACGGGCGAGCTGTTCGTGTTCGTGTGTTACACCGCCGGGCTGGAACATGGGCGAGCTGTTCGTGTTCGTGTGTTACACCGCCGGGCTGGAACACGGGCGAGCTGTTTGTGTGTTATTTGATTTGATTTTTATGGCCGTTGGTGACTGAGCACAGAAAGGGCAGTGCCTGCAGCAGGAGGACGGTGGGTTTGTGGCGAGACAGGTGAACACGGTTGTGTTTGGAACTGTCCCTGCTCCCCGGTCGCTGCGAGCCCGCAGGACGATCCCTGCAGCACAGCATGAGGGCCAGTCTGCAAAGTGGAACTGGGGCAGTGTAGGTATTTCTGAGATTAGAGGGGAACTAACTGGTGTGAGTTGGATATTTTGATTAGATCAGTAAGCTAAATCAGAGTTAAGTAAAACGTCTATGGCGCTGTGCTATGTAGAATCTAAGAAAAAGGAATGTAGAATGCCAAAGTGCTGATTTCTGTCAGCCGAGTAAGAACGATCTCTCACTTTCGCTCTGTGTGTGTAGAGGGTGTTGGTGCTTTGCAGTCAGACAGAAATGGGCAACAGCCTGAACTGTTCCATGTTCACTGCCAGCTTTCGGTGTCCCTTTTTTTTCACTGTAAAGGGTTCCTGAAGTGAATTTTTTTAAGATGTTGCTCAACAACTTTAGATCCACCTAAATGGAAGTGTGTGTTGAAATTGTCATGAAATGCTAATCAATCATTTTATTAACGTGTGGTGTGCCGGAACTCTAACACGAATATACCCTTTATGCATTTTTGGTAAAGCACAGGGGTTCATTTGTTTTTTTTTAAACTAACAACTGGTATTTTATTACCAACTGTGTTTTATGTCCAGCAAGGGTTCAGTACTCTGTATCTTTCCTCTCCCATTGTCCTTAACGAGCAGATCTAGACATTGTGATATATTTTGTGAGGCAGGGAAGGGGGTATATTACTTGCCAATGTTTGGTGATGCTTGACAATGGCTATTACTGTGTCTTCAGAATAATTTGTTGTACATGTCTTCACCATGATGATCCCTTTTTACAGCCTCATAATGAGCGTTACTGTGTAGAACTCCTTAAGGACAAATAAGGACCCAGGAAGAACTGGGGTAATTTGGTGCTGTTGAGCACTTGTGGACCTTGGTCACAGGGTTGATCGCTGACCCGGCAGTGACCATCCCCGGGGGGACAGGGCTGGCCGATGTTCCTATATCTCTGTTTTCCTCTTTGGAAATACTGATTCCCCCACATTTGCAATTGAAATAGCTAAACGCTGTACAGCGGAGCAGTGCCGGAGCTCAGAGCTTTTGCTGTGGTTTCTTTGCAGACGGCTACTCCTACGAAAAGGAGGCAATGGAAAGCTGGATCAGCACCAACAGGCGCTCCAGCCCCATGACGAACCTGCCGCTGCCCTCCCTGCTGCTCACGCCCAACAGGACTCTGAAAATGGCCATCGGGCGCTGGCTGGAGACGCAGCGGGAGCACGGACCCACCGCGCAGGACTGAAGGTGTGTGGGAAAATCAAATGAAGTGAAATCATGTGTAGCTACAGGAAGCAATCCGATCAGAAACAACTGGTTTCTGATCTGCGGCTGTCACTGAAATGTCTGTTGGACAGAAAATCTTCACCCGTGGAAGTTCCTAGAAAATTACTGAAAAGCTTTTAATGTTAGTGCTGATTTTTCTTTGTGCTATTTCTGTTTAGGAAACGAAGTATTCAGCTTCATAGTTTTTCCAGTAAAGTCTTCTTAAAATTTTCACTATATTTATGAGTTTTGAGTCTTGATTTTGCCAAGTTAGTCTTTCTATTGATTTTTCTAATTTAAAAAACAAAACTGTGTCTTTCTCCGATCCCCATGACCGAACATGTAGCTGGCACAACTGGGAGAGATTTGTAACCACCAGTGACTGCATCTCGTACCACAGGTATATTAATAATCTTTATTTTGTATGGGAAAAATACAGTAGCTGTGCAAAAATAGAACTAGAGGGCAAGACTAATATAGGACTTGTACAAAATATCAAAGAAACAGTAAACAATAAATAAGCTAAAGCATAATGATGCAAACTCAGAATTTGTAAAAATGGGTACGGCTGTTTACAATGTACAGAAAACACTGTATACAAACCAGCCGTGACAGCTGTCAGGTGACAGGAACGTCACGGCCCCTCTTTTCAGAACCTTCTTGCTGATACAAAACATCATTTCCTCCACGACAGCTCCACCGCCCCATCCTTTCACCAACCGCACATACACTTTTTCCTCAAACTTTCATCTTCATCCGTCTCCTGGGTTTCTCATGAAAACACTTACTAAACATCTCACTGCTGTACCTTTTTCACAAATAAACAATAAATCATTTTGCTTTAAGGTAGCACCCAAAGGTGATTAGATAAACTATATAAAGTGCGATTATTGTTAATATGCTGTAATATCGTGTTCTTCAGTGCAATAACCAATATGGTCAAAGCCTTTCAATACACATGCAAATGTCACTGTTTATTTTACTTGATTTCTCCTAGTTACGAAAAATAGTTATATTTACATGTCAAAACATGGCTGCTTATATTTACTCATACACAAATTATTTATGCTTCCTAAATGTACATCATGCAACCCAAATTAGAGCCCACTAGAAAAGTGATAAAAATACTCTATCTCATTTTAAAAAAGCCCATACATATACAGATCTGAGTATTATGCAGCAGAGATCTTTCTGAACACTGTTTTGAGCAGTAAACACTCAAGCATTATAGAGGCACGATGATTATCTAAGTGGTGAGATGGACTAAAGCCAAGATGAAAGCCCTGTGGAAAAGGAAAGTCTTACCTAATGGTAAAAGGTAACAGATTTTTCTGCCTGAGGTCCCCGGTGGGTGGCCTGATGATCCCGACTGACCCTCCCGCACGGATCTGCCATTCCAGTTACTGACCTGGCCCGCGATGGCAGGACAGTTTCAAGTGGTTGCTCCCCATACGCACTGGCTGGCGTTAGGCAGCCCAAACCAGTGACCAGCCAGGTGGAATTTGTATAGAAGTAAAATAACAGGCCATGATGTTGTGAGCTAAGTTAAGTTTTTTACAATCCTGTAAATATACAAAAAATACACTTATACATTTGATTCAATGAATGATCGCTTTGGTTTTGCAGCCGTGACATGGCTTAGATGGGCTTCCTTACCACTGAGAGCATCGTGGTGTACGTGTGCAGCTGGTTTAGGGGCTGTGCTGTCTGGGGGGTGGGCAGAGCTCTGGCACCTCAGCTCGTCGCGGTCTTTAGCTTGCACGCCGTTCTGGTTGCCATCTCCTGCGGCAGCACCGGCAGAGGAAGCTTTAGTTTGGTGCTGTCTGACTGAGAGCTGCTCAAGGTTTGAGGACTGAATGCCCCCAGGAGTTGCGGATGGTCCATCCGCTGCCTGAGAGTGCCACGTGCGGCTGGCCTGAGCGCTCTGCTGCTGAAACCGTGCAGTCTTATCCATGATCCCCATGAACGGGGTGTTGCGAGGTCTGTGTTCAGCAATGGAACCCTGAACTTGGTTACTGTTCTCCTTGAGTCGAACATCTGGGCCCTTAACGCTATCGGAAAAGCTACCGGCCGAGGTCAAGCTGCTGGTTGAGCTGGCAAGAATCACACTACTGCACGGAGAAGCAGCAGAGACTGCACTGGTTCCAGGACCCTGCTGCCTCCCTTCACTGAAATTCTTTTGAGTAGGGGCTGTTAGCCTGTCCGCAGTTCTAGAAGAGTGAGAGGAGAGACTCTCATCACGCTGCGAACAGGAACACTGGCTGGAGATAAACTCGTTGTACAGCTCCGCACTAGCACCTGTGGGAACAGTTCCAGATGATAACGTGCTTGTCCCATCCACATGCTGAATTTTAGCGTGTCGGACCGGCAAGGGACTTTGGGGAAGATGCTGGAAGGACGATTGTGTCTTTGTATGACATTGACTGCTTCCCGTTCTTGCTCCGGGCTGGACGGAGCTCAGGTGCTGGTTCGTTTTAACGATCTGTGCCTGCTTTGTCGGCTGCACGATCAACCCTGGCTCTCTCAGGTATTTCCTGCCGGCTCTGCTTTGCGGGGACGCGGTTCCAGCTTTCTGCTGAGCGCCCTCCTGCAGGGTCCTGCTGTACGACGCAGCCGCTCCGGAACGCAGCAGCCGTTGTGGAGAGGACGCAGAGTCCTCGGGGAGGGGCGGTTCTTCCTCCCGGTCCTGGAGGCTGCAGTTGTCATTCACGCCTTGTGCAGCGCTCTCCTCCTCGTTATCGGAGCTGTTCCTCTGCTGCAGTAGCTGTGGGGACTGATGCTTCTGTTGCTGTGCTCTCTGGAACTGTTTGCACTCCTCTTCCACTCGAGCCAGGAGCCGTTTTATCTCTTGATTGCTGGGACACAGCTGTGTGGCTTCTCGTAGATCAGCAAGAGCAGCAAGGAGCTTTCTGGTTAGGAAAACAAAAAACCAAACTTCATAAAAACCCAGGGCAAACCTGGTTCTCAGCATTGCAATGGGTTGGTTACTTTCTGGACTGCCTAATAATCATCCAAATGAGTATTCAGTACTGTTTTTTGGGATTGGTTGGCTTTAACTGATGCAGAGACCTAATGCAAGTGGAAAGTGCACACGGAAAATAACTTCTGTTGCAAATTCCAAATACAACTAGTGGAAAAGAAAAACAGTTATTCAACGTGTTAGAAGTTAAATAAAAGATCTGCGCAGGCAGATGCACAGAACCAAACAGTACCTGCTGTTCCTCTTGGCTCTCGCTCTGGCGTAATAGGCTTCGTAAGACTTGGGTTTCAGATCCAGTGCCTTGGTAGCAAACTCTTCAGCCATACCAAAGTCCTGATAATTTAAACAAACGTACTCATTACACACTGATGGTAAAAGCAAGCTGCAAGCTCTTTAGTCACAGCACTTCTTCAAAGGCGCTGATAGCTTCTGCAGCATCAAAAGTCACCTTTACCAGCCAGCAAGAGCAGTTAAAGCGCCAGGAATCCAGAGAAAAACAAGAAAATCAGGGAGTGGGCTGGACTAGTCCAGAGCTTGCTCTGGTAAGGTATGAGGCTTCCAGAGAAGAACTGCACTACGTGTAATGCACCTGGTCTTCATTTAACACGAACACAGAATAAGAGTTTAGTGACTTGTTGGTTAAACCAAAGACCAGAGGGGCAACAGGTCAACAGCATGAGCTTACATTTGTTTTTCGGCGACACCGTGATAAATTCAGGTATAATGAAACTCTGAGCTCATTGAACGCTTTCATTTCTTCTCCAAATCCTTCCCTCGGAAACTTCCTCAGGGCGTACTGATAGCGCTGCGCCGCCTCCTTCATCTTGCCTTTCTGCACGTGCAGGGAGAGAGAGGCGTTCACAAACCCTTAGCATCGCAGTACTGTCGCGAAAAAGCACGTTTAGATTTGACATCTACCAACAGGTGCTCTGTAACAGAACAGACGGAGCCAGACTTCTTACAGCATGGATCGCCCATACCCACAAATGAGAGGACCTGCGTGCTACCTAGAGCTGTGTTTGTTTCTAAACTCGGACCTTTCACCAGGATAATATTTGCTTTAATACTCTGTACTTCCACCAGAAATATTCACGTATGTACAATTCACGCCTGATACAATTAATTATTTATATCTGTCTTTACTTTTTAAACAGAACAGTCAAATATCTGCTGGTGTAGTTGATTCAAGCTCTAAGGCCCAGATGTTTCCAGTAGAACGTGTCCTCTGGTGGACTGCGTGTGGACACCAAAACCACGATTCTGAAGCAAAGGAAACGCCCAAAGGTCACTCAGTTCAACAAGGCACGTCCACACGAGCACCTTGTGTACTGAGCTGCTCTAAAGAAGCAACTGACTGCTCAACAGAAAGAAAATGTACTTATCCAGCTTTAAATTGTTATTTGTTTGTTTGTTTTACACAGAAGTTTTCAATGATTCTTTCCTCAAGTTCCCAAGATTTCTTGGTCTCATCCCCAACACGAGAGGATGTGCAAGGACACATCTTGTTTGAACAGGAGCTATAAAGAACTTAAACCTACTTGCAGACAAAAGTCCAATTATAATGTTCTGATATTAGAAAAAATAAAAATTACCCACTTTGTACAGTATATTTCCTTCTTCCATCAGCTTCTGCAGCAGAATAAGGAGAATGTCGGGTTTTGAGGTGGCCATTGCCCATGCTGCATTTCCTGCAAGTTAAATTTTAAGGATCTCTGACAAAAGGAAAGAAAGCGTGTTTCTTATATCTATTTGTGCTAGAAAGCCCAATCCTACTGCTGTAGATACTCCACCTGCATGGAACTATGATGAGTGTGTGCGCATGTATTTAAAGTACATATATATATCCATACCTGCCCCCTCGTGCCCCACACAGACAGCAGCCAGATGTTACACGGTCCAGTTCATTTCCCCCCTGCTCTAAAGCCAGTACAGACTAGAACAGAATCACAGAACTGTTGTGGTTGGAGAAGACCTTTAGGATCATGGAGTCCACCCATAACCCAGCGCTGTCCCATGTCCTGAGAACCTCATGTCCGTCTGTCCGACCCTCCAGGGATGGTGACTCCACCACTGCCCTGGGAAAGTTCAGGCCTAAGTACAGGACCCATATTTGATCATATGTAGCACCCAAACAGAAATAAGCGATGATTTAAAGGTACTACAGTTTCAATAATTATCATGTACACAGCTGCACCATCTACTTGCCTACTGATAACACATGATTTGGACATATGTACAGGTCTTGGACCCTTTGCAGAAATGTACAATTTTATACTTTATTTAAATGTAAATCTTCTTAATCTAAATTGGTAATAGTGCCAGAATTAAATATGACTAACAGCATAATGATCATTTTCTTGTTTAACTATATCATGATAGAGTAACCACATAGGACTGACTCCTCCGGACC
This sequence comes from Patagioenas fasciata, assembly GCF_037038585.1. Lineage (NCBI taxonomy): Eukaryota > Metazoa > Chordata > Aves > Columbiformes > Columbidae > Patagioenas > Patagioenas fasciata. The sequence goes on from NC_092526.1 coordinate 668,594, forward strand.
TCATTGACAAATCAAAGAAAGCAACAGGATAAAACTACTTGCATTTCCTCCTTTCTGACTCAAGTCCTGAGTGCCCGCCTTTGAAAGAGTTGGATTGCCCTGGATGGCACCTGCAAACCACACACCCTGCCAACACCTGGTGCGTTTCCAGGCACACTTCACCTCCTTCGCCCACGCAGCAGCTCTGGCAGCACACACTCCGTGGTCTCCCCGAGAACACGCGGCTTCACTCACCCAGTTTGGCTCCTTTCCTCAGCAGCGTGACCACCACCGCCGTGTTGCGACAGCCGATGGCTCTGTCCAGCGGCCGCATCCCGCTGTGGTCGACGTGCTCGATCGTTGCTCCTTTCTCTACCAAATACTGCACCTGCAAGAAGAAACAGGACAGCCTGAGACACTGGTTTTGGTAGGAGAGGCAGAACAGTGAAATACTGAAGCTACAACCTCATCTTCCTGGAAGCACACCGAGCCCATAGTACGCTAACGCCACTTTAAAACCGCTGCAGACACGAGTGTCCGGGAGTCCCTCGGTCCCCAGCAGGACAGACGTTCCTGCTTGGACACCCGGTGTCACCCAGAAACGCCCCCGGCCGCAGGAACAGCCCCGGGATGCAACTTCTGGCAAAAGTCAGTTACAGGCAGCACCAAATCTAAGGGCTGATTTACAACTTCAAGTTAATTCTGACTAAGGGAGAATGGGACTTGACGTGCTATAGCAAGTTGTACTGTAGAGCAGCATCTCTATTCAAGAGCTGCTGTTTGCAGCAGGGCGCTGCGCATGTGAACTCCACAAAGCGCTGGAGAGCCCGCGCTTGCCGTTCTTCCCGCAGCCGGGGAGCTCTGTCTGCAGACCTGAGCGGGTCCTTCCAGGCGCCTGGCGGAACCCGCAGCCCTGTCTGGTCAGGCGCCTGAACTGTGCTCAGCAGCAGAGCTTTGGAGCAGGAGAACAAAAACACACAATCACTTCAAATATCTGTGATTTTAAAGATACACAGGATTCTAAATCACAGGCTTTAAACTTATTGTACACTTTTGATGTCAGTTGCATGCATGGTCCATTTCAGATTCAGAAACATTTCACCTAAAATGCCTTAAATTCTTGTAACATTTATTACAGAGGAAGAAGGTCGTATGTAAGAAAGGTACAGGACTGAAAAAGGAACTTCAGTTGTTGCCCCATTTCTGAAATGGCCTGTGGAACAAACTGAGAAAAAATGAATTTACACCTCTGGTCTTGTATTTGCACATCAATAGGCCGGACAGTCACACCGGGATGCGCTCAGTGCCATCTCTGCAGGACAAAAAGCGTCAGGATTTCTGACAGTTCTCTCCCCATAATGCAAAGAATGCAGGATACCTATTAAAGACAAGTAATGCTGCCCGGGGATGGGGAAGCAAAATCTTTGTGCATTTCATCTCCTCTGGCATTGCTCTTCTTGCTCCACCTCTCCCCAGGGTCTGTGCTGCACTGCGCACGGGCCCTGCCAGGTCAGTTACCTGGGCAGCCTTACAGAGCCTGAACAAGACATGTATCTGCCTTTCACGTCCCGCAGGCTGTGTTTTTATTCCAGTTTGATCCAACACAGGAATTGTAAATGCTACTTTTTATTGAGATTTAAAACTCTTACGATGAAGTGCAACAGCACACTGTAAAACATCATGGCATAATGCTGGACTTCACCACAACCACCTTGGTTCTAGAAAATGCTTTTCTGAGTAAGTGCTGCACTGCACTCACGATGCTCACAGTGCTGGCTACTCCCTCCAATTTCCTTTCTGTTTTGGTTGGCAGTATTTTTTCTAAGCTTTGTTTTGTATTCAGTACATGCTTAGTTTTTCTGCTGTTCGTTCTACTTACGATATCGGCTTCTCCATAAAACGCTGCCAGGTCCAGGGGCGTTCGTCCGTTTTTGTCTGTCTGATCAGTTGTTGCTCCTTTCTCGACCAAATACTGAACCACGTCCCTGTGCCCTTTCAGACAGGCCCAGCTCAACGCGGTCAGTCCTTCTTTGTCCACAGATGAAATAGCTGCACCTGCAAAATTAAAACAACTTTTGTTATGAAGATGTCCTGTTCAATAGGCAAAGCTACCCAGCTCATGCAGTCTCTAGCACAGCTGCGCTGCCTCGAACCACTATTTCTTTTCTACCTTCAGAAAGCAGAAATTCCACAGTGCTCAGATGTCCTTCACAAGAAGCCACCATAAGTGGAGTTCGGCCTTGCTTGTCGCTCAAATTCACATCAGACCCGTGCTCCACTAGGAGTTCGGCAATCTGGAACGGAAAATGGCCATTTAAAAATAAACTGGCAGATCTGAATTTCAGTCATAATAGCAAGATCTTTTAAGGAAGAGGACTAAGGTGTTATTTATAGCAATCCCTGAGAAACCCCGTGCAACTCAGGTCTAAACTGCGTGCAGCCCGGGGCTGTCCTGGGAGACCCCGGGGTTCTCCACCAACACTGCAGCAGTGCAGGGGATCTGAAATTGCCTCTGTTCTCGCTCTTGGAAACAAAATATTTAAACTCCCATGTATTACTTTTCAGGTACACTATAACTAAGGCTGTCGTGTGGCCAATGCACATTCGAAGCCTTTTTAACTTATTTAAAGTGATACAAAGTGAGCCTCTGAACACGACCCTTAGAGGTTGGTGCAAACGCGTGTAAGAAACCGCGCAGGGCGTTGGAGAGGCCGAGAGGGGAGCGCGGTGCTGACCTGGCGGTGTCCGTGGCGCACGGCGCAGCACAGCGGGGGGGCGCCGCGCCGGTTGCTCCTGCCCGCGCCCGCGCCGCGCTCCAGCAGCAGCTCACACACGTCCAGCTTCCCCCGGCCCGCCGCGGCTGTCAGGGCTGAACACACACAGCGTCACCGAGCGCCCCGCGCCCCCGAAACCCCGCCGTTCCAACTGCGCTGCTCCGTGAGGTCCGCCTCACTGCTCCTGGACTGACCTCAGTCGGAATCAAGTTAGATCAGTGTGCCACAGGCATTCTCTGGCTAGTAAAAACATGAGTCTCAAAGATAACGACTGCATCGTGCACAGTTTGTACGTTCACAGGAATCTTTATGAATATTTTGGGTAAGCCCACCAGCCGGAGGCGGTTCTGCTTCTCCACTGTGTGAAGAGGCTACTGGCAATCATTACAAGAGACCATTTTCGCTCCTGCTTGTGCCATCTCAGCTGTTCAATGAAACCAAGACACAAGATGGTAAAAAAGCTGCAGGCTGCCCCGTTTACAGTCTGTCTGTAAAAAACACGCGGCATTTCCCATCCGTGCGAAGGCCGCCTCACAGCCACTGCCCCGCCAGGCAGAGGACGCCACCGCCCGGCTTCTCCTGGAAACCAACATTGACAAAATCCTCAACAGGCAACCCTATGAAGCTCTGCACTGAAGCCTGGAGCACTGTATGTCCACAGACTAATTTCTATTTAATTAGGAAGTCAGTAATGTACAGTAATTTTAATACACAATAACTCTTCAATATATGAGATGAGTAGATGTAATAAGTTAAAAACCTCTGTACTTACAAACTGCATTTCATCATTAAAACTGCTATTTTCCCATGACTATTATGACAGAAAATGTTAAAAATCAAAATGTAATACTCTTACTTCTTAAATGAGCAACTCAGTTAGCAAATAGGAGAACATACATACCCGTTTCTCCCCACAAGGCATCGGTGTCGTTGATGTCTATCCCGTGGTCCTTCTCCGCTGTCAAGAGGTAACAAACCACCTGTCAAAAACAGAGACGCAGGGTCACAAACCCACCCGTGGTCACGACAGGAAAAGCTGTACAACACGGGAGATTGTTTCTCTCCTAATGCATGTGAATCAGTTAAAATTCATATTGCTCGTAGTCCATCAAAGCAAGTTCAGCAGGATTTTAGTACAACTTAATAAAATGTTATTGCAACTATTAATAGTTTAAAAACAAGCCCAGTGCCCTTCTGTTAATTGGTTCAGGGTGTTTTCATGATGATTTAATGAGCTCCTATGTGACCTACATACACCAGAATCAGCCAGACAAAGCCCAGCCTGAGCAGCGAGGCAGCCCAGTTCAGCGAGAACGCTCCAGATTGTCCACGACAGCGGGAGAAGGAGACACCATTCGCATACATCTTGTAGAACAGCAGCTCCTCTGTTCCTCCTTTTACACGGTTTATATCTTAGCCTTTTTCCAAATGGTTCAAGCATGCATTGTTATCTGCTGACGTTTACACTTCAGACAAGTTAAAAATGAAGCTGTGCTGTGCTCCTATTTCATTCAGGAAATCTCTGCTTTGTAACCACCTGCTAGTGAGAGACCTTAGAATTCCAGTATCTCCTGGGGGCTGTTTGGAGCGGGCAGGGTGGCCGAGGGGATGCAGGGTGGCTGGTGGGGGACAGGGTGGCCGGTGGGGGACAGGATGGCCGAGGGGATGCAGGGTGGCCGGTGGGGGACAGGGTGGCCGGTGGGGGACAGGGTGGCCGAGGGGATGCAGGGTGGCTGGTGGGGGACAGGGTGGCCGGTGGGGGACACAGGGTGGCCGAGGGGACACAGGGTGGCCGGTGGGGGACAGGGTGGCCGAGGCTGCGGAGCAGGGAGGGCAGAGTTGCGCCAACGAAACCCGTGGTGCCACGGGCAGAGGCACAGGCAGGAAAGGACAAAGTCCAGAGGCACCCTCAGCCTGTATGAGAAGTGTTGTACACAGTGTACGGAGATTCTAAAGTTAAAATGCTATAATTTATTTGAAATTCATTAAACAGACAGGTCTTTTTTCCAACTAAGAAGAATTAGGCTTCTTAGTGTCCTAAAATGGAAAAAGACGGACATTTTCAGGTAAGTATTTGTGATTAATTTAACCTATTTTGCTGATACTCAGGAGCTGACTGCTTTCATTGAATCAGTGGATACCACCGAAGGGCTTTTCTGAGAGTGAAGGAATTATCTGTAAATTCAAGTTAATCATAGTTCAGAATCCTCAAATTTACATTGTGAGACAGTGACAGCTTATGTATCATACCATACGTTAACTGCACACAGACACTTCTGTGTTTGAATAATGTAAACAACTTCAAAGATCAGATTCTTGATCTTATAGCAATTGAAAAACAGAATTAGAGCCAGTAACTATTAAATGGCTTTATGGAGTAGATTTTAAGTTCCCGTTGTGGCACATCACTTGTAACACACACAGGAAACTCCACCAGCCTGAGCAGTGTGATCTCTACTCAAGTATCTTTGCTTACTGATCACTTCATATCAAGGTTAAGATTTATTTTCCCAGTGAACACAAGACATCCTTGTATTACCTACATCTCTAAAGCATTCCGAGTATATGTTTACTCCCAGTGTTCCTTTTACTGAATCATCTTGTAATGCTGGCAAACACTTCGTCATGAACATGCAGACAATCCCACATTTCTGCTGTGACCTTAAGCTAAGTCTGAACCTTGACCTGTGCAGCAGGTTAAAAAGTGCCAGCACGTGCAATATACAGTTTGTTATACTATGAAAAACCAGTTCGACCTAACGCAGACACATCCTGGGGTGGATCGCTGACACAGAACAGCAGCGTTGCCACAGAGACCTGGGACAACTTCCAAGCAGACGGAAAGTTACACATAAAACAAATCCTGAAGCAAATATGTTATTGGATAATTAAGTACAGCATTTAAAAGAGCAGCTACAAATGTGTAAACTACTTCAAATGTCAAAAGTTTCAACAGTTCTGCTTTTAAAAGCAGAACTTCTTTTAAAAACAGCTGCAAGCCCTGCTGCACAATTCGGACGGATCCCACAGAGGTGGGGCGAGCGCACCTGGCCGTGTCCCATGCTGGCGGCCGCCGTCAGCGCCTGCTGCAGCACCTGCCTCCTGCGCGGGGCCGCGGCGCCCCAGAGAGCCAGCAGGAACTGCAGGACGTCGCGGTGCCCTCGCAGCGCGCTGTGCACCAGCGCACACTGCCCCTTCTTGTCCACGCAGTCAGCCTGCGGGGGGAGAAACGTGCAGAGTGAACAGCGGTGCAGGGAACGGCCCTGAGAGCGGCTCCTGCGAGCCACGGGCCGGCTCCTGCAGGGGGCAAGGAGAGGGGCTGGGGCCAAGCAGCCGCCCCTCGTCCCCGGGAGGGCGGTGGAGACATTAGTCCTGGACTAACTCCGAACACATGCAGGACACGAAGGCGCTCGGAGCAGTCAGCACAGGTTTACGGGGGAACCACGCTTAACCGACCCGGCAGCCTCCGGTGAGCCGGTGCCGTGGCGACGGGCAGGGCCGCGGTGTCTGCCCCAGCTCAGCGAGGCCTCCGGCACCGTCCCACGACACTCCACGTTATGCGAGGTTACGCAAGTGCAGCGAGGTGCACCCAAAACGGGCCGAGCGGATGGGCCAGAGGCTGTGATCAGTGGACCGAGTCTACGTATGTTAACTGTATAATGATGTAATCAATGACAGTTTTCTTATGCCTTTGCGTGATTTTCTGGTTGCACATCCCGCAGTCCGTGCACCAGCTCACCTTTGCACCTTTCTTGCACAACAGCGACACGATGCTCAAGTGACCCGCAGCGGCTGCGTAACTCAGGGCCGTCATCCCGTTCTCCGAAGCTCCATCTATAGCAGCTCCAAATTCTAGCAAGAGAGTGACCACTTCTTCATGTCCCAGGTGCGACTGAACACACAGCACCGGAGCGTTGTTTAGTACTTCAGTCCTGTAGTTCACATTTGCTCCTGCCAAGATCAGCAGCCGACTCACCTAAAATTTAATGTAAAAAAAAAAATTTAATTCAGATATTTCTGAATTTATGAAGAGACTTTAACATCTTGACTCAGGTACTCACAGATTACTCTCTAATTTTGATGCAGATTTTCTTGGCAGACATTGACTTTATCACATATATAGCAATATGGAAGTTTAAAATAATCAGTTAGCAAACAGATCACTGAATTACTGACCTACGAACACCTAACAGGAGACTCACTGCTTCCCTGGAATTGAGATTCGCTGCTCTCTCACCACAATTCCATCTGCGTCACTTGCTACTGCTCTGCAGATTCACGCAGCAGCAGCATCGACTCCATTAGTAAAGAACCAGATTGCATAAAGAACAACGTCAGTAACTACGAGAGCCGCGTGTGTGTGCACGCACACACCGATCTCCAATCAAAGGCTTAGCAGTTGGCTAAAACTGCAACTCGTCGGCTTCCATTTCCTTATCCACAACCCTGGGATTCAAGTAATAGTGCTGAGTTCTGACATCCCTTTGCTCTCACAGTATTTCCCCTTTTACAGTACCCTTGATACTTCCCCACAGCAGAAAACACGGCTGAAAACAAACACGTCTGTCCGGCCGTTGGGAGGTGCATCTGAGCCCCGAAAACGCAGCCGCACACCTGTCTGTGCCACCGAGCGGCTACACCGGGCCGGGGTGAAACCTTCCCGTCAGAACGAGCAAGGGAAACCGCCTTGGACTTTCAACAACAGCTTAAAAAAGCACAGGAAGGCTTGTTCTAAAGGGGTTTGTCACAGGTGACAGTGGTGGCTTTTCTCCTTCCGGAGGGTTGCAGGAGTTGGATGGTTCATCAACAGCCACAGGCAGAGCGGCAGACCAGCGCTGGCTGCACACGACCGCTGCTCCCCTACCTTCACGTTGGGTGTGTAGATGTTCCGCAGAGAGGCCAGGGCGGCAGACAGCCCCTCGGTGCTGTAACCGACCCACAGCGCCTGCAGATGGCTGGAAGAAATCCCAGTCCTTTTACTGAGGCCCTACGGGAATGACACAACAGGAAATCTCTCTGTAGGATTAGAAATGCTATTTATATCCATATCTCATCAGTATAAAGAGAAGTAGTGATTTTGTTTGTTAGCACTACCAAGTATTTTGCGTAAGCTTCCAACAAATTATCAAAGCAACGCAGAGGAGAATCTTTAGGACACATTAATACGAACAGATCATCAAACCTATTAAGCTGTAAGCTTTACCTTAAAAATGTGAGCTTTAAGTATATGATGGCCAAGTTCCATAGTTTGTTGGCGGTTTAACTTTCCTTCTTGTCGAGAAAACATGAAAGCCAAGAGAGCATGCCCGCTCCTAGCAAAGGATGAAGAGAGGTCTGCTGTTAACACTGTGCTCGAGGGAGCGCCCGACGCCCAGCACCGCGCCTGTCAGGCTAGGAAGCACAGCGCTACAGCTGAACTAAATCCTTCCGGGACAAAGTAACGCAACGGCAGAGCGCAAAGCTGAAGCACACTGGTGATATTTCTGCCCGTCAGACCCGGGACACCCGTGTGCATCCCGCTCATCGCTCCGCCACAAACCGCAGGCTCCTCACATAAACCCGATGCTCTCAGAAGCAAAAGACCTGAATCCTTTGAAATTTGAGATACAGTGTGTACTTAGTAACTCTACATCTACATTGGTCGGTGGTCGGTGTTCTGGTAACTGTGGAAATGGCATAACCCCGGGAAGACAAGGTTCCTACACCCTATACAATAATAAGACTATATACTGGAACTGGACAATTAATGGTATGCTAATTAGACTGTTCTTCTGGGGATAAAGCTGTGGGGGGCTTCTTGCCCCAGCTTTTCAAACCCAACGGTGCTAAGCAGGACGGGGCCACACGCGGGTTCTGTCAGAGCGGGGGCTCCGGAACGCGCCCGCAGCCCCGGCCCCTGGCGCTGCTGCACCCCCTGCTGCTGCACCCCCTGCTGCTGCACCCGCCGCTGCTGCACCCCCTGCTGCTGCAACCCCTGCTGCTGCACCCCCCGCTGCTGCAACCCCTGCTGCTGCACCCGCCGCTGCTGCACCCCCTGCTGCTGCACCCGCCGCTGCTGCATCCCCTGCTGCTGCACCCGCCGCTGCTGCACCCCCTGCTGCTGCACCCCCTGCTGCTGCACCCCCTGCTGCTGCACCCGCCGCTGCTGCACCCGCCGCTGCTGCAACCCCTGCTGCTGCACCCCCTGCTGCTGCACCCCCTGCTGCTGCACCCGCCGCTGCTGCATCCCCTGCTGCTGCACCCGCCGCTGCTGCATCCCCTGCTGCTGCACCCGCCGCTGCTGCACCCCCGGCTGCTGCAACCCCTGCTGCTGCACCCCCTGCTGCTGCAACCCCTGCTGCTGCACCCGCCGCTGCTGCAACCCCTGCTGCTGCACCCCCTGCTGCTGCACCCGCCGCTGCTGCACCCCCTGCTGCTGCAACCCCTGCTGCTGCACCCCCTGCTGCTGCACCCGCCGCTGCTGCATCCGCCGCTGCTGCAACCCCTGCTGCTGCACCCCCTGCTGCTGCACCCGCCGCTGCTGCACCCCCTGCTGCTGCACCCCCTGCTGCTGCACCCGCCGCTGCTGCACCCCCTGCTGCTGCACCCCCTGCTGATGCACCCGCCGCTGCTGCACCCCCTGCTGCTGCACCCCCTGCTGCTGCACCCGCCGCTGCTGCACCCCCTGCTGCTGCACCCGCCGCTGCTGCAACCCCTGCTGCTGCACCCGCCGCTGCTGCAACCCCTGCTGCTGCACCCGCCGCTGCCGCAACCCCTGCTGCTGCACCCGCCGCTGCTGCACCCCCTGCTGCTGCACCCCCTGCTGCTGCACCCCCTGCTGCTGCAACCCCTGCTGCTGCACCCGCCGCTGCTGCATCCGCCGCTGCTGCAACCGCCGCTGCTGCAACCCCTGCTGCTGCAACCCCTGCTGCTGCAACCACTGCTGCACCTGCCGCTGCTGCACCCCCTGCTGCTGCAACCCCTGCTGCTGCACCCGCCGCTGCTGCTCCCGCCGCTGCTGCTCCCGCCGCTGCAACCCCTGCTGCTGCACCCCCTGCTGCTGCACCCGCCGCTGCTGCACCCCCTGCTGCTGCACCCCCTGCTGCTGCACCCGCCGCTGCTGCACCCGCCGCTGCTGCACCCCCTGCTGCTGCACCCCCTGCTGCTGCACCCCCTGCTGCTGCACCCCCTGCTGCTGCACCCCCTGCTGCACCCGCCACTGCTGCACCCGCCACTGCTGCACCCCCTGCTGCTGCACCCCTTGCTGCTGCTGCACCCCCTGCTGCTGCACCCCTTGCTGCTGCTGCACCCCTTGCTGCTGCACCCGCTGCAGCGCGCTGCCCGGAGCACTTCACACGTCAGCATTGTTTGTGCTTTGGGGAAAACACAGAAATAAAACCCTGAAGAATGTGAAAAAAAATGGAAGATGCAGAATGTGAGAATGTGCATGAACAATAACAGCTTATTGTTTCCAGTTTCACTAATTCGTGGTCTCTCAGTCAAAGAAGGTGAGACTGATCAAACTGAAACAAGGCTACATGGATATCACGACAGAAGACAATGTCTTTACATTTATGTTTAGAAGACCCCAAACGATCTGTTTCTTCTGTCCCTGCACTCTAAATAGACGAGGTGTGGCTGCACATAATTCTTAACAATCTTGTTATATTAATAACATAATACTCTCATTTCCCCGTGAAGGCAACAAAGTCGAATGCAAATTTGCAAATTCTACAAAGTTAATTATTCATTGTAACCTCTCATACTTCTGGTCCAGTCGACCTCTACATATATAGAAGTTTTCATTTTGGAAAATTAGGTGCGCTTGTATTTTAACACTACTCTGTCCTCTCACTAATTGTTGCAACCAGTTACATAGAATGTAATTGCACTTATCCGGACATGGCTGACTGCAGGTTTCACCCACCTTGGCTCACACAAGAAGTCGGTGTTTTCACCCTCTGCTCTCCAAACGAGCCACTCCCTGAAGGAAGGGTGGCAGAACATCCGTGTCTTGTCACGTCTTTTGACCAGGAAACACGAGAGGGTTTCCATCCTCTGGCTGAAGTCCTCCCATTGCTGCTCGCCACGGATCTGCCCTGCGTTAATAGCCTGGAAAATCTGCTCATCTGTCAGGGGGTGCAGGGAGGCCAGCGCCACGTTTAGTATTGGCAGGGCTCGCTCAAAAGCAGAGTTTGTCATGAACTTCATGTTGCACTGCAGTAAGTACAGCTCTGACAGAGACACCGGCACAACCTTGTAGCTTGCGCTTTTGATTACTAAGTGACCTTTTTGGAAAAGATCCAGAGTGAGTTTCAAATAGAGATAAGATCCCAGGCTCCTCGTGATCAAGTGGTTACTCACTTTCCCAATAACAGCTGCATCAGCTTTTCCATTTAAAGATATGTTGTTCACAATTTCCTGGCTGTTATTTATTCTGTACTGAATATAAGCATTCAAGTCATCGTGAATTTCTTTGTTGTCTGGAAAGTTGTCCAGAGATACTGCGATAAAGGGCAGGGAACTCACCACCTCCTGTGAGGGGAGAAAAGGAGACAGAAGGAAACAACACAGGCATTGCAGCGCTCCAGCACTGAGAACAACGCACCTCTGCTGCACCTCTCTGCCGCAGTGAGCACCAGACAGGGAAAAAGAAATCCAGTACCTACGGAACAGCTTTACAAACATTGTCCCCTGATAACGGATAGAACGATATTTCTACAGCTCATCATTTTTCATTGGAAGGTCTCAAATATTTTAATGAGCAAGCTCAGCAAGGCAACCGAAGGGAACGAGCTGCAGAAATGAAAACTTCACAGCTAAGGGAACAGAAAAGAGTTGCCAGAGTTGGACCATAAAACAGGCCCGGGAAAGAGGGGAGGTAGGAGGAGTCATGATTTATAGGAGGCATGATTTATTAAGAAATATTACAATTGACAGGAGAGAAAATAATCTCATTGTTACATCTTCCAGTAACCATGTCCCAGAGAGGCACCAGCCACACATCTACAGCCCCTTTAGTTTCAGGTAAGTACCAACCATGGCACAGACACTTCACCGGCTTCGCCTGAACACCGGTTCGTGGTACATGGAACACATTTATGTTTATGTGAATAAAGATCCAAAAGAACCTCTTAGATAGCGTCATGCATCAGAAGGGTTTAACAAACTTCCAACAATGCCACAGCACACAAAAAAGATCTTTCTATCCCACTCTGGATCTCAGCAAGCTGAAGAGTCAGGCTGGCGCGGGTTCCAGCGACAGCGGCAGCCTGCCGACGGAGAGAGCGCTGCCGCAGGAATCCCTTCTATGTAACAATGGGCAGCAAAGGCTTCCAGTCGGGGCGGCAAGAGCCAGGGCTGGAGCTGCACAGTGGCACGGTCGGGACAGTGGCACCCTGCCCCTGCTGGTGCTTCGCACCGCTGCCCAGCTGTGAGCACAGCTGTCAGCACATCGGCCACAGCACTGGAGCCAGCCGCCAGTGGTGTCCAGCTGTGCTCACAGCTGTCAGCACATCTGCAGCAGCATCGGGGGCATCTGCCAGCAGTGGACAGCTGTGATCACAGCTGTCAACACATCTGCAGCAGCACCGGGGCCATCTGCCAGCAGTGGACAGCTGTGCTCACAGCTGTCAACACATCTGCAGCAGCACTGGGGCCATCTGCCAGCAGTGCCCAGCTGTGAGTACAGCTGTCAGCCCGTGTGCAGCAGCACTGGAGCCAGCTGCCAGCTGTGCCCAGCTGTGCTCAGAACAGCTGTCCGCTTGTGCACAGCAGCACTGGAGCCAGCTGCCAGCTGTGCCCAGCTGTGCTCAGAACAGCTGCCCGGAGCAGAGCGCAGCCCCGCACGCTCCTGTGGCGCAGGGACACCGAGCGCTGCCGGAACATCGAGGGGCTGTCTCAGCGTGAAAGACTAAAGCAGACACACCTGCTTTAAACTAGTAGGCGACTATCTTAAGACAGCCTGACTAGTGCTGGAAAGAAAGCCAGAACCTAGTTCAGAACTCTGCTGTCCAGTTCAGAAAACGGGAATTCTGCATGGGAATTTCTGCCAGTCTCTCTCAGCTGCTCCATCGCAGTAAAACGCTTTAACCACGAGTCCTGGGGCTGTTTTTTTCCAGGGGCAGCAAACAGATGAAGAGATGCAGAGAGATCTATCTATAGCAATATCATCAACACAGACAGTAAAACTGTGGCTTATCTCTTCTTAAATAGTGAAAATCCAGAGTTTAATACTCCAACAAGTAAACACCAAAGGGAAAATTCACTATGGCCTTCTAATTACTGTCATTTTTTTGAAGCTTTCAATCACCCATTTGCCCACTTCTCTCTAGAGGACAAGGAAGCATACCCTGATTCCACCACCTGCATCATGAATTCTAGCACACTCAAGAAGGTGATTCGGAACAGAAAAGGCCGCCAATATCACACCTGTGCACTGTGCAGAAACACGCAAGGAAGGGAGGAAAAAACCCCAGAGACTTTACTTGGAATTTCTCTAAAAGTACTGCTTTTCGTAATAGTGCAGCTGCACCAACATAAAAGATCACTTAGTCTTCGAGGTAAGGAAAACGTTGCAAGGTGTTCTTACCTGTAAGTTGGTTCTTACAGTCACAATGAGCTTCAGCCACGGAGGAAACTTAGAGATTATGTTTGTGATAAATGAAGAAAGCGTGTCACCATAATCGGGTTTATGAAATTCAGCATCATTTAAACCGTCTATCAAAATTATGTAGTCTTCCTCGGGAATCTTCCCCTCTGAAAGATGAAAATAAAAAAGCAAAGGGTGAACACAAATTCCCCTATTCAGTGACATATCCCTGAACTTTGAACATCAAGAAATACAAACGTATCTTTATGCACAGCAATACATTTCTATGGCAGTTAAGCATTGTTTAGGAGATTAAAAACAACATTAGGAGATACAAGACAACAATGCCATAAAATGCTAAGTGGTGGAAGCAAGCTCTTGAAACAGTGGCTTTTACTGTGCTCTTGTGGATCTATTTCTCAACTGACTTTAAAAGAGTTAAAAGAGTAAACAAGGCCATTAACATTAAGAGATAAGAGATGCATGGGTATGAGAAGAGGGCCATGTATAGATAGGTTGCTTAAGCCACTAGTTAACATGGGTTTTAATTATTAGCTGTTTACTTAAAACTTATCCTGTATTGTACGTACTGAACAAAAAAAGTTTACAAACTGCAAAAACCACGAGGGCAACTCCAGAGCTGCGAAGCCCTTCCGGCGGGGTGACACCGGCTCCGCCCACACACAGCCCCTCCCTCCCGCCGCGCGCTGGGAGCCGCTGTCGGCAAGGGGCAGCTTGCCAGGTCTGCCAGGTGTCACACGGCTCCTTGGCGAACTGCCGCACCCGTTCTAAAAGCCAGCAGAAAGCACATCCGCCTTGCAGGGGCTTAGGCACAGAAGACAAAGACGACTGAAACAACTCAAAAGCACCCAAAACCTAAATCCTTTAATGTAGGTGTGCCAGCCTTAACTTCAAGATACAACATCGTCCTTGAGTTTTCTAGCAAAACAAAAAAATGTAAAGTTTCCATGATCCTTAGTAAGTTTCATAGAATTTTATATTAAAATATGAAAAAACTGTTCCAAACCTGTTCCAAACAAGTACCACAACTAAGGAATCCCTTTCTCCCGGACCGTTCTGATATTTGTATTTCTCTCAGAGCACCAAAGCACACATTCTGAGATCTTTCCACCCGCTGTGCAGCTGAGGTCAGGTCGGGTGAGCTCCCGCCTCACGTACCTCTCCGGAGGAGGGCGAGCGGCTCCAGCACGCCCCGCGCGAGCGCCGCGGCCGGGTCCTGCACGCAGGAGCGCAGGCTCAGCACGCTCTGCAGCTGCGGCTCCCGCAGCAGCGCGTCCCTGTAGGCCGCCAGCTGGGCCGAGCGGCACAGCAGGGCCGCCACGCTGTGCACGAACTCCGGCACCAGGCACGTGTACGTGTTGTCAGCCTGGCAGTAGTGGTAGGCAACGACCTGGGCAAGAAGCGAAATAAAGGCATTACTCCTTCAACGCCTAAGTTGGTTATTAGTTAGTGCACTTATGATGAAGCGTTACGAGATCTGTATTTCCCCTACAGAGCGTTTTTCAGTGTTACAGCAATTATCTAACTCCACAACCGGTCATGTCAGAGACACTGAAAGGACGACATGAAAAACGGAGAAGAAATAAAAGCGGCAGATTCTGGCAGGAAAACAGTGATTTCAGTCCATCTGGAGGGGGGGTAACAGCCAGGTAACTAAAGAGCACGAGAAAAATAACTTGAAGCTCTGAATAAGCAACTTATTAGCTCTAATTTATCAACATCGTGTCACACACTGAAAGGACCCAAGGACCAATTTGATCAACATCAGGCAAAAGTAAAACAACAGCTATTAAAGACACCCTCATGTAGCAAACAGAGAAAGAGGAGAACGGGCCTTATTCTGATTACTGCGAAGGTGTGTAATACTTCTAACTGATACCAAACCACACGGAAAGCACGGTTCGCAGTACATAACAAGTTTGCTTTTCAGTGGGTTTCAAAACGTTGTTTCCAAGTAACACGCATCACTTTAATGACTGAAACAATAACGTCACGTTTTGCTCACAACTATTCCATGAATGAAGCAATTCAGATGTTGATTATTTTTACTAATTAGGAAATAAATAAAACACTTATCATAATAATCTAATGCAAAAATAGCTTCCAATTGCTTATTTCAGACTCTCAGAGTATTGAAAACGGACTACATTCAGACTCAACCTGTATCACAGAATACAGGTTATACACAGGCCAAGCACGCTGTCTTTTGGAAGGCACACAGAGCACACAGCCCCTTTTGCCAGGACAGGATCCCGACCCCCCCAACCCCCCCGGCACCGCGCAGCTGCCGCTCCCCAGAGCGCACCGCCACTCCCCAGAGCGCACCGCCGCTCCCAGGGCCCACCGCCATTCCCCAGGGCCCACCGCCGTTCCCCAGAGCCCACCGCCGCTCCTCGAGCCCACCGCCGCTCCCAGAGCCCACCGCCGCTCCCAGAGCCCACCGCCGCTCCCCAGAGCCCACCGCCGCTCCCCAGAGCCCACCGCCGCTCCGCAGAGCCCACCGCCGCTCCGCAGAGCCCACCGCCGCTCCCCAGGGCCCACCGCCGCTCCCCAGGGCCCACCGCCGCTCCCCAGAGCCCACCGCCGCTCCGCAGGGCCCACCGCCGCTCCGCAGAGCCCACCGCCGCTCCGCAGAGCCCACCGCCGCTCCCCAGGGCCCACCGCCGCTCCCCAGGGCCCACCGCCGCTCCCCAGGGCCCACCGCCGCTCCCCACGGCCCACCGCCGCTCCCAGGGCCCACCGCCGCTCCCCAGGGCCCACCGCCGCTCCCCAGGGCCCACCGCCGCTCCCCGAGCCCACCGCCGCTCCCCGAGCCCACCGCCGCTCCCCACGGCCCACCGCCGCTCCCCACGGCCCACCGCCGCTCCCAGGGCCCACCGCCGCTCCCAGGGCCCACCGCCGCTCCCCAGGGCCCACCGCCGCTCCCAGGGCCCACCGCCGCTCCCAGAGCCCACCGCCGCTCCCCAGGGCCCACCGCCGCTCCCCAGGGCCCACCGCCGCTCCCCAGGGCCCACCGCCGCTCCCCAGGGCCCACCGCCGCTCCCAGAGCCCACCGCCGCTCCCCAGGGCCCACCGCCGCTCCCCAGAGCCCACCGCCGCTCCCAGAGCCCACCGCCGCTCCCCAGGGCCCACTGCGGGCCGCGCGGTGCCGTCCCTGCCCATGGCCACGGCCACGCGTGCTGCTGGCGGCCGCGCTCACCTTCGAGGCCAGGCGCCTGGCCGCGTCCCCCCCGCGCTGCGGGCTCTCGGCGCCGGCCGGGCCGGGCACGGTCCTGCCCACGCCGGCCGGGAGCTGGCTGAAGGGAATGACCTCGGGGCTGTGGTCGCCACCCGCTGCAACGACAACAGATACCAGAGACTGGGTTTGCTGCGGAAGATCCTTCTACAGGAAAATGTCACGGAATCTCTTTGCTGCTAGAGTAAAATCTAAAACTGCACTAAAGGAAGCCTGCAGCTAGTCTGAGAAATACAGGCACGTTACAATTTTACACAATTCAACCGACTTTTAGATCAAAACTGTACAATTACTGAAATCAAAGCTATGCTGATCTGAAGAGTTTCCGTATGAAAATTATACATGTGAGGACTCATTTCAACTAACAGTTATTGCATGACTGAAATCTTGAGGAACAGAAACAATTCATTATTTATTATGACTATTATTTGAAGCGTCAGGAGGGGAAGCAGCAGTGAGGACATCACACGTCCTTCCAGCCACCGACGGGACTGGACTGTTGGGCTGACAGAAGCCTGTGGAACCCAGCAGAAGACAGAAGGGGCTTCTCCACAGCCTCACTCTTGCCCCTGCTGCAATCCTACAGAACACGTGTGGTACAGGGCAGGGGGAACCCCACCGCTTCTCTCTTTCCCAGCTAGCGGGAGAAGCAGCTCTAGCGCCGCGGCAGAGCGCAGGGACCCTGCCCGGCAGACGAGATCCTGCGGGGTCCCGCTGCGCCGCGCTTCGCCGGCTGGGCCGTGCGCTGTTACGTGGACGGCGTTTATCAGAGCACGCCATTTAACAGTTTCCTCCTCTCGCTGCAGGAAACGAGCTTTTGCTGAGTTGACGAGGCCCAACTGACCTAAACCAGCAAAGCAAACAACATCCCGACTATTGTTATCAGTACAATAACCCAAACAATATACATACTTTTGGGGGAGGAATTAGGGCTATTTGAAGCTATTTGTCTCATGCGACTCCCATGGCAGCTGAACGCCACCAGCCGTGAAATGATTGCGGTCTTCCCAAAGCCCACATTCCCGGTAATGACTGCGCCCCTGTTCTCCGCTCCATCAGTGCTCTGCAATTTCTCTTCAATCGCCTGGAACAGCCATTCTCTTCCAACAAACACTGAGTCCGTTGTTATGCTCGGAACTTCAAACAACAGCGGCTTCAGCAAAATGTCTTGAGGCTTATAGGGGACAAAATGAGCTGAGAAGAGATGGCAGGGAGAAAAGTTTGTTACAAGAAACTCGACATGCAATAAACCACCATTGTTTCAGAAGAGGATTTCATTCAGTGACTCTGTTAATAGTGTTCATCATCAGACTCCTCAGAGCTTTCATCATGGAAACAATAAAACTGATCTGCTCAGTTCAGGTCTCCCCCATAATTCCTACAATGAATTGAATTCTAGAGGAGAGAGGCTACAAATACAATTGGAGGGCTTTTTATAATTGAATTTGAGTTAATTTCTCACAGAATTCAAAAGTTCTCTTGAAAATGCATTAAGAATTCTATAAATGAGGAAGTGGCAAACATTTTTCGGTTCAGAGCCATAAATAAGTCTGATAGTACTAGATCGGTCTTCTCCCTAAACCAGAACCCTAACGACGGGCTCTTTGAGGCTGTAAGCTGGGCGCAGCACTCCGGGTGCCGCACGCTCTCCTGTGAGCGCCACGGGACACAACCTGGCGGCCAGGAAAACGTTCAGCAGCCCCTGGACACCGGGGATTCCCGTGACCTGCGCTGCCCATGCCCTCGGAGATGAACAACGTACTGATTCCTTACTCAAAGCCACACATTCACATGCTAACCCACAGCATTATGCAGTAAAAAGTGTCAGCAATGTCTTGGTTCTAGACATGGTGAGGGGTCTATCAGGAGCACGAGAAGTGTGGCGGTGGGACGGGGTGTCACAAACACGGTGTCCCGGACTGGGACGGGGTGTCACAAACTCGGTGTCCCAGGACAGGGACGGGGAGTCACAAACACGGTGTCCCGGACTGGGACGGGGTGTCACAAACACGGTGTCCCGGACGGGGTGTCACAAACTCGGTGTCCCAGGACAGGGACGGGGTGTCACAAACTCGGTGTCCCGGACGGGGACGGGGTGTCACAAACTCGGTGTCCCGGACGGGGTGTCACAAACTCGGTGTCCCAGGACAGGGACGGGGTGTCACAAACTCGGTGTCCCGGACGGGGTGTCACAAACTCGGTGTCCCAGGACAGGGACGGGGTGTCACAAACTCGGTGTCCCGGACGGGGTGTCACAAACACGGTGTCCCAGGACAGGGACGGGGTGTCACAAACTCGGTGTCCCGGACGGGGATGGGGTGTCACAAACTCGGTGTCCCGGACGGGGCGCGGCGAGCCCCGGTGCCCGCGGCAGACGCGCGGAGCGGTACCTTTGCTGTCCGGCTGCGCCCGCCCGCCAGCCGTGTTGTGCCACGGCAGCCGCATCGACGTGCGCAGAGGAGCGTTCCTCTGTCCGTCCAGATAGCTCAGATCTTCCAGTTTGGTTGAACTTGTTGCTGCAATATTAAAGGAGAGAAGCTTATTTTTCTCTCAGCCTAAGTTACAAAGAGTAAGATTATTTGTTACAGTTTTTTCCTAAACGAAGTACTTACAGAGAAGTTTTCTAGACAATGACAGAAGCTAAAGCCATTCATGTGGTAACATTTCCAGGATCCTTTCCGATCAAGTTTACTAAAGATTCAGCCAGATTTTTCCCCTTTCAGATGGCCCTCACGTCTGCCTCACCCTCCCCAAGCGGCGAACAGTCCCCATGTTAACACAGTCTCCTTTTTACTACAAGAACCACCACACCGGTGAGGTCAGACGTGCTGGGAACAGGTGTGACAGCGTCCAACCCCACCTTCCTGCAGGAGAAGTTTCTTCTGCCACTTTATCTGCAAGGAGATCGCAGGCTAATTATTTAACTCCTCGTGGGCATAGCACCGGTATCTTGTTTTTCAAGAGGGCTATTTAGCACTGGCACTCCAAAGCCAGAAAACAGTCGTTTAGAGCTTAAAAGCACGCTAGTTCTCACAAAAAAATTGTAGCTAAAATCTCAGCACGGTCAGACAGCCGAACATCTAAATCAGACGCTCCACGGCCTTCGCATGGGACAGCTCACACAGGGCAGGACCTGTCCGGCGCCAGGTAAATCCGGCCATTTTCAGAGCAGACTCAGAACGTTTCTAACATTTGTGATTTTGTAACTACAGAAACCAGCCAAAGAGAAGCGAATTCGTCGCAAGGGTTTGCGCTGCTGGCTGCACGGCCCCCCCGTCCCGAGCAGGAGGGCTCCACGGAGCGAGCAGAGAGCCGGCCCCGCGGCACCGCCGGTCTGCGGAGGAGCGGGACAGCCCGGCACCGGGGTGCTGGAGAGCCGGCCCCGCCGGTCTGCGGAGGAGCGGGACAGCCCGGCACCGGGGTGCTGGAGAGCCGGCCCCGCCGGTCTGCGGAGGAGCGGGACAGCCCGGCACCGGGGTGCTCGAGAGCCGGCCCCGCCGGTCTGCGGAGGAGCGGGACAGCCCGGCACCGGGGTGCTCGAGAGCCGGCCCCGCCGGTCTGCGGAGGAGCGGGACAGCCCGGCACCGGGGTGCTCGAGAGCCGGCCCCGCCGGTCTGTGGAGGAGCGGGACAGCCCGGCACCGGGGTGCTCGAGAGCCGGCCCCGCCGGTCTGCGGAGGAGCGGGACAGCCCGGCACCGGGGTGCTCGCAGCACGGGATGTCGCGGCAAAACAGGCACATTTTGGAACAACGTGCTAATAACTTCCATGTATTTTAAAACCTCAGATTACCTGTACTGAGACTGCAGTGTGTGTTTCAGTACCTTTCATGACACTTCACGAAGCATTCTAAACAGAGGACTGTTTTGGTGGGTTTTCTAAACCATTGGATTTTGGTTATTAGTGGCAAGTCTCAAGTTCTTTAGAACACTGAGCTGCATGTTAGTACCCTTTTTGTTGAAATTCCAATATATGACAATTCGTAGGACTCTTCTGGAATAAACATGTTATATAGTTCCTTTGGAAATAAGATGGAGAACGTATCATTGTTTTCCCCCCAGCTGAACCAACGTGTCTGTACCTTCACAACAGAAGCACAGAACTGGTGCTCATGTTACAATCCACAACCCTCCAGAATCTAACATGGTATTGTCAGAGCTGGAAAGATCCTCATCAGAACTGCTGGCGCGACCTTTGCCAAAACTTCGCTGTTGAGGATTTCCAAAGTTGGTTTCCTAGCAATACTTCCCCTACACACCTTACCATACTAAACAACTCCATGTATCCATTTTTCTTTAACCTTTGTTCCTGCTCCTCAGGGGTGGGACTGGAGGATCTTTCGAGGTCCCTTCCAACCCCTGACACTGCGATTCTGTGATTTTATACTGGAAATACTCCCTTTTAGTGATGGTGTTTTCTGGCTGGGAGGAAGTGTAACATCCTCCCCTCTAGAATCACCAGCTCCCGGGCCCTCACCCCATTACTGAAGTTTTCTTCACTCCACATTTACCAGGTTTTTAACTTTGAATGTTCAGCTGGCTAAACCTACCACCACGCATATAGCACCCCCGCTGCTGAACGCTGCCAGAACACCTTCTTGCAGGGTTTTACGTATGTAAGTCAATTCGCACGACTATCAGGACTTGATGGGCTCTACGCATAGATTTAAAGTCAGAAGTGCTTTTTCAGAGACTTGCTGTATCCCACAGCTGGGAAGTCGTCATGCTGAAGTCCATCTGTATCTATCACAACTGACAGACTCACGTTTTCTGGAAGAATGGTTCAGCTATAAGGCAGAATTTCACACGGATTTCAAAAAATTACACGTCACTTGTTCAACAGAGCTCCAAGTACGATTTTGGTCTCGGTGTCAGTTGACTTTACAGATCTAGGAATCGTGAGCACACACAAAAGCAATGGCCTCAAGGATCAGCTGACACCAGATACAGTCCTAGAATGACTGATGTTCCACAAGTCCTGGCCTAGCCAATACCTACTAAAAACCATGATAAAACACTCTCTTTGACATTTAAAATAACTTAGGTAATGCTCATCTACTCCGTTTAAAACCTATGCTTTCTTCGCCCTATAAAAATACTTCCATACTAAAGCCAAATCTTCAGCAGAGATATTGAACAGACAGGACCCCTCCCTGGGAACACCCTTTGTTCTGCCCCAGGACTCTACCTGCAACGGAGTTTGGCCGCGGCATGACGAGGGAGCCGGAGCCGTGCGCGCAGGGCGCGGGGGCGGGCAGGCTCTCCGCGGAGCCGCGCGCGTCCTCCTCCGCCACCGGCGAGCACCCGGCCGTCCTGCGGTCCTGGCTCGGGCCCTGGGGCCGGCCAGTTCTGGCACTCCCATCCCTGCTCCACTCCAAACTGGATCCGCTACGGTCATCGTTTTCTGATGAACTTGTTATAGTTGCTGAAAAAGAGAAGAGAAAAACAACTGAAGTACACACAAGAGGGAAATGGTGCACTTGTGTTAATGTGTGTCACAATTTCCGTACTGAAATGGCATTTTGGGCCATCAGATACTCAAGTTCTCTTTTCACTGGATCTTTTGTTGAACTTCAGGAGTTTTATTTATCTAAATGAGCCAAAGAACACAGCTTCTCAGACTGGGAAAAACACCTGAGAAAGGAGGCAAGAAAGTGTTCTGAAGAATCCAGTTTTACCTTTACATCTATGTAATCTGTGCTGGGGGCTGGTGGAATGGACAAACCACCAGAGCATGTATGACTTCATATGAAGAATCACCTACTTCACCAAAACACCTCAACTTTTTAAAAAATTTGAATTCTATAACACGCTCTGCAGATTTTCAAATCATTCCATAAACATGGAGACAACATCTCATCAAGAAGTAAAAATAGCGTCTAGAGCAAGAAAAAGATCTAAATGCATCTTCTTGATAATTTAAGACTAATACTTTACAAAAAGAACTCAAAATTCCGTTATTTGAAAAACATTGCACAGTTCTCCCAAAGCTGGGATGCTCTGCACAGGCTCGTGTGCCGAGCACCGTGTGCCGTGCAGCATCGTGACTGCGGGCGCTGCCCAGAGCCGCTCACCAGCACCACAATATCACAGTATGTTTGGGACTGGAAGGGACCAGTGGCACCCGCGGCGCCCGGGACCTCATCCTGCGCAGAGCGCCTGGGACCTCGTCCTGCGCAGAGCGCCCGGGGCCCCGTCCTGCGCAGAGCGCCCGGGGCCCCGTCCTGCGCAGAGCGCCCGGGGCCCCGTCCTGCGCAGAGCGCCCGCCCCGAGCTGGGTCCCACTCTCCCTTCAGTGAGCGCTGCCCTGCGCCCCCAGAGCAGCGTGCAAGGCGAGAGGTGTGTCTGACCAGACCCGGCGCAGTCCATGAACGGAGCTGCAGATTACACTAAACACACTGATTTAGGGTTTTGAAGTATTCCAGTGTACTGCAGTATAGAGTCAGTCAGAAACTCATAGGCTTTTCTCTTTGCTTGTCATTGAAAACCAACTGGGAGACATTTACAGATAATTTCTTAACACTATGTGAAACTTTTCCATAGCAAAAAAGCACATCCTACTGCCAACATTTCAGAAGTTGAAAAATAAGCAACATGACAGATCCTCAGCTAAAAGGCAACTAAAGACCACGGAGGTGTTTTGGATGCTGCCCTACAGACCAGCAGTTTTCCCGGCTGCAGTGATTTGCTCCACCGAAAGCCAAACAGCATCACATGCATTGTCAGGTGCTGCAGGGGCCCACAGGGGCTGAGGGTCACCGGGCTGCAGCTGCCGCTCCTCGGACTGTACCGGGCCCAGTACAGATACAGTACTGCATTGTCAGGTGCTGCAGGGGCCCACGGGTGTCCCAGGGTCACCGGGCTGCAGTGCCGCTCCTCGGGCTGTACCGGGCCCAGTACAGATACAGTACTGCATTGTCAGGTGCTGCAGGGGCCCACGGGTGTCCCAGGGTCACGGGGCTGCACCTGACCGAGGCCTCCTGCAATACCTGCAGGTGTGAAGAACTTGTGCTCCTGAAGTGCTGCTTTAGTAAAGTGGGATAAAACTATGCTAATGTGCCCACATAAGAACATTTGGCAAATATATGCTGGTTTTGCTATGTTTACTAGTGAAATTACTTTGTTTCATTTAAAATGTTTTCAATACTTACATGAAACTCTCATGAAATCACTGAACAACTAATCTTTATTAAATGTTAAGTCAACACTCAATGCACTTTGACCACTTGAATGCAACAGAGGAAAATACAAAGAAGGACAAGAGGGTATCAGGATTAAAAAAACCCAACCAACCACCCACAACGGCACCAACACACAATGCCAGTTTAACTAACGACGTCTGTGTGAACTGTGGGTCCTCTGCAGGCTGACACTTTACATGTTAAAGCTACACGTGTGGCGAGTCCACACTCAGCTGCCCAAGCCCCCGGGTGAGCCGTCCCCGCCTCTGTGCCGGCACCGCGAGCGCAGACAGCGCCGGGCTGGCGCGGCACCGGCCCCACGCTCACGGCCCCGCGGCGCTGCGGCTGCACGGGAGCACCTGCTCCTGCGCCACAGCTCAAGAGCCAGAGCTTGACCTCTAGAGCTCGCGTTCTGAGAAATACCAATAATGACACAGTTTTAGAGGCAACAGAATAAAAAGCTTTTCTGGCATTCCACTGGCCTTTGCACACAGCTCAGACCGTGCTTCCATATGACAAATTATTTCATTTTTATGGTAGTGCCAAAAGAACCTGGCTCCTCCTGAAGTATGAAATATTTTAAACTATGATTCGTTCTGGAGTGAAACGCAGCACCGGGAAACCTGGCTGCTCCAGATTTCCGTACTGAAGCGGGGCAGGAATCCAGAACAGCCCACACTTTGGCCGGCAGCCCAGCCTTTTCTCCTACTCAGCTCACTGTGCAAGACTAAAACCTGGCTCTACTGCTATTCTGTCACACTCAGTAAAAGCAAAGGAGAATTCAACTACAGCAGTACAGTATTAAAAAACTAGAAGAAACCCGAACCATAAGTAAAAAAGCAGAAAAGAAGAAAAGATAGATTTCCCATCAGAGTCTGTGGCCCAGAAAACTGAGTGGGAGCAGAACACACTGGAAGTCTGTGTAAGCAGCTTGGAAAAGCAAGCTATGGTATTTTAATGGTTGGATGAACTCTGTCAAAGGCGTTAGGAAACACGTACTTGCTAAACATAACTTGAAACACTTATTTGCTACTACTAACAAATTTGAACGCACAGACACATTTGTATTTAAAAAACAAAACCAGGGATCGTTTTCCAGAGGTGCCTCTGATTTCCCTCCTTGGTTCCAGGCCCTTGTAGTGGAAGGGGTGCAACGTGGGTTGCCAAGGGGCGTTCAGGTCCTCCCCGAATTTGAGACACGAATGACAGCTCAGAACCGGCAGGTGAGTTTTGATGGTCCCATGACCACAAACCACGTAACCTGACTGAGGGAGCTATACAGGGGTTCCCCAGCCACCCTCATGTCTTCTCCAGGGTTTTCCCCTTGCTCTCACACTCTTACACTTCACAACTCCACCATTTGCTCTCCTCCCTGTATAATAATGTTTCTCCTATTTTGGAAGCTTCTCCCTTTTCATTGATTCCAGAAGCAACTTTTATCAGTGGGTTTAAAAATATCAGTATTTACAAGGTTATGCAGTGGACAATGCAGCGCCATGCCATTTATACTACTTTACACAAACACGAGGCCAGTTCTGACCTCATTTAAACAGGGAGAGACTCACAGCAGACCCCTTAGGGCAGGGAGCAGAGAGAGGGAAGATGGCACAAACAAGGCAGCCAAGAACTCGGAGCTTTTCTTTAGAACTGATCAGACTTACTGAAATATTTAGGTAGTTGGTAAAAGGAGCTATGTAACAGTAGCTGCCTCTCTCAGGATAACTGACTCCGGTTCAGACATCTATTTGGTGGATGATCACACAATTTCACCTCTTCCATGATGCCCCATTTTAGCTTGATTTTCATGCCAATTACTCAGAAGTCTGCACTGTTTTTAAACAGATTTATTTAAGTTATTCTCGGAAGAAGTAGCATCAACTATTTTTTCCTCAGCTGGAAATTAAACCAGCTTCAAGGTACGCTGATCTTTACCATTTTGAAATGCATTGTAGAGACATACAGAACAGAAAAGGACAGAGGTAGAAGGCAACAAGAAATGGAGTGAAACAGAGCCACTCAGAGCTGTGCTGTCACGAGAAGGCCAACCTGTTCTGCAGACACTCACCTATGATGCCGCTGTCCCGGCTCTCCAGGGTGGAGCTGGGGCTGCTGAGGGTCCCGCAGGGGCTGCCCAGGGTCCCGCAGGGGCTGCCCTGGCCGCCCGTGGCCCTGCCCAGGCCGGGCAGCGTGGAGCAGGGGCTGTCGGTGCTGGGGGACGTGGTGCTGCTGGTCAGCGTGGAACACGGGCTCACGCCGCGGCTGGCGACCGCGCACTGCGGGGCAAGAACAGCGCGGTTAGTGCACGCCAGCGCGCCGCCGCCACACGCACCCGGCAGCGCAGCAGCAACACCGCAAACAGCCCATCTGCAAGCTAAACCTTCGAGAAGCAGAAGCTTAGCGACATGTTTTCAGATTGCTCTTAACAAGTGACCTGCGAAGAACAAAGGGAGTTTCACAGTTTGGTGGCAGATTGCTTCTCCATTAAACGTTTCAGTGGACACCCCTCCCCGTCCCCCAGCACTCATTCTTTGGGTTGGAACCGCTAGAACTGCAGTCTCGCTATCAATGAAACCCACGCCGATGCACTGAGATTTACGAGGCCTGGGACTAAACGTGGAGAGGGGAAGGGGAGGAAAGCGAGACCAGACCGGCGGTTACGGTGCCGACGAGCTCCACGCGGACAGGAGCTGCTCGCTGCTGCCCAGCCCGGGAACGGCAGAGAGCTGTCAAACGGAAGCCAGCTTCTCCAGAACAAATGAACACACATGCCCCAAAGCATGCTCTTGTTGTAACAAACCACTGACATTTTCCATCTCTGAAACTACTGAAAACACAAGGGAAAAAACGTTCCTCATAAATGCTCAAAAAAGGCAGAGAACCCTAGAAGCTACACACATTCACAGGAGATTAAACTTCCAGAAATGACAAGGAGTCCGTTCTTCCTTAAGAATGCAAGGTCAACTCGCAATTTCAAAACAAATACACGCTTGCTATAATTAATGTACAATTCTATTACCATGTCTATTAAAATGGATTGTATTTTGGTCAATATCAAGTGACCGCAACTAGCAAATAGAGGAAATAACATTAGTCCTCTCAGAAACAGGATGAACATTAAATACATTATTTTCCATTATCCTACCATGACTTCGCTTTTCTCTTCCATGTGAGCAGAAGCCGGGATCCCTTCTCCCAGTAAAAAGCCCAATCTTGTCATCAGTTCTTGTGCTGCAGGAGAACAGCTCGAGTCTTTATCAGGTTTTGCTTTGGAGAGGAGGGAAAAAAGTTGGTGAAGGTTAGAGTCTTATATCTGGAAACCGCAACAAGACGTAGAAAAAAGGACAATGAAATGTAAACGCCAGTTCTTCTGTCAGCAGTATCTAAATAGAGAAGCTAAAGCCATTTAAACTTTCTGTCCCCCAGACTTTAAATCGTTCGTGGGTCCCGGATTCTCTGCATATCGGCACAAATCTGGGGGAGAGAAAGCCCACCCTGCCCGCCAAACCAGCAATGGGGCGGTGGAACAAGTTCAGCGCCGGACCGGCGATCGACAGCATTGTGCTCCAACGGCACCACCAAACCCGGCGCCATCAGGGTTCACTGGCATTCTGTTCCAGTGATCTCTATAAAGTTTTCTACAGCGCTAAAAACGTGGAAAGTAGAGGTTAATAATACAGATGTTTTGCAATCTCACATTCAATACCACAACTAATACCATACGTTTTTGTTGTGCTTGGTGTGCAAAGGATGTGACACCAGTTCTAAATGTCCCATCTGTTCTCGTTGCAAAGCCATTTAGTTTTACCAGTACAGCACTTTCAAATGTCTCCTGTGTCCAGGCCCAAGAGCAGGCAACCCTGGACAAAACCCGGGGACCGCGCAGGGACAGCCCCTGCTGCCCACACCGCCCCGCAAACCCGCACCGCTGCCCTCCTCCTGCTTTGACGCCAACAGCTGCGCACCACCCGCCGGCCCGCCACGCTCTCCCCGGCACCGGCGTTCACACGGGGTTGTTTCTTCTGTCCACTCCCAAAGGAACAGCACGCCGGGCCCTCCGTGCCCAGGTGTAACGGTCACTTACTGAGGAGATCACCCAGGGCTCTGAGGAAGAGCCCGCTGTGCAGGACGGGGCAGCCACCGCCCTGGTCTTTCCTTCAGGGCTCTGCCAAGCCAGAGTTCAGGACAGTATTTATATGCATTTATATGTATTTATATCCACTCCTGCCCAGAGCCCGCGGTCTCTAACCACACACACAGCTGACATGCCCTGCAATTTGCAATAAAAAGCACATTTTCCCCAAGACTGAAAGGAAAACATTTGCCAACAATTTTAACTGAGTATCTGGAGCAGTAAGCACTGCTTCAGCAATGTTTCGGTTTTATGAGTGACATAAACGGTTTGCAAGCATCAGTAACTCACTGGTCAACAATCCTTCGTGCCACTCAAGCTCAATATCTACTCGGACACACATATTTCGTAGTTTCATGTACAGATTTGGGTTTTATGCTGGAAGATTGAATTATCTGATTCTCACTTAATCCCCAAAGGAGGAAGTCTATGAAACGGTGTCTTTTTTAAAAGCAGATAGTAAGAACTTCTGCATCTGAGAACATTTTGCAAGCTGACAGGGTTCAGAATACTGGACTAGAACATGTATTTTCTTTGTAAAATCATCATTTTGAGGATTAAATCAATCTTTAAAGTTACAATACTGGAAATTACAGAGATTGTGAAATCAACATCTTCATTCTACCAAAGTTACAAAACCCGATTATGATTATACTTAAAGGTTCATCTTCAACACGTGTGAGCTGGGCTGCAGGGATAAAGCCACCGGGAGGCGTTCAGCCAGCAGCGGCCGCTCCGCCCCTCCACACCGCGGTTTGAATTTGACCTTCAGCAGACAGAACCGAGCGGGACCCGGGAACTGCAACGCTCTGAGCAGGGCGCGCAGAACACGACCGCGGACACCGTTACAACGACCTGTTTTCACTAGGCATAAAAAACCCCACTTTCTAAAAAAGAAGATATTTGCTTTTAAAACTGTACTTTCCTTTAAAATTTAAGCAAAAGGAAACAAAAAGTTGTTCATCGAGAACCTCATCAGTTACGTCAGTCACTTCAGCGAGGGCAGGCAAACTGAAACATTCATCTAAGAACACAGGGCACATGAAATCCATGGCACAGCGCACGCAGGCACGCAGCAACGTAAGGGTCACCTTGCTTTGGTCGTGACATTCACTGTCAAAGCCACACTGTCACACACTGGTCAAATTCAACAAACGCTGCATTTTCCAAGAATGCCAATTAACCACAGAAGAGCAGCTTCTCCCAGCTTCGCCAACACAGGAGTTACTGCCTTCTTATTTAGCAAGTCTCCTATTTCTGAAATGAAGCACCGTACCCAGCGCAGAGCTCCAACTCGGAACTCGTTTACACTAAGAACAAGTTCAGAGGAACTCCAGCAGGCCGCTGGTGCCCATGGCCACCGGTACACGTGGCCACCGCCAGCACCGGCCACCGCTCTGCTGCAGCCCCAGGACGGACAGATTGCCCACGGGTGAAGGGAGCGTCTCCTCACCACAGGCTCCTTCAATCTGCAAACATGCTCACAGACACAGAGTCACTGCCTTACTGTGCAGGCTCCTCTGCAGCTGCTGTACCACACAACGCGGCCCGGCGCAGGTTCTTACCGCTCTGGCCGGGCTCTCCGTGCTCCGCTCCTTTTCTGGGCGGCAGCGCTGCCTCCCCTGGCACCCGGGGGCTCTCCACATACTTGGGCTTCCTGGCCGGACCTGCAACGGCAACGAGCCGAGTGTATCTAATTCTTTCCAGATGGACCGCAGGTTTCACATTTACAGCGTCTGTCCTCTGCGACACAAAGCAAGCAGAGGAACTATTCCTTACACACACAGCTGCTACTGTAAAGACCAGCAAGCTGCTGCACTTCTCTCTTGTGAGAAACAAATACTCTCCCTGGGCTCCTCGGAAGGCAGAGCCTGCTGGAGAACAACCCCACCCGCGTGCTGTGACAAACCTGAAAGGGCTCCCGATACGTGCAGCGAGTGACGCGTTCGTGCTCAAACCCAGACAACCTTCCCGGGCCTCCTTGGTTCAGAGCTTTTATCTTCCATTGTAACGGGAAGACAATGCTGCTATCGGATCTTTGAAGCCAGGAGAAGGAGACTACAGGCAGACAGCCCGCAGCATCAACACGCTGAATAATTCAAACCCGTGACGCCTTACATTACAGCGCACTCTCTCCAAACGCGACACGGCCCCGATCACACGGAATGGTGAAGATGAGCTCCACAAACAGAAGCATTAGCGGCTACTAATGGTTTCTGGCTTCACTGAACAGCAGCATTCCCAGTCCACGTACATACGACGTTCAAACATATCGACTTCAGGATTAAGAACTGTATGTTCACACATGCACACGCACACTTTTCTAAAACTCAACCAATTCACTCTTTCGCTTTTATATTCATGCTTTGGTTTCAGCCTTTTTATGATCCTACTCTTTGCTAAACACACTTCAGTGGCAACCAGAGGAAACGTTAACTACTCGACTTATCTAACAGAAGGGGAACGATGCCACCCCGAAAAGGTTTACCAGAAAAGGCAAAACGTGCTCGCGCTGCACAGCGCGCGGGGCTGGTCCGGGGCAGCGGGCGGCCCGGCCCACACCGCTCTGCTGCGTGCGGAGCGGCTGGGGCCGCACTGGGCACCATCCGCGGCCCCGAAAACGCCAACTAAACAAAGGCACTCGCAACACAAAGAGCTGGGGAGAAGCACCAAGAGGGAAGCTCGCAAATAAGATATTTAAATGGCGTGGGGAATGGAAACATCATCAGCAGTGGCACTGAAAACAAACACAAACTTTTGTCCTAAGTTTCCATTAGGACAATCCCAATTCCTTGTAATGAGCGTAACAAGCCACTTGAAACTTGCAAAGTTTTAGTGAGCTTGAGGTGTGGTGGGTGATTCCAATGTTTCATGCAGAACAACCTAAACATTGCCTGGAACTTCCCAGAAACGGAGTCCATGGCTGGGCTAACAAAATACAAACCCAGAGTTATTTCTGTGGATTCCCCAGCTTTGACAATGCACAGTGATCTTCCTTTCCTATTGCAGCACCACCTCTTGCCCTGTTACCGAGCTGCACTCTCGGCTGCCCTCTCTCATTGTCCTAAGAGCAGGAAGAAAGGTTCCTCACTTCAAAATATGTCAGCCAAATGACTTTTAAACACGTACAGCAACAAAGTACTAGAGAAAACCACGCTACTGGCAGCATTCCACTTCTGCATCCTGCACATTTGGGTATTACTGTTATTATTTTATTAATAATAACAAGATCAGAGTCTCAAAAGCGAGCATGCAGAACTCAGCACCTTTCATGAAGAGCATTTTTGGTGCTGCTCCACAGAATCCTGAACTTACAGTTACACTGCCACTCCGTTCTTCAAACAGACAAACGCAACCTCAAGGCTGAAATCTGCCCAGTTCAAATGGGACAAGCTGAAACGCTGGAACTCAGCTCACACGCTCTATTGGCTCTCTCAGGTGCTAGATGACATTATACATCCTGGGAAAGAAGAAAGTGCAACCACAAAATGGCAAGAGTATTTCATTTTGGGAACTCCAAAAAGTGCACGCTTTTCACCTCTGACCAAATGGGTAGGAGGCGGAACAGCGCTCAGCACCCAGGGCTCACGGGCGTTCGAATTCCGCGGCTCTGCCACGGCAGCGGCAGCTGCACACCAGCATCTGGCGAGAGAACCACCGAGCACGGGAACCCGGCGGCAACCCCGCTGCCCGGCTGAGGAACGCCACACACGAACGTTTGTCAGCCCTGCCCGAGACCACGAGCTCATCGCACCTCTAAACTCGAAGCTCCCAACTGGCACCAGAGGGTGCTCTTTCAGTGCTGTTCCAGAACAAGGACAAGGGGCATTGGCCCTGGTGGAAGCAGCTAAAAATACCTTCCTTTGAAACAAAGTCACATTCTTTAAGGAGACAATAAGCCAAATGTGTCATTTGTAAGCAGAAGTACAATTAGATGTACCAAAGCTGAACGACAAAACACAACCATTCTAAAAGAACCAGAACAACACGTAGCAGTCCTGTAAAACAGATCAAAATGGAAATATCTTCAGTATGTATTTTTAACACTGGAGGAGATCCTCTATTGATTTTCTTCCTCACAAAATAATGGGAAAGTGACTTAGAGTTCTTGCAACTCCAATACATGACCTTGCAGTGACTAGGAAAAGTCACGGTAAGTTTATTTTCATGCACTGGTCTGGAATAGGACACGTGGATGAGCAGGGACCCACTGAAACGTGACCTGCATCTGCACAATGGCAGCTCTGTTCCAAAAGCATTAGGCGGCTGAACTGGGTCTAAAAAAGGTTCATCTGGAACAGTGTTTCACCAGGAGCAAAGAGCGGAGCAGAGTCGCAGTTCGGGAAGCCGCTCGGCCGGGCCCCCTGCTCTGAGCTGTGCTCGGTGGGTCTCGTTTCCCGACTGGTCACCTTCTGTTCCACAGCTCCGGATGCGTTTTCCTCCCAGGAACTATCCTGGCCTTTCTTCAGTGCCTGCACTATCTGCAAGTCAGCCCAACGCTGCATGAAATACTAATTGCACCGTCTTCTTTTCCCACCAATTGTGTTCCTCCCGGGCAGAAAAACACCAGTGCGATCCATGGAAACAGCTCCTGTCTGAGAGCCCTTCCCGCGGCCGGTCACCCCGAGCCCTCTCTGCCAGAGACACGGGCCGCCCCTCACTCTGCCAAAAATCCCACCTCCCTCTTCATTGCGAGGACTTTCCTATCTTCTAGAGCTGTTCAGCACACGAGCCACTCGCAGCAAGAGATAAAACAACCAAATAACATTCTGCGGCTCAAATTTTTTACGTGAACTGTCAAAACCAACCCCAAGTTATTTAAACATGAACTTGAGACTATTATTTTTAAATTCCAAAAGGAGAAAGTAGATATTGCTGGGCAACTTAAACCAACCATGCTTTTTACAAATTCTATGTACTGTGCTGTGGCAATTCTTTGAGCAATGTTCTTTCTTGAGCTTTATGTAAAATGGGCCATTAACCAAGACATTTCTCCGTGCTGACAAAACCGACTTTTGACACTTTCTTCCTGGACCTTATAAACTTTACAACAAAGAACCTCGAAACCGCTGAGTGTCTCCACAAGTACCAGGAACATGGGTAATTTCACTGGACACACACGCTCTGACCTGAACGAACCCAAGTGATGCTGGCGTGTTGGAATGATCTATATGTCCAGAATGCTGATAAAGAGGGAACCAGGCACAGCACCTTATTTAGCAAGGCTCGCTCGTAAGTGAGCGGTCGTTAGTAAGGGCACAACTGTCAAAAATGAACGAGCTTCCTGTCACAACTTCAGCAACAATTTATTTATTAGTACATGTGTGTATGTAGATATGAGTAAAATAAATGAAGTGTAAAAGCCACAAACAACATTCACTCTTACAGTCACTAACATATGTGCAAACAGAGGTCTCTGCGGCTGCCTTCTACTTACCTGATATATAATCATACAGAACCAGTTTCAAGCGTATTCAGACATTTCAATCTAGGTATTTGCGATACCATTTACAATAATTATCTGCCATACGGATTAATCTATTTACCAATTGCCTCTTTCCCTGGGAACATGCAAAAAGCATTCACTGCTCTTTCTCCGGTTTAACCGCGTTACCCCGCAGGAAGCGCGCCGGGAGCCCTTCACCGTCAAAGCCGCGCGGACGCGCGCTGCCCGGCGGGACTTACCTGGCGACTTGGCGCAGGCCCTGCCGTGCAGCAGCCCGGGCTGGCGCGGCAGCAGCGGCGAGGCCGGCAGGGACATGGACACCCCCCGCGCCAGCGCCGCCCTGCGCGCGTCCTCGGGGCCCGGCCGCGGCCCCGCCGGGGGCTCCGCGCTGGGGACCGGCGGTGCAGCCACCCCTGCGGCGCTCTCCGGACAGCACTCCCCTGCTGGAAACAAAACCCGGTCATCGTCAGACACGAAATAAGGTCACAGAGCTGCGCGGAAACACGCGTGTTCCACAGAGGAAAACGTGTTTGCCAGCAGCCATTCGGCACGACTGGTGCCCCGCGCAGCCTGCGCGGCAGAACACGGACACCAGCAGGAAAACCTAAACGGACGAGAAAGCGAGATGGGACTTCACTGCAATAGAGACAGCAAGGGGGAAGAGAAACCTCACTTTCAACAAAGTACTTTTCAGATGCCATCCTTAGAGCTACAAATAGAGTTTCCTATGAAGATTAAAGTATTTTTACAGCTGAAAAGGTATTTTACAATCACTGTGAGGTCCTGAAAATCAAAACCATCAGAAAATATTGTTTGCTGAACTAGTTAAAGGAGAAATTTAGTTGGGTTACCCCTTCCACTCAATTACAAGGGGGGTCACTGAAAAGTACCCCCACAGATGGACAGTCCGAGCTTCTGTTTTCTGTGTAAATCAGTTACGTGTCGTTTGACAGCAGCAGTGGGTTTGCCGGAGGAAAAACAAGCTACTGGTTCCCAACATACTCAGCGGCATCTCAAACCAGGGAAATGCACTCAAAATGGAGACACCTGCTGCTGCTGAAGGAAAAGCACTTCCAGCTAAATCACAAATATCTTTTCAAAACAACCAAAAACCGCTTTGCTCCCAGTAACGATTCGAAGCAGCAACAGCTGCCGGGGTTTCCTCATCAGGTGACACCGCCACACGAGCAATCATCACCGAATTCACCGGCTTCTTAGCGGACTTCTGAACACTGACTTCATTTTAATTTATTCTTATATTTTGCACGTGCAATGTTCCACCAGGGAACAGTGCTGGACGGGGCTGAACACACCACGGGCACGGCTCTAATCAGTAAATTCACATGATTTCATCATGAGAGTAACCTGAACGGTATTTTAGAGTCTATACATACATGCACTGTATCGTAGCAATTTCTCTTACACTAGTGCTCCGATTTTTTTCCATGGCCTGTTTTCCTCATCTTACAACAAGCTCTTGCCTATTGTTACCCACGTACCCCTGGTGTTCGGACACGAGCTCTTCAGAGCAAACACATCACACCCTGAGCAGGCCCAACCGTGCTGGCATCACCCACCAGGACACCAGGCCCTCGGTGACGTCGGAACCCGTTAAACAGCCACGTGTTCTACTGGAGCAGGAAAAAGCACCTTGGAAAGGAAAAATGGTTAGGATACAATGGAACAGCAGGGCAGCTCACAGACACGGGTCACTCCAGAAAGCAGAACCGCACAGTTCCTCCTCCAGGGCCTTGCTAGAAGACTGTTAGCCAAAGGTGACACCTCAGCAACACCCCAGGAACAGGGGGACCCACCGGAACACACCCCGCAGCCCTCCCAACGCTGTCCCAGACACGGGCACAGTGTGGGACGGCAAGCTCCATTTCACATGCCCACAGCACGCTTTCCTGGGTCTCTGAACCCATCTGGTATATTTAATTTAACCTAATCCTGCATTTTCTATTTTGTATTAACTACAGCAAAATTCCCGTAAGATATTTGGACCTACATGTATGACAAGACAGCCCCAAACTCAGCAGCTTGTGGGACCCACAGAGCAATACATGGTGCCTTCCACACAACTTGGTCTTAGGGAAGCAATCCCTGAACGGCTGGGTACCCGCTGTCAGAACGCGACTGGCCACGACGCCCACGTGCCATCGGATGCCACGCACTGATGCGCACAAAAAACTGAAACTGCTACTAACTTAAAGGTTAGTAATTTCAAATATTGTAGCTACCAGAACAATTATTTAAACTTGCGTGACGTTTCTTGGTCCCTATCCCAGTGTAAACCAGTCAAACATCAGTTCTGGAATAGGAGGAAGGTGACGTCTCACAAGCTTTTTTAATAATGTCAAACTAAAACACAAGGAAAGGCCCTGTGAAATCACT
Organism: Patagioenas fasciata; assembly: GCF_037038585.1. Taxonomy (NCBI): domain Eukaryota; kingdom Metazoa; phylum Chordata; class Aves; order Columbiformes; family Columbidae; genus Patagioenas; species Patagioenas fasciata. The sequence goes on from NC_092526.1 coordinate 704,319, forward strand.
TTCTTAGTTTTAAAACCCCGAGCTGTGCGTTTTCCAGCGCCAAGTACCCTCTGGACAGCAGAGTTCCATAAGCATCAATCAGCACCAGAGTTCTTATTCAGCAGTCAAAGTAACCATGGAAGCAACTTAATAGCTTTAAAAACCACACACAAAAAGCTTTGAGAACGGAAATCAAATCCCAGTTTAGTTGCACGTAGGGATGAAACTGACAGGCATAATCTCATTAACAAACTACTTTTTTGGTTCCCTTTAAATACAAAAAGATACAAGGATGCCTGCCTAAAGTAATGATTTTGTGGAGCCAAATGTCCTAAACAAGAACTTTAACTTTAAGATTAAGCTAATCCTTCTGTTTAGTGAGGACAACTAAAATCAAAACCTTTAACAGTGTATATTTCAGTATTAAACATAATAAACCACATCTAACACTTCACTCAATACAAGTCGCTTAAAAACCAGAATAGCAACTACCAAAATGCATCCGCGACCGCAGAACAGCGGAACGGCCACAACGCAGACTGCGACACGGCCCCGACGCAGACCGCGACCACGGAACAGCGGAACAGCCACAATGCAGACGGCGACCGCGGAACCACCGCGACGCAGACCGCGACACGGCCCTGATGCAGACCGCGACACAGCCCCGACGCAGACCACGACACAGCCCCGACGCAGACCACGACCGTGGAACAGCGGAACCGCCGCGACGCAGACTGTGGAATGGCCCCGACGCAGACCGCGACCGTGGAACAGCGGAACCGCCACAACGCAGACCGCGACCGTGGAACAGTGGAACGGCCCTGATGCAGACCGTGGAACAGTGGAACTACTGCGATGCAGACCGTGGAACAGCCCCGACGCAGATCACGACCGTGGAACAGTGGAACGGCCCCGACGCAGACCACGACCATGGAACAGCGTTCCCGGGCTCTCAACGTGCACCGAGACCCTCAAACCACTTGAAGAATAGAACTGATGTAGAACTGTGCTACAGCAGAAGAAATCTCAAATTCCGTGCTTCTGCCTAAGATGATTTAAGGAAAAAACAAAAACAAAAACCAAAACCCAAAAAAGTGGTGTTACCACTGCAGGATGCTATTGCTGAATGTGTTTCATCTTAACAAACGTTGAGAAAGGATGAGATATTACAAACGAGTTCAGAAGGAAATTATGAATGGGCAAAAGGCAGTGAGTTGTGCGGCATGAGGAAAGCCATGCAGCTGGGCAGCAGCGCCCAGGAGGAGGCATCACTGTATCTAATCAGAAACTCTTTAGGATTACCAAAAACGGGGGGGGCGGGGGTACTTTAAAACCCAGTTTCCTTCTACATTCCATTCCCGTCCTACTTTTTCACAGAATCGCCAGACAACTCGGCAGCACAGCCCAGAGACTGCGCACAAGGTCCGTTGTTTCAACCGGTGACTGTCCTCCTAAAGCTGCGTGTGCTCCGAGCGGAACGCCGAGCGCGCGTGTACCTGCACACGGCCCCGCGCGGGACGGGACGGGACCAGGACCCTGTCCATCAGGGGAACCTTCCGCCCCGCAGCCTGGGCCGGGGCCCGGCGGCAGCACAGGGAGGACGGGCATTCTGCCATGACTCATTGGGCACACCAGCGTTCCACCCTCCTGCTCCTTGAGGCTCTGCGGAGACCGGGAAAAGGGAGAAAGTCGCCTGGCCCGGGAAGAAAGCTCCAGAGAGCCTGAGCAAGGGAGCATGGAGGCAGCGAGTGAGGAACACACACGGAAAATCGGGATGAAGGGTCCAGACGGACAACCTCTGCCAACTACACTTGTACTTGACATTGTTTTCTCACTTTCTGGCATTCAGTTCTGAGCTCTGGATACTTTTTCAGTACACAAAATACTAATGTTCTCTTGTCGTGCTTACTTAAGAAAACAACCACTTTTAAAAGAAAACAGTGATAAATAGAGGTTTATGAGGAGCACTGAAGTAACTTCTATTTATGTGTTTCAGGGGCAGGATCTTCTTTCTTTCTCTGTTTATGTGTACACGGGACGTCTCACTGGAATTAGCTCCTGGGAAGACACTCACCACATTAAATACTTGCTGCTCAGCAAAAAGAGGAGTTTAAACTCTTAAGTAACTGTCAACAGCCGCAGAAACTGGGCAAAGCAACACAGAATAATCAAAACCAGCTCCATATTTTAAGCATGAAACAATGCTGCTGCTGTTGTGAGATATTTTTAGAGTAACAACAAAAAGTCGATGCTGGAGTCCTCCGGTAGAAGTCCAGTGTTCAGCTAGAAAGCCCCTTCACACTTCAAATTATATCATTAGATCATTGAGATTTTGGCCAGAAAAAGCCAACTAAATTTGCATATTTAGTTTTAAAAGGCAAAATTACTTTGTTTAATGATTGCTAGCCTCTGACTTTGCCAGACAGATACCTGAAGCTCTCGCTGCTCTCAGCTTGCTTATGAGCACGTTCCTCAGACAGCAATGTTTAATGACACGCAACACGAGAAAGGGGAGGCTGGCGCTGGGGCTGGGGCAGCGCAACGATGCCGCGAGTGCTGAGCCCGGCCGGCGCCGGCTCGGGAGCACCAGTGCGCTCCAGCGCCAAACGCCACCCCAACAAGCGAACGCTCCAGCGCCAAACTGCACCCCAACAAAACTCCATCCCAACAAGCGAATGCTCTAGCGCCAAACTGCACCCCAACAAAACTCCATCCCAACAAGCGAACGCTCCAGCGCCAAACTGCACCCCAACAAAACTCCATCCCAACAAGCGAACGCTCCAGCGCCAAACTGCACTCCAACAAAACTGCATCCCAACAAGCGAACGCTCCAGCGCCAAACTGCACTCCAACAAAACTCCATCCCAACAACCGAACACTCCAGCACCAAACTGCACCCTGACAAGCGAACGCTCCAGTGTCAAACTGCACCCCGACAAGCGAACGCTCCAGCGTCAAACGTCATCCCGACAAGCGAACGCTCCAGCGCCAAAGTGCACCCCAACAAAACTCCATCCCGACAGGCGAACGCTCCAGCGCCAAACGCCACCCCGACAAGCGAACGCTCCAGCGCCAAAGTGCAGCCCGACAACTGAATGCCCCACCAAACTGCATCCCAACAAGCCAGCGTGTTCCACAAAGCTGCATACACGGGACTTCATTTTCTCTTTCAGTTGAAACACAAGTATTTTATACGGAATGGTCTTTCACTTAGTAAGTAAAAACCAAAAGGCAGACTCCCAGGATGCAGCAAGTCATTGGCTTTGGGCACTTAGAGAAAACTGACATAATTACACACTGCAAAGCAGCTGGCAGCATAGAAACCCAACAGGAAATACTAACACAAATCTACCTCCGAAGCATTTTTAACCAGTTAAGAATGAGTAGCGGATGTGATGAGATCCTAAAATAAAAAACCATGTCTCCTGACCTATAGGAAAAGGCTTTTCAAGCGTCGGATTTTAATCAAAGCCTGGTCAACACTCCATTCCAAACCGCCTGCTTTTCCATTTGGGCTCATACCAACTTCTATCCAGTATTTTAAAGAAAAATGTCCCAACAAAAGCCTCGCCACAGGAATCTCTGACAGAAGTTTGATAACCAACTTTAAAACTTCTCACTGCGTTTATGTTGAATAATTTTTATCACTGCTGCAACAGAACGTACTTAACTGCCCCATTTATAACGCACAACCCACCCACGTTATACAACATCTCATTAATACTCTTACCTGAGTCTTTCTTGTTCCCTTTTCCACCCTCTCGGCTCTTTTTCAAAACTGCCTTTAACATTTTAAGTGTCGCTCCTAAAGGGTAACAGAGAAACAAAAATAAACGCAGAATTAATAACATCCATTCACACGAAACTGAACAAGATAAAGACCAGATCGACACAAATAAAACAGTGAGGTAATCAGAAGAAACCTTTGGGTAGTGACATTCATTTTTTACAACGTAGCTCGGTTAAGCAAAGTCCTGATGCACAAGGAATGTTTTAATACTTGAGCTAAGCAATTAGAGCTCACTGTCTTCCTATACAGAAAAATAATGCAGCGTTCTCCACATTCCACATATAATTAAGGTTATAAGGCTAAACCCGTGTAAGTCACTGAGACACTCTGGTGAAAATCAAACCCGGTAAAGGTCTAACTGCTGCCTGCAGTCCATCGGCCGCGCGGTGACAAGGGACACGGAGCCAGCACAGCCGCTGCTCCTGCGTACAACCCGCGCCGACCCACACGGAGCCGGACAATGAATGCCCTGAACCACCGAAACACCCACACACACAGCCAGACAACGTCCTGAATCACCGAAACACCCCCACACACAGCCAGACAACGTCCCGAACCACCGAAACACCCCCACACACAGCCAGACAACGTCCCGAATCACCGAAACACCCCCACACACAGCCAGACAACGTCCCGAACCACCGAAACACCCCCACACACAGCCAGACAATGTCCCGAACCACCGAAACACCCCCCCACACAGCCAGACAATGTCCTGAACCACCGAAACACCCCCCCACACAGCCAGACAATGTCCTGAACCACCGAAACACCCCCACACACAGCCAGACAATGCCCCGAACCACCGAAACAACCACACACACAGCCAGACAATGCCCCGAACCACCGAAACAACCACACACAGAGCCAACGTCCTGAGTCACCAAAACACCCGCACCCAGAGCCAGACAATGTCCTGAACCACCAAAACACCCACACACAGAGCCAGACAATGCCCCGCAACACCCGCACCCAGAGCCAGACAATGTCCTGAACCACCGCAACACCCACACACAGAGCCAGACAATGTCCTTAACCACGGCAATACCCACACACAGAGATGGACAATGCCCTGAAACACTGCAACACACTTCCCCAACACATTGTACTGACCAGTTACAACCTGAGCATCCCACACATCCCCAATGTGTTGTACTGACCAGTTACACCCTGAGCACCCAACGCATCCCCAACACATTGTACTGACCAGTTACTCCCCAAGCACCCCACACTTCTCCAGCACGCTGTACTGACGGGTACACCCTGAGCACTCACATGTCTCCAGCGCACTGTACTGACGGTCACACCCCGAGCACCCCGCACATCTCCAGCACGCTGTACTGACGGGTACATCCTGACCACCCCACACGTCTCCAGCACACTGTACTGACGGTTACATCCTGAGCACCCACACGTCTCCAGCACGCTGTACTGACGTGTGCACACTGACCACCCACACGTCTCCAGCACGCTGTACTGACGGGTACACCCTGAGCACCCACACGTCTCCAGCACGCTGTACTGACGGGTACACCCTGAGCACCCACACGTCTCCAGCATGCTGTACTGACGGGTACACCCTGAGCACCCACACGTCTCCAGCACGCTGTACTGACGGGTACACCCTGAGCACCCCACACGTCTCCAGCACGCTGTACTGATGGGTACACCCCGAGCACCCACACGTCTCCAGCACGCTGTACTGACGGGTACACCCCGAGCACCCGCACGTCTCCAGCACGTTGTACTGACAGTTACACCCCGAGCACCGCGTAGCACAGGGTGAGCCCACAGCACCGCACCCTGTCCGGGCTCCGCAGCCCGGGGAGGAATCTGCCGAGCGCCACCAGAGGAAAAACACACTCTGCAAACCCTGCCCCTCTGCCAACCGCAGCAGTACAAGTTCTGTGGTATCTTCAGGTGTTTCACACAGAATGGACATTAAGCAGCCCTTTCCAGCTCAGCATTGAAAAAAGACTGAAAAAACCCACAAAATACACCCCCTAAATTGGGCCACCTACTGGAAAATCAAATAAACAACAAGGAAGCAAATTATGGTTATTTACTGAATACACACCATAAATACATTTCTGAAAATAAGCATTGCTATACTGCAATACAATGCTGAACGGCAACTGGGGAGAGGAAAGTGGTGGTGTTTTTAAGCGTACACTCCACGTGCTTGTGAAATCAGTGGCTCCACATCCATTGTGTTCTGTAGGCAAAGGGAATGGGCCAGTTCTCAGCACATCTGACCAGCAATGCATGAAACGCTGGACTGAAAGAACACTGTTAACAACACCCCATGAACAACGCTATCTTTTGAAACTAAGAAAATATCTCCTGAAATTCAACCACATGAACATGAGAAGGAAAAGCTAAACGCAACACGAGGAGACACTTCCCCTTCCTCACCTGTCTGGATGACCTGGATAGAGACAATCCAGCAAAGAATGCTCTGAGATTCACAAACGGCTCTGACAAGTAGAAAAAGAAGTTTAGAAGGAAACACCTGAGCCAGAATTTAGCGGCAGCCCTGGTTCCTTCCTTTGAAATACCACACACCGCATGTTCCCCAGGGCTGATTCCCGGGGGATGAGAGAGACCAGTCCTGGATCTCCATTCCCATCACGCGTGTTCCTCACGCTCCCCCTCTCCCAGTGTTCACGCCTCCTGGCTTTGCAAAGGGAGAAAGCGGCACCTCTCCCGCAGACAGCAGCTTTCACAAGAGCAGTGACAAGGAAAAGGGACAAGTCCTGTCCTCGGGCACACTGCTACAAAAAAGGAAAAACAACTTTTCTGAGAGACTCGGACACGCTCAGCTGGAAACAGCCCACATGCTGATACAACCAACTACGTTATTAAGTCATACAAAGCCCAACGTTGCCTTTAAAACAAAGAAAGCCATCAATCCAATCTATCTGGCAGTAACGAGGCCCCCGGAGGAGCGCACGTGCCTTTGGGGACACCAGAATCCAGGCGGGAGCAGGCGGAGGGACGGAGAAGACACGGCCAGCGGCCGGCAGTCCAGACACTGCAACCCCGGAGACTGGAAACGGGGCTGGTTTTTAACAGCAGACTTGAGGAGAGGCCTAACTACGTTAGCCTGCTGTGTATTTTAAGACCGTTACACAGAAGGGAACAATCTATCCCATATATCAGCTCTCGACAGACCAAGGAGCACGGGCCTGCTTTGCAGCAGCCAAAACTTAGCTTAGACACTGAGAAAAAGCTTCCTAGTACTGCAGTATGGACATGAACGACAGGAGAGGTGCTGGCCCATACAGGAGGGGAACGCTCCTCTCTGGAACAGCCACCTGCAGGAGAACGCCAGTGGTCGCGCTGGAGCGAGACGTGTCGGAGCCAACAGGATCCGTGCGTACAACACAGGACAAGAACAACACAAAACCCACAGACAAAGCGCAAACCTCACCAGCTCCTTCTCCAGGAATGGAGAGAAGCTTGTAAACTTCAAAGGTGATTTTTTTGCAGTTCTGTCCCGGTTTGTGTAACGACGCGATCCCGGGAGGGCTCGGCCCGGCGGCGGCACCGAGCGGGCTCTGCGGGCCAGGCCTCAGCAGGCAGCGACAGCCGCGACAGCCGCGACAGCCGCGCCGTTCACCAGACAGCCCACTGCGAAACGCAGGAAAACAGAAAAATGCTAAGGAAAAAAGGCTCAAACTCCGAAGATGTACGCGGTTCCACTTTTTTTAACAACTGGTATCTCCTACAGAAACGTAGGCCATGACAAAGAATACCATTTTTTGATTAAATAGTCTGGGTTTTTTTTTAGGAAGAGTCATGTGACCACTCTTTATGTTTGGAAACCCAATTCATCTTCCAATAGCATTAACAAATCAAGAGCCTAAGAACATCTTCCATAGCTTGAAATGGACACCGAGTGAGAGTAACTTTACATTGAAAATTCTGTATAAAAGCATTATTTGAGTCATTACAGATATTCCCTAATGTTACAGGCAGCTAACTTTCCTCTACAAAATCCCTATAAAATATTTGTCTTTACTAGTACGGAAAAAAGTGTTTTAAAATATTACTTCTTATAACACCAAAAGATTAAAATTTGCAGATAAAACAAAAACGCTTAAACAAATATCAATGATGCCAAATTGTTGAGGACAAGCAGCAAAAAGTTAGGAAATCAGAAACGTAAAGGCTGGACCGCACAATCCAAATCAGCGCATAAATGGTGGCAGCACCTTTAATGACCTCGGCAAGCCCTGTGCGCTGGTGCGGGCGAGGACAGCGGGGAGCAACCCCTCTCTCAACCTGCCTGCTCCGACACCCCGAACCCGCTTTTCCTAACGCCTGAGCGATCCACTTCACACGTTCATCAAGTATTCTCGCAGAGCAGCTTCCTCCCTGTGCACGGCGCGCAGGCTGCAGCTGCAGCAAACGCCCACGCGTGCGGCGCGCACTGCGGGGCCACACGGGTGATCGGGAGCTGCAGCGAGGGCCGTCTGCTGCAGGACCGGGCTGCGCGGTGCCGCCGAGGCGCAGCCCTGCACCCGCTGCTGGGATGCCCTACGAAACCCTCGGGGAGAAGCAGAAGTCTGAAAACAACTGCTGTGACTCATCTCAGCTCCTCCCGGCCACTCCACGCTGGGACACCGGTCCACACGTGCGCTTGGAACTCACAGAGACTTGGTGCTTCATATTCAGACACCGGTCATTTGTTCCAGACCCTAGATATGCACATTTCACCTTAATATTACAGTTCGAAGGTCTTCTGCTCTTTGGAACCCATTTTTATACGTAATTGGACAGTTCCTTAAAATGAAACATTTCTCAGCTCATTTCAGCACGTTGCTATTGAGGTAAATGTACTCAAGGGAACTGTAGCTTTTAACGTTACCAGCAGGCGTTCACAGGTTCAGTGAGAGCATTTGGTGAAGAAAACTGTGTTCAGCCATGTAATTTAAGGCTGAAACATAATGCATATGTACAGGAATTACAAGTCTAATTAGAGCTGCAGACACATTCCTAATTTGGTATTCCCTAACTTCTGCCTGGCTTTGGAACGTAAATATTACCTCTAAAATTATGCAGTGTTGCATATTGTTGGTATATTCTATGATAAATTTTACTTACCAGCATTTAAAAGCCTCCTAAGTCTTGAAGAGCAGCAGTGACTTTATTAAAATTCAGCTGGTTTTATCCCAGGAACAAGGAAGAAACAGCACACGCGCAGCCTTGCCGAGGCTCCCAGAGCGTGCCTAATCCACCTCTGCCCTGTACAGACCAGCACCTTCAACACAGTTTAGTGGCGTAATGCAATCAGAACCAAACGTACACCAGGGTAACAGCGGAAGAGTTTGGTTTCACAGGGCTGATGAGGGGCAGCCTACTGCAAGGGAAGGCAATGGCACTGTTGCAACAGAACTGGATCCTTCTTAGAACAATATGGTAATAACAAACCGCAACATTCACAGGGTCCTGAATAGGTGCAGCACTACAAGACATCCCCCACAGCACCTCAGAGACAGAAGAAATCTGAGCTTAAAAGAAAGCAGAAGAAACACTGGGTGCAAAGAGAATGCAAAGGACAAATGGCGTGAAAGCGCCAAACTCCTCACCAGAGAAAGGAGCGCAGAGCCCCCTGACGAGAGGCTCCTCGCTCTGCCGACGGTGGCCGGGGTCCCCAGCCTGTGCAGGTGCCGTGTCCCTGTTCTCCAGCCAGCAGCGGCTCCCTGCACAGCTAACGGGTGACCCAGCGCTGCAGCCCACCCGCCACACGCTGTCTGCAGCGGGGACCTGAAACGTTACAGCGCTGAAGATCAGCTACAGCGGATGGGAATACACAACAGGAGGACCCTCTTACAAGAGAAAAAAGAACCAAAAATATTTAACAATATCTGAACATTTCATTAATTAAGTATAAAGCCAAAGAATTCGGTATATTTGTGTGTACACACAAAAAATTCTTATCCAATGTGGGCAAACTCACGGCTTCTGAAATATTACATAGAATACAGTTTGCCTGCAGAGTTTGGCAAGACATTATGGCACTAACATTAGCACAGGCATTGCCTGTACACTGCCAAACCTCAAGCGCTGCACCCACAGCTGCCTGAAGACTTGAGAGCAGGTAACGCACCGCACGCCTGCCCACCAGCGCACCGGCAGCCAGCTGCTCCGCGGGGACGCGAGGCGGTGACGCGCGGGAACGCCAGCGGGTCCCTCTGAAATCAGCAACGCTTTCGCACTGAGGACACCCAAGCAGCGGCACAGGTGCCCAGGCAGGATGTGGATCTCCCTCCTTGGAAGTTTCCAAGAGCCGTCTGAACACGGTCTGGGCAAGCAGCCCTTCCTGAGCAGGGAGGCTGCACACGGGAACCCCCGTGTCCCTTCCAACCTCAGTCACGCTGCGACTGATGAAGATGTTGACGTTCCCCTTCTCCCCAAACCTCCGCAGGGCTCACACTCTTGGCACAGACAGCAGATACCCAGCGCCAGGGGCTACAGCCAGGACAGCTGCTGCCCTGCCGAGCCTCGGGCTGGGACCGGGACACAGCGGGACGGCAGTGGCTGTGCAGTACCACAGAGCGCATCAAACACCCAGCGCCAGGGGCTACAGCCAGGACAGCTGCTGCCCTGCGGAGCCTCAGCCACGGATCAGCACGCGGCGGGGCAGCAGCTGTGTGGCACCAGGACGCCCATCCCCACCTGCGGGCGCGCGGCACCAGGACGCCCATCCCCACCCGCGGGCGCGCGGCACCAGGACGCCCATCCCCACCCGCGGGTGCGCGGCACCAGGACGCCCATCCCCACCCGCGGGTGCGCGGCACCAGGACGCCCATCCCCACCTGCGGGTGCGCGGCACCAGGACGCCCATCCCCACCTGCGGGTGCGCGGCACCAGGACGCCCATCCCCACCCGCGGGTGCGCGGCACCAGGACGCCCATCCCCACCCGCGGGCGCGCGGCACCAGGACGCCCATCCCCACCCGCGGGCGCGCGGCACCAGGACGCCCATCCCCACTCGCGGGCGCGCGGCACCAGGACGCCCATCCCCACTCGCGGGTGCGCGGCACCAGGACGCCCATCCCCACCCGCGGGTGCGCGGCACCAGGACGCCCATCCCCACCCGCGGGTGCGCGGCACCAGGACGCCCATCCCCACCCGCGGGTGTGCGGCACCAGGACGCCCATCCCCACCCGCGGGTGCGCGGCACCAGGACGCCCATCCCCACTCGCGGGTGTGCGGCACCAGGACGCCCATCCCCACCCGCGGGCGCCCGGCACCAGGACGCCCATCCCCACTCGCTCAGCCCCGCTGCACGTGGCACACGCCTCCCGGTGCTACAAGACCTGAGAATTCTAATTCTCAGATTCCAAAAGGAAAGAAAAACAAGTCTAAGCACTTCTTCTAAATACAGTCAAACGCCCTCTCCCTACATCGCCTCCCAAGATAAGACATCAAAGAAAATAAAAGTCCCAACGTATTATTACGATCTGCTTTTTAAATAAAAATATTGTTTTTCTTTTCCACACAAGAAGCATATACGATGTTAGAAAGTCTGCATTATGCAATGGTAAGATCTGGAACTGTTAATGAATTTCAGAAGCTGAGGATGATACTCTACATGCATAGCTAGAAAAGAGTGGCAATAAAAAAGAACATCTCAAAACCTGCATATTATATTTAACTTTCTTCTTATTTTGCAAACATGACAAGCATAAATTTTCAATTAATGAGAACAGAGAAGCTTGACACAGAACTGAAATTCCACAGTATATTTCATTCCTATTTTAGGATACAGGTAGGGGGCAACAAAAGATCAAACAGGGGGAATCAAGGGCCATTCCACCCCAGGTTCTCTCTTTTCGGAACCGAGCCCAACCTCCCTACTGCGCATTCGGTCCTCCCCAATCTATCCCAACACAGACACAGAGGGCACGCGAGGCGGTCGCTTGTGCACACATCCAGGGTGGACACAAAAGCTGCTGTCACCTGGAAGCAAAACCCATCTCCTTTCGTCTCCCCACAGACGATATCCAAAAACGAAAGACGATCGCTTCCAAAGAAACACACCTCTCAGCCACCCAAATTCCACTCGAGGAGAGACCCAACCAGTAAAGCTCCCAGCAGGAAAGCACACAGTGGAGTCCACTATTCATTCACAAGCTGAGAGGTACAAGAAAATACAGTTTTCTTCATCCTAAAGCCAGCACTTCGGTTACTTTCCATCCTCATTCAAACTCCACAAAGGTGGGTATTGGAACCGTTTAGGAAATGAACCTAATGCTACTGCTTGGAAACACTGATTACAAATAAACTATGTGTTATTTAGAAAACCCTCAAAGTTCCCTACACATACTGTAAAGCTGACAGATCTCCAAAAGCATTCCAGCTTCAGATAGAAGATATCATACCCATCCTTCCCACTTCAAGAAGACTGATCAAACTGAACAGCAATACTGTGCATTTATATTTCCTCATCCCTTGAAACAGACAAGGTATATTGGACCTTGCTTTGTTTTGAGAGCGTTTAGATTAACGGGGTATTTCCAGTAATGCTGGTGCCTTGTCTTTCCTGAGCCCATTGCATCTCCTCCCTCCCCACCACCAAGCTCAAATATAATGATTCACTGACTGAGATTTCAGAAGCACTTCCAGCCACTGAAATGGTTTTGTTCTGACAAACAACTCAGTTTTACATTTTACTGGTTCCAATTTTTAAATTCCGCCCTGAAACCACCTGTTTATGGCCAGTAAGGGTTTCTTGTGGTGGTTTTTGGTGGTTTTATTTTTGATGTTGTTTACTGGGTTTTTTGTTAAGATTTTAAGGTCTTCTAAAACATTTAACTATTGCTTCCATTTTTACAACAGATACCAGACGTGGACCTGTTGTCCAAGGGCCAATAAAGTCCCTCGGTAACCCTTTGCTGATGCCCTCGAGGCTCAGGATCCGCATCCCGGCTCACACCGAAGGCCGTTCCCGCGGTGCTGCACCAGCTGCACCGCGCCCCGCACCGCCTCGTCGCGCCCCGCACCGCCTCGCCGCACCCCGCACCGCCTCGCCGCGCCCCGCACCACACCGCAGTGTTGCACCCCGCACCGCCTCGTCGCACCCCGCATCACACAGCACCGTCGCACCCCGCACCGCCTCGTCGCACCCCGCACCGCCTCGCCGCACCCCGCACCGCACCGCAGCGTCGCACCCCGCACCGCCTCGTTGCACCCCGCACCGCAGCGCAGTGTCGCACCCCGCACCGCACAGCGCCGTCGCACCCCGCACCGCCTCGTCGCACCCCGCACCGCACAGCGCACCCCACAGCATGGAGGGAGGGGGCGGAAAGTCCCTTGGTTTAAGAATGTGTACAATCAGCTTTCTTACAAATGAGCGACTCCAAAAAACAAGATCGGGTTCATAAAACAAAAATGCGAGGTTACGTAAACAGTTGGGAGCGCAGACATACACACCAGTTTACTTCACTCCTCATCTTCTACAAGCTAAGTACTTCAGCACGTAGGGAATCCCCTGCAAAAAGACAAAACCAAAAATCTCCCCACATCTCCGCTCTGCCCGTGAGTCTCCCTTAGAACTCAGCACCCGCTTGGCACCAGAACACTTTCCACGTACAGCCACTGCCGACAGACACGGGCACCAGCAACGGGAGGGTTCACGGTGTTTGTTCCCATCCCCAACTTCTGTCCCATGTTCTGGAGAGTTTGCAGAATGCCTGTTCCGCACCCCTTACCCGGCAGGTGGGTCACTCAGAGACCCCCTGTTCCACACCCCTTACCCGGCAGGTGGGTCACTCAGAGACCCCCCGTTCCACACCCCGTACCCGGCAGGTGGGTCACTCAGAGACCCCCTGTTCCACACCCCGTACCCGGCAGGTGGGTCACTCAGAGACTCCCTGTTCCACACCCCTTACCCGGCAGGTGGGTCACTCAGAGACTCCCTGTTCCGCACCCCGTACCCGGCAGGTGGGTCACTCAGAGACCCCCTGTTCCACACCCCGTACCCGGCAGGTGGGTCACTCAGAGACCCCCCAGCAGCTCAGACAAACCCGCCCCATGCGCTGTGACCACGGAGCTCGTGCCCGCGAGCTCCACGTCCACCCGCGCTGTGCTGTGCCCTCCCCGCACAGACGAATCCTGAACAACACCTCCTCTGCTTGAAAACAAATAAAGGGTGGGACACCTTAGTCATTCTGCCATGCACACACAAGTACTTAAGGACTTACTGCCTTTCCGTGTAGGATTTATTAAGCACATAC